>NC_054484.1:12969216-13316716 GCF_017639515.1 Carcharodon carcharias | reverse complement strand
CCCCCCCCCCCCCCCCCCCCCCCCCCCCCCCCCCCCCCCCCCCCCCCCCCCCCCCCCCCCCCCCCCCCCCCCCCCCCCCCCCCCCCCCCCCCCCCCCCCCCCCCCCCCCCCCCCCCCCCCCCCCCCCCCCCCCCCCCCCCCCCCCCCCCCCCCCCCCCCCCCCCCCCCCCCCCCCCCCCCCCCCCCCCCCCCCCCCCCCCCCCCCCCCCCCCCCCCCCCCCCCCCCCCCCCCCCCCCCCCCCCCCCCCCCCCCCCCCCCCCCCCCCCCCCCCCCCCCCCCCCCCCCCCCCCCCCCCCCCCCCCCCCCCCCCCCCCCCCCCCCCCCCCCCCCCCCCCCCCCCCCCCCCCCCCCCCCCCCCCCCCCCCCCCCCCCCCCCCCCCCCCCCCCCCCCCCCCCCCCCCCCCCCCCCCCCCCCCCCCCCCCCCCCCCCCCCCCCCCCCCCCCCCCCCCCCCCCCCCCCCCCCCCCCCCCCCCCCCCCCCCCCCCCCCCCCCCCCCCCCCCCCCCCCCCCCCCCCCCCCCCCCCCCCCCCCCCCCCCCCCCCCCCCCCCCCCCCCCCCCCCCCCCCCCCCCCCCCCCCCCCCCCCCCCCCCCCACCCCCCCCCCCCCCCCCCCCCCCCCCCCCCCCCCCCCCCCCCCCCCCCCCCCCCCCCCCCCCCCCCCCCCCCCCCCCCCCCCCCCCCCCCCCCCCCCCCCCCCCCCCCCCCCCCCCCCCCCCCCCCCCCCCCCCCCCCCCCCCCCCCCCCCCCCCCCCCCCCCCCCCCCCCCCCCCCCCCCCCCCCCCCCCCCCCCCCCCCCCCCCCCCCCCCCCCCCCCCCCCCCCCCCCCCCCCCCCCCCCCCCCCCCCCCCCCCCCCCCCCCCCCCCCCCCCCCCCCCCCCCCCCCCCCCCCCCCCCCCCCCCCCCCCCCCCCCCCCCCCCCCCCCCCCCCCCCCCCCCCCCCCCCCCCCCCCCCCCCCCCCCCCCCCCCCCCCCCCCCCCCCCCCCCCCCCCCCCCCCCCCCCCCCCCCCCCCCCCCCCCCCCCCCCCCCCCCCCCCCCCCCCCCCCCCCCCCCCCCCCCCCCCCCCCCCCCCCCCCCCCCCCCCCCCCCCCCCCCCCCCCCCCCCCCCCCCCCCCCCCCCCCCCCCCCCCCCCCCCCCCCCCCCCCCCCCCCCCCCCCCCCCCCCCCCCCCCCCCCCCCCCCCCCCCCCCCCCCCCCCCCCCCCCCCCCCCCCCCCCCCCCCCCCCCCCCCCCCCCCCCCCCCCCCCCCCCCCCCCCCCCCCCCCCCCCCCCCCCCCCCCCCCCCCCCCCCCCCCCCCCCCCCCCCCCCCCCCCCCCCCCCCCCCCCCCCCCCCCCCCCCCCCCCCCCCCCCCCCCCCCCCCCCCCCCCCCCCCCCCCCCCCCCCCCCCCCCCCCCCCCCCCCCCCCCCCCCCCCCCCCCCCCCCCCCCCCCCCCCCCCCCCCCCCCCCCCCCCCCCCCCCCCCCCCCCCCCCCCCCCCCCCCCCCCCCCCCCCCCCCCCCCCCCCCCCCCCCCCCCCCCCCCCCCCCCCCCCCCCCCCCCCCCCCCCCCCCCCCCCCCCCCCCCCCCCCCCCCCCCCCCCCCCCCCCCCCCCCCCCCCCCCCCCCCCCCCCCCCCCCCCCCCCCCCCCCCCCCCCCCCCCCCCCCCCCCCCCCCCCCCCCCCCCCCCCCCCCCCCCCCCCCCCCCCCCCCCCCCCCCCCCCCCCCCCCCCCCCCCCCCCCCCCCCCCCCCCCCCCCCCCCCCCCCCCCCCCCCCCCCCCCCCCCCCCCCCCCCCCCCCCCCCCCCCCCCCCCCCCCCCCCCCCCCCCCCCCCCCCCCCCCCCCCCCCCCCCCCCCCCCCCCCCCCCCCCCCCCCCCCCCCCCCCCCCCCCCCCCCCCCCCCCCCCCCCACCCCCCCCCCCCCCCCCCCCCCCCCCCCCCCCCCCCCCCCCCCCCCCCCCCCCCCCCCCCCCCCCCCCCCCCCCCCCCCCCCCCCCCCCCCCCCCCCCCCCCCCCCCCCCCCCCCCCCCCCCCCCCCCCCCCCCCCCCCCCCCCCCCCCCCCCCCCCCCCCCCCCCCCCCCCCCCCCCCCCCCCCCCCCCCCCCCCCCCCCCCCCCCCCCCCCCCCCCCCCCCCCCCCCCCCCCCCCCCCCCCCCCCCCCCCCCCCCCCCCCCCCCCCCCCCCCCCCCCCCCCCCCCCCCCCCCCCCCCCCCCCCCCCCCCCCCCCCCCCCCCCCCCCCCCCCCCCAGATTCCTCTTGCAAGGTATCTTCGGGTGTGATGGAAACCCTGGGTCATGTACTCTGTTGGCTGTTCCCAGATGTGCCTGCGGAAGCGAGGGGAGGTAATAGTATCGGGCAGTGGCCTGTGAAGCAGGACACATCACTCACAGCATGGTTGTCTGGTGGATCTTGCATTGCTGAACCCTCACTAGTTAGAGCAGCGCCGACTTCACCATCCCGCACAGGAATGTTCCAGATCCTCGCCGGCCTGTTGGATGGCTCTGTTTTCAAAGTCCATGAGGACCTTGATTTCAGGCATTGCTCCACCAGTCTGTGACCTCTCCCTGTTGTTGTGTGCCAGCACGAATAGAATAGAGACAGTGTAAGCAGGATGCCTGCCAGGCCAGATGATAAGTATGCCTGGCCTGTGTGTGGGTCGTGAGTGGTCCCATGGACGGGATGAGGACATTATGAGGGTGTGTGAGAGAGACTGAATGGTGATGTCCCTTGAACTGGCAGTGAGTGAGGGCCCTGTGAATGTGTGATAGGTTTGTGACTGTGTGAGCTGAGAGTGATGAGAAGAGCGGTGGAACGCAGTAGATCATTCATCCTCTTGCGGCACTGGGTGGCTGTCCCTTTTTGAAGGGTGTTCGTGCTGACCACCTCTGCCACTGCCTCCCAAGCCGGGTTGGTGACGCTGCTGCCCATCCTGCAGCTAAAGTAGGGGGGGGCGGTAAAGGACATCCCAGCGGGCTTCCACGGCATCCAAAAGGCGCTCGAGGGATGCGCCACTGAACCTGGGGGCTGCAGCCTTCTTCAGTTTCAGGGCCATGTCTCCCGTGTAGCAGCGGTGGTCTGGAAGCGCTGAGATGTGCGCTTGTGGCTGGAGCTTAAATATGGCGCCCGGCCTGACGCAGTGGGCGGGGAGGTGGGGCTGGGAGAATGAGAGCCTGCCCACCATGGAAACGGCGTGTTTCCCAGGCGTGCGCAAATAAGGTGGCGGGTTGGGGACGATACAGCGTGAAAACCCACCATCGCAGCTGGCCGGCAAAACATCATTTTATCTGCCCAGTACCCTGCTTAGTGCAAATCTGGGACGATTCTATATAAGGGCTATATAATGGCCAGAGGATAATAAGGCTATATAACGGCCTGTATTTTCAGCTCGGTGTGCGGGGCACACGCTCCAACACACCCGAGCATGAAATAGCGGGCAATGCCTTCGGGCGAGTGTCCCAACGTCACCGCGCACTTGCGTGATATTTCGGTCAGCGGGCACACATGAGGGTCAGGGCCCGCCGACAATTAAGAGGCCTATTAAGGCCCTTAATCCATTAATTAGCCCATTTTCTTTCCTTGCCCATCCAATGTTACGGTTGGCGGGCAGGCAAATCGGCCAGGAGGCCTCTCGGTTTTTGAGGAAGCTTTTTTTTTGAGGCGGGATGAGGTTTCCATCATTGAATTTTTTTAAAAAAAATGTTTGGTCAGGATTTTCATAACTTCCAGGTAAAGGTGCATGAGTCCACCTTGCGGACAGTTTTTTTCTGGAAATTAAAGGTTTTGAATTTTGTTTTAAAAATTCTTGAGCTCCCTGAGGTAGCGCCGAGGTTCTCAGCCCATGCTTCACGCTGGCTGGCCATTGACTGAGGTCAGGGCCCGATGACAGCCGGCGGACTGATCCAAGTCAGCACCCCCCCCCCACCCCCCCCAACGACGAGGGGAAAATCCTGCCCAATGAACCCGCACCATAATACAGGTAAAATAGAATCATTCTTTCTCCACGTGCTTTTCTTTCAGTGTTACCACCGCACCTTCTGATACTTTTGATAGTCTCTCCAGTACATTCGTTTTCTGTTTGCTGTCTTGCAGATCTGTTTTTTCTGGCTGTTGAGCTAATGTTGCTCCTGCAGAAGACTTGGATATGGTTTCTTTCAGCCCCTGGTACTTGTAGGCAGTTAACACTGTAAATAGGGAATAGAACAAGAAGATTAGGAACAACAGACAGTGTTGATGCAAGAGGCAGTGACACAGAGAGTAAGGGGACTACAGACAGTGAGACAGATGGTTTGCGTACATCGGACAATAAACTAAATTCTCAAATCCATGTCATGTGATCCCACTGTCAGTGGCCCCTATGTTTTATTATTATTGGCTGACCTTGTGTACAAGCTTCCAGTTTACCCACCTGATTGGTTCTGTTGAGATTGAATATAATCACACAGTTCTCCAGTAGTTTCCTTTACAGGTGCTGCCCAATATACAGCTGCTGTTGCCCCTTTCAAGGCACTGCTTTTGGCAGATGTTGCTAAAAATAGAAAAAATAATGAGTACAGGGAATAATGGAGAGCTTATGTACTCAGAGCTACAAATCCAGGGCTCATGCTGGAGGCAGATTCAATTGTGGCTTTCAAAAAAAAGTTGGACAATTATCTGGAGAGAAAAAATTTACAGGGCTACAGGGAGAAGGCAGGGCAGTGGGACAATGTGAGTTGCTCATGCAGAGAGCCAGAATGGATACGACAAAGAGTTGGCATAAATGGGTCTTATTCTGCTCGACAAGACGTAACGAGTGGTGTGCCACAGGGATCAGTTGGCCCTCAACCTTTTAACAATTGGATGAAGGGACCAAAGGTATGGTTGCTAAATTTGCTGATGACACAAAGATGGGTAGGAAAGTAAACTGTGAAGAGGGCATAAGGAGGCTACGTAGGGACATAGATCGATTAAGTGAGTGGGCAAAGATCTGGCAAATGGAGTATAATGTGGGCAAGTGTGAAATTGTCCATTTTGGCAGGAAGAATGGAAAAAAAGCTTATTATCTAAAGGGCGAGAGCTCTGAGATTCAGAGGGATCTGGGTGTCCTAGTGCATGAATCACAAAAGGCATAGGATGCAGGTACAGCAAGTAATTAGGAAAGCTAATAGCAATAGAATGTTATTGTTTACTGCAAGGGGAATTGAATACAAAAGTAAGGGGGCTATGCTTCAGTTATACAGGGTGTTTAGGTTTTGAAAATGCACTGCTGTACTGACTAACCGGCTTGCCATTGTCATGTAACTGACATGAGGCACTCTACCTCTGGGGGAAGACAACTTAGGGTCAGTTCAATAAAGGCTCTCGCTGAGTACACATTGAAGAAGTACAGCTGTCATTATACTTGAAACACAGGGCAGTGGTGAGACTACATCTGGAGTACTCTGTATTTAAGGAAGGATATAAATGTATTAGAAACAGTTCAGAGATGTTTACTAGACTCATGCTTGGAAGTGTGGGTTGTCTTCTGAGGAAAGGTTGGACAGGCTAGGCTTGTATCCACTGGAGTTTAGAGGAATAGTAAGAGGCAACTTGATTGAAACCTTTAAGATCTTGAAGAATCTTGACAGGGTGGATGTAGAGAGGATTCTCTTGTGAGAGAATCTAGGAGTAGGGGTCACTGTTTAAAAATAAGGGGTCACCCATTTAAGACAGAGGTGAGGAGAATTTTTTTTCTCTCAGAGGGTCGTGAATCTTTGGAAGTCTTTTCCTCAAAAGGCAGCAGAAGCAAGAGTCTTTGAATCTATTTAAGGCCGAGCTAAATAGATTCTTGATAAGTAAGGAGGTGAAGGGTTATCAGGGGTGAGCTGGAATGTGGAGCTGAAATTACAGTCAGATCAGCCATGACCTTATTGAACGGCAGAGGAGGCTCAGGGGTACCGAGTGACCTACTCCTGCTCCAAATTCATACGTTCATATGACAGGCTGAATGGCCTCTTTCTGTGCAGTGCCATTCTATGGTTCTACATCTACTTGCACTGGTTATGCTGTAATCCTGAGCTATCAGCTGAATATTAGCTGAAGGCAGCAAAGACTGCATGTGTTGCTGCGTGACATGAGCCTTATAAATCTATGCACTTGGGAGCCTGTCAATGGAACCTGGGAAATGCCAGTGCCCCAGTCCACAGATACAACATCATTACTGCCAGGACTCAGCAGCTGGGAGCAGTTAAAAATGCATTCCTTGGCCTTGGATCCAACGTAAAGAAGTAACATTGTGGTGTATTACAACCCTTATTAATATTTGAAGTTTATTCAATGTCCAATGTACCGTCTGTTTAATTCCCTCAACTTTAGTCAGAGGGAGCCAGGACCCAAGGACAAGAAGCTAGCTTATGAGCCCTGCTTGATCTCTGAATGAAGGATTGAATCAACCAGACTTATTAACTTCTCCTTGATAGACTTTTTACAACTATTCCTTAAATAGATTGCAATTTTCCGGAAATTATAAGGGTCAGGGTGAAACTCCTCAGTAAATGTTCTCTCACCACAAGCAAATTGGATCTGGATTTTTGAGTCTTTGATACAGAAGTCTAAAATGAGACAATTAAAGTTTGAAGCAACACAAATTTTATCATAATAAGGAAGTGTGCAATTGCGGTCTTTACGCAAAAGGTAAAAATGGCACACTAGTTAAATCTCAAAAAGAAAAGTTAGCTGGTTCTTATTTCAAAAGAGAATCCTGGGTTTAGACTTTAGTTGTTACAGATGTGGCATTTCAAAAGAAAGTAAGGATATCCACAAATATTAAAGTAATATTACCTTAATCCCCCAGTATGTGAGATTCTCTAGGTTCAGAGAAAGGTGTGAATTCAATCTACAAGAATCTAATGAATCTGAAGATTTAAGTTTGGGTTGAAGTATTTTAATGAATTTTGGGGTTGTGTAATTAATCTTTATGTGGAAGATGTTCATTTGATCAATAATAGACCACCCCCATTTAGTATCCTGTATCTGGTGAAATAACTACCTAACATAACATCTGGACCTGGAAAAATTTATTAATTTTGCTTCCAATTTCCACCCCTCCATCATTTTCACATGGTTTCATCTCTAACACTTCCCTTCCCTTCCTTGACCTCTCTGCCTCAATTTCTGGTGATAGACTGTCCGCCAATATTCATTACAAGCCTTACCGACCCCCACAGCTACTTCGACTACAGCTCCTCACACCCCGCTTCCTTAAAGGACTCCATCCCATTCTGTCAGTTCCTTCGCATCTGATGATGCCACTTTCATAAAACCAGTTCCTCTGACTTGTCTTCCTTCTTCCTTAACTGAGCTTTTCCACCCACGGGTTGTTGACAGGGGCCCTCAACAGTGTCCAGCCCATCTCCCGCGCATCCGCCGTCACACCTTCCTCTCCGCCCCAGAACCATGATAGGGTCCCCCTTTGTCCTAACTTATCACCGTACGAGCTCCCCATTCAAAGGATCATCCTCTGCCATTCTGCAACTCCAGCATGATGCCACCACCAAACACATCTCCCCTTCACTGCCCTCCCCACACCACCGCCCCCCACCCCCCACCCCCCCCTCCTCCCGGCGGCATTCCGCAGGGATCGCTCCCTCTGGGTCCAGTCTCCATCACCCCCTACAATCTCAAACCCCCTCCCATGGCACCTTCCCATGCAACCGCAGCAAGTGCAACACCTGCCCCTTTACTTCCCCCCTCCTCACTGTCCAAGGGCCCAAACACTTCTTTCAAGGGAAGCAGCATTTCACTTGCACTTCCCTCAATTTAGTCAACTGCATTCGCTGCTCCCATATGATTTCCTGTACACTGGAGAGACCAAACGCAGACTGGGAGACCTCCTTGCAGAACACCTTCGGTCTGTCCGCAAGTATGACCCAACTCCCTGTCACTTGCCATTTCAACACTCCATCCTGCTGTCATGCCCACATGTCTGTCCTTGGCCTGCTGCAATGTTCCAGTGAAGATCGACACAAACTGGAGGAACAGCACCTCATCTTCCGACTAGGCACTTTATAGCCTTCCGGACTGAATATTGAGCTCAACAACTTTAGATCATGAACTCTCTCCTCCATCCCCACCCCCTTTCTGATCACCCTTTTTCCAATAATTTATAGGTATTTTTCTTTTTCCACCTATTTCCATTATTTTTAAATGTATTTCCATCCGTAGTTTTATCTCTAACTGTTAGCCTATTTCGATCCCTTCCCCCCACCTCCACCCCCACTGGCTATCTGTACCTTGCTCGTCCTGCTTTCTACCCTTAATGTCACCATTTGCACATTCCTTAGATTAATATCACCACCTTCAACACCTCTATTTCCTTTTTGTCTATGACATCTTTTGGCTATCTCCACCTATCACTGCCCTCTATCCAGCTCTACTAGTCCCACCCCCACCTTAAAACCAGCTTATATTTCACCTCTTTTCTACTTTTCCATAGTTCTGAAGAAGGAGACATACGGGGCTCGAAACGTTAACTGTTCCCTCTCCGCAGATCTGCCAGACCTGCTGAGTTTTTTCCAGCTATTTTGTTTTTGTTTTGGATTTCCAGCATCCGCAGTTTTTTTTTTGCTTTTAACATAATGAGGGTGCCTGTTCATTCCCTAGAATGTTATTTTGAATTTATTCCTGGGGCAAATGTTTGCTCTGTGGGCGGGTCCGCCAATCGAACGTGAAATGATGCGCGTTGATGTCGTGCCAATGTCAACACGCAGTTGCGTGATAGCGCACACCAGAGCCGGCAGTGCGCCCACTGACAATTGAAATGGCCCGTTGAGGCGGAAGAGGCCCAGCGGCCTTTGCATTTTTTTGGAAACCCCATCCCCGGCAGGTGAGGTTCCAACAGCAAACAAACATAAAATAAAAGCTTTAATTTTTCATCAATAACGTGTCCTTGCTCATGTGATAGGGGCAGATCAGTGCCTCAGGGAGATTATGAAGCGCTCACTTCGGGCGAACGCGTGAAGGTTGCACTCGCCTGGCTCGCACTCCTCCACCCACCCCCCCCAACTCCCCCCCATCCCGCACAGGCAGTGGCTCAGCGCTGCTGCTCAGTGTTTCACGCTGTGGGCCTTCTATGGCCCACCAGCATGAAATCGCGGGTCTGGTGCCAATCGCGGGTGGCGGAGGCTTCCCAACCACCTCCGCCCTCCCCTGATGAGCACCACCACCACCACACCCCACCCCCCCCCCACCCCCACCCTGCCAAGGACAAAATTCTGCCTTTGACAACGTTGCAGCATGTTGGTCAATGTTGCTTTGTCAAAGGACAGGTGTCCAGTAAAAAGACTTGATGCCGACATTGTTTTATCTGATTGTGGTATTAATTATTGGGGTAGCATTGTACAGCTAATATAATGGCGAGCACCATAGATGCCATTATTTAGGCCTGTGTATTTCTATCAGTGAATTCACATTGTTGTGAAGGGGCGTTAACCATAATGTATTTGCAAGCTAGGTTGACTGTTGTTAAAATGTGTCTTACTGTCAGTTTAATCATGGTAACTTTTAACCAAATATTCCTGTAATAATTCCATATTATTTGACCCGTATTCCTTCACAACATTTGGAAAGGTAAGCTGGGGTCAGGAGAGCTCAACAAAGAGAGCAGACAGTGACCCTGGCTGGAGACTCACCATCAAACTCCCAGAAGAGAAAGCTGACCATTCAACACACACATTATAAAGGAAGAGCCAAATGCTGGAAACGTGTCAGCAACTTGTGGACTGCAAATTCTTTGCTGAGCTATACAGTAATGTTAAACATGAATATGCTTTTACAATACTGTTACTAAGCATTGCTGAAGCTGAGGTTTTATTTACAATTGTGTCAATCGTAATTTAGGCTCTTGTCATTTATAGTATTGGGACCAAGTGCTTAACAAAATGATGATATTTTAGTTGTGTTGTCAGAGACGTTGTTAAGTAATGCTGCTTAAGGCACCCCAATGTATGACTTCATCTGTGGTGACCTACTTTCCCTCAGTATTGCACTACATTCCAGCTGTTACAGGATTGGCGTGTATAAACCTGAAGAACCATGTCTTAGATTATGTGCGCAAGCAAAACTGGTGCTAGTTAGTACCTGCTACATTATTGGCAGATTGTAATCTGATGTTCCTAAATGTGGGTGACAAAGGAGGGTCAAGGTTTATTTGATACTCATTGTTCAATGTTAACTTGCGTGTGCACCAGAATTAATATGAAGGTTGTCACCCTTGAGGTCTTGTCACCCTTGAGGACTTTCCCTTTAGCTTGAATTCTAACTCACACTAACATTGATCACAACATGAAACAGGATCTCTGGCTGATTTCCCTTCATTTCATAAAATATTTCCCACTTGTTCAATTATATCTTTCAACCTATCACCTGCTACTATCCAACACAGTATTTAGGACCTCAGCTTCAAAGTAAATTATTTGAAGAAGAGTCATACGGACTCGAAACATTAACTATGTTTTTCTCTCCACAGATGCTGTTAGACCTGTTGATTTTTTCCAGCATCTTTCTGTTTTTATTTTACTCATTACCTGTGCTTCTGTATGATTATAGTATTTCATATAAATATGGCTACTAATTTAGCCTGACAACTACATTTAGTGTTCGCTACATCTTGACACAGACTGTGATGAATATTGGGCAATGCCCTTGGGGGTCTGGAATTTATATTATCTTTTTCGTTGTTAACTCTGTGGAATGCCAGCCCATCGATGCCACATGCAAGGTTGTAAATTCAGTTCGTAAGAGTTGTGGGTCTAGCTTATCGAAACCATAATTCACTGTGTATATGAAAAAAATGATTGGTAATACATCCTGACACCCAGCTAAAGAAATCAATTGAATAGCTAATGACAAAGGACCAAGGTAATAAGCACAAGAATAAACCAGGATGATCAAACACTCAGTGTGACACAATTGTTTCATAGTGTGTCTGACAGTAAAAAAGGCAGCATACTGGATTCTATAAAAAGGCAGTACAAGAAGGATAAATAATTACAGCAAGGGCAGAGGAATATTCAAGTACTCATTCATCATTGGTGGGGATCATGAATATTGATTCAGGGGATTGAATGGGGTCAGCAGTGGTAATGATAAATTAGATTATAAATCATTTGTGTGAGAAGTGGGCTTGATGTGTGGAATTCACTTTTCTCATTCCACATAGTATGTTCTCAGCTCTGTGACTATCTGTAACTCCTCACAGTCTGGGCAACTGTGTCTGCTGTATTTTCCCCAAAGTTTTCTTTGATATTCTCAACAAATCATTTCTTAGATTGAAGCTGCACTTTTCTTACTTGTTTGAGGCAGGAGTGGACTTGCTTGGTTGCTCTGTGTATAGGGCAGACTCGCTAAATCAGGTGGTTCTTTCCTTGCCCGTCGATTCACACATTCATGTATTCTTATCACTTCCTCTATGGTCAAATGGAACTTCTAGATTCCTCCTTCCACTTTTTGAGAAGCTGAGATACTTGGACAGGGTTCAGGGTGAGCTCTGGGGTATCCAGATAGGTAAATTTTTCTGACTCTCAATAACTCTGTAATAACATAGAAGGCAGTTTCAGATAGAAATTCAACTGATAATGGGTGACCACTGCAATGAATAAAGCTCTTCCTGAAATCGGCCAGTAAATCATCCTGAAAAAGTCAAAATCCAGAGATCTGCAGCTATCCCTCCAGTCACAATGATCTCCAAATAGCAAAAACATAAATTGCTGGAAAAACTCAGCCCGTCTGACAGCATCTATGGAGAGAAAGATAAAGTTAATGTATGACTCTTCTTCAGAAATAAAGAAGTAGAAATATGATGAAATATATAATATTTTTATATATATTTTTCCCACCTATTTCTATTATTATTTTTAAAATTTTATTTCCATTCATTGTTTTATCTCCACCTTTCAGCCTATTTTTGATCTTTTCTCACCGCACTGTCCCCTCCCCCATGCCACCCCCACTAGGGCCATCTGTCACTTGCACATCCTGCTTTCTACTCTTAATGTCACCATTAGCACCTCCTTTAGCCAGTATCACAACCTTGACGCCCCTTCGACCTTTTGGTTGATGTCATCTTTTGCAACCTCTCCTTTGCCTCCACCTAGCACTGGCCTTCTATCCAGCTTCACCTGTCCCACCCCCCCCTTTAAAACAGTATATATTTCATCACATTTCTACTTCTCTTTAGTTCTGAAGAAGAGCCATCTGGACTCGAAATGTTAACTTTATCTTTCTCTCCACACATGCTGTCAGACCTGCTGAGTTGTTCTAACAATTTTTGTTTTTGTTTCAGTTTTCCAGCATCTGCAGTATTTTACTTTTATCTTAGTGTTTAATTTGACTGCTACTTCTCTTCCAGAATGCCTACCTTGAAGAAGTATTGCTCTTCTCTCCAACAGGATTTCCCACTTGTCTCTTTTGCCCTGTTCACCTGCATTGCTTTCCATTTCCCTCCTGGCGTTTGCCAAGGCGTTTACTAAAACTCGCTTTCACAGTCATATTTCCTTCCTCAGTGAATGTCTCCATCTCTGACTTACCCGACGTGGATTTCTAACTGAAGTTCCATCCCTCATGTTTCAAACCCACCCAGGATTACAAATATTCCTGGACATACAACACTCCTCGACTGCTGTTCTCGCCGCACCCTGAGATCCACAATCAGTGCCGCGCACCGCTATATGAACACAATCGACTTCTCCCTCCAGCAGCACCGACTCACCCTATCTCTAAGCTGTCCTTGCCCCCAGTTTCATTTTATTCTGCATCTCATCCGACGCCTCAACAAGAAACTTTGTCTCTTTCTTTCAGGTGCTAAGGAACGCAAGCTCCAACAGCTCATTGATACCAATGCCCATCCAGGACAATCCACCCCTTCCCGTCCCTCTTACCCCATTCCATCTTCTAATCCCAGCCCCGGCTATGTATTCACCATACTTCCTGACCTTCCCCTCTCTAATGCTGAACATTCAGTACTCAGCAAAGGACTCAGTTTAATATCCTTATGCCCTCACCTCATGAATTTTGGGCTCGGCACGATGCTGAACCCTTCTTCCACCGCCTTCGTCTCCGTGCTCACTTCTTTGGGCAGGAGTCCTGCCCCCATTCAATGGATCCTTTCACTTGCCTCCAGTATTCTGCCTTCACCTGGACCCCTCCCTCTGGCCCCTTACCTGTTCTTGATCTTTCATTGAGAACTGTCGACGTGACATCAGTCGTCTAAATTTCTCTGCTCCTCTCACCCACTCCAACCTGTCCCCTCCTGAACTTCCCGCACTCCGTTCTCTCCGGTCCAGCCCTGACCTTGCTATCAAACCCGCTGACAAGGGTGGTGTTGTTGTTGTTGTCTGGCGCACTGACCTCTACCTCACGGAGGCTAAGCGTCAATTCGCAGACACTTCCTCCTACCTCTCCCTGGACCATGACCCTACCACCGAGAATCAAGCTATTGTTTCCAGGACTGTCACTGACTTCATCTCCTCTGGAGATCTTCCCCCCCACAGTTTCCAGCCTCATAGTCTCCCAACCCAGCACAGCCTGCTTCTCTCTCTTCAACAAAATCCACAAACATAACTGTTCAGGCAGACCAATCATGTCAGCCTGTGCCAGCCCCATGGAACTCATTTCTTCTTATCTTGACTCCGTTCTCTCTCCCATTGTCCAGTCTCTTCCCATCTACATCCACGATTCCTCTGACGCTATACATCATATCAATAATTTCCAGTTCCCTGGCCCCAACCGTCTTCCCTTCACCATGGACGTCCAATCCCTCTACACCTCCATCCCCCACCTGGATGGTCTGATGGCTCTCCCGCTTCTTCCTTGAACAGAGGCCTGAACAATCCCCATCCACCACTACTCTCCTCCGTCTGCTGAACTTGTTCTCTCACTGAACAATTTCTCCTTAAACTCCTTTCACTTCCTCAAATAAAAGGTGTGGCTATGGGTACCCGCATGGGCCCCAGTTATGGCCTGTCTCTTTATAGAGTATGAGGAACATTCCTTGTTCCAGTCCTACTCAGGCCCCCTCCCACAATTCTTTCTCCAGTACATCGATGACTGTTTCGGTGCCACTTCATGCTCTCGTCTGGGCCCGGAAAAGTTTATTAATTTTGCTTTCAATTTCCACCACTCCATCACTTCACATGGCCCCATCACTGACACTTCCCTTCCTTCCCTTGACCTCTCTGTCTCAATTCTGGTGATAGACTGTCCACCAATATTCATTGCAAGCCTACGGACTCCCACAGTTAACCCGACTACAACTCCTCACACCCAGCTTCCTGTAAGGACTCCATCTCAGGCTCTCAGTTCCTTCGCTTCCGTCGCATTTGTTCCGATGATTCCACTTTCCAAAACAGTGCTTCTGACATGTTTTCCTTCTTGCTTAACCGAGGTTTCCCACCCACAGTGGTTGGCAGGGCCCTCAACTGTGTCTGACCCATCTCTCGTACCTCTGCTCTGACACCTTCCTCTCCTTCCCAAAACCATGATAGGGTCCCCCTTGTCCTCACTTATCACCCCACCAGCCTCCACATCCAAAGGAGCATCATCCACCATTTCCGCCAACTCCAGCATGATGCCACACCAAACACATCTTCCCTTCACCCGCCCTGTCGGCATTCCATAAGGGACAGTTCCCTCCTGGACACCCTGGTCCACTCCTCCATCACCCCCTACACCTCTAGGCCCTCCCATGGCACCTTCCCATGCAATCACAGAAGGTGCAACGCCTGCCCCTTTACTTCCCCCCTCCTCACCATCCAAGGGCCCAAACACTCCTTTGAAGTGAAGCAGCGCTTCACTTGCACTTCTCTCAATTTGGTCTATTGCATTCACCTGCTCCCAATGCGGTCTCTTCTACATTGGAGAGACCCAAACGCAGACTAGGTGACCGCTTTGCGGTGCACCTTCGGTCTGTCCGCAAGCATGACTCAGACCTTCCTGTCACTTGCCATTTCAAGACACCATCCCGCTCTCATGCCCACATGTCCATCCTTGGCCTGCTGCAATGTTCTAGTGAAAACTCAACGCAAACTGGAGGAACAGCACCTCATCTTCCGACTAGGCACTTTACAGCCTTCTGGACTTAACATTGAGTTCAACAATTTCAGATCATGAACTCTCTCCTCCGTCCTCACCCCTTTTTGATCCCCCTTTTTTCAAATATTTATTTTTTGTTTGTTTAAATTTTCATATATACATTTTTCCCCACCTATTTCTATTATTATTTTTTAAATTTATTTCCATTTATTGTTTTATCCCCCCTTTTAGCCTATTTTGATCTTTCTTCCACACCGTCCCCCCCTCTCCCCACCCCCCCACTCGGGTTACCTGTCACTTGCTCATCCTGATTTCTACTCTTAATGTCACCATTAGCACCTTCTTTAGCCACTATCACCACCATCAACACCCCTTCAACCTTTTGTTTTTGACATCATTTGCAACCTCTCCTTTGCCTCCACCTATCACTGGCGCTCTAGTCCAGCACCCCCTTAAACAGTATATACTTCACCACATTACTACTTCTCTTTAGTTCTGAAGAAGAGTCATCTGGACTCGAAATGTTAACTCTGTCTTTCTCTCCACGGATGCTGTCGGACCTGCTGAGTTGCTCCAGGTATTTTTGATTTTGACACTGGCATTACTGGGATGCTTTGGGGTTAAATCATTTCTCTATTTCACAATAAAATGATTCTGACACTACTCAGATTGACATCTGATGTGAAAGACAGCTCCTCTGACAATGCAGCATTTCCCCTTTGCTGCACCAAATATTCAACCTATGTTGTGTGGTTAAAGGGCTGATTCCCTAACACCATCAACTGAGCCACATTGAAATCTTCTGAAGGTGTAGTAAAGTGCTCCCCGAATCTCATACCCTTTTTCTTTTCAAAAGAGAATTGGATCAATATGGAAAGAGGAAAGGCTGGCATGGCTATGGGGAGCAGGCAGGTAAGTGGCACCAGGTAATTGCTCTTGCAGAGAGATGGTACAGATACAGTAGGCAGAATGGCCTCTTTCTGTGCCATAACTAATTATGATTCTATCAAGCCATTGCAAATTTCTCTTTTATTCATTGTAGATAGCAAGCTATGGAGAAATGGGGAGGGCAGCTGAAATCCCACATCAGTCACATCTCCCTGCATTATATTAACAACACATCAGATCAGCATTTTGAAATACATTATTGGGGATAGTTTACAGCATGGCCTCCCAAGCTTTCACTCTTCTCCCAGATACTAACGAAAATTCCCACCAGCAGCATTTACACTATGACTGAAAGAAACTTACCTGGAAAGGTGCTCCTTTGAATTCTGTAGATAAAAGGAGAGAAGATTGATCAGCATGCAGCCGAATAAAACAAAACGGAATGAGATTCAGAGAAAGAGTTGTGAACAATAGAGTGAGTCAGGGTGTTGGCACAATGATCATTTCTCCATGGGACATTCTGGGGTCAGGCATGAGGCAGCAGCAACGATGCTGGGGGCAGCTAGAAGGTGTTAATAATTCATCCCCAGCAACAGCCCTGTTCATCACAAAATCACAAGCTGGTTAGCAGGAGAGGCCATCCTCCCACATTAGTTTGTTCAATCAGAAAGATCCTAAAGTTACAGCATCCAATTGGTTCTGAAATGACACAAGTGTTTTCTGCTCGATAATTCCTGTACTAATTTCTCACTGAAGAAGAAGAAATTCCCAACATCAGTCCTAAATTTACTTTTTGCTCTTTGAAACTTTGGCTGCTTTTATAATTTAGAGTAATTTTCAGGCCTTACCTTTTGTGTATCGGTTATCTCCTGCAGCACTGAAAGAACTCTAACAAAGTCATGACCAATATGCTCGATGAGTGTGGTGCATTATTCCTCCTTGACCTCCTCAACATCTCTACCTAGTGATGTGACCACATCATTCTCCTTCACCACCTCTTCTTCATTGTCCAGTTGAATTGAACTCCCCTCGCTTGGTAAAACTCTTCCCTATTTGATCGTAGCCAAAGAATTTTTACAATCGATAGTTTTTCTTTCCCTCCCTACTATGTCACCTCTGGATTCCCTCAAGGATCCATTCTTGTCCTGCCCTTCTTCATCTCCATTCTGCCTTTGGGGTATCATTCACAGGCATGGGAGTCAGATCTGACCTAGATAGAGTTAACACCCAGATCTCTCTCTCTCTAGCACTTCTCTCAAACTATCCAGTGTGATCTGACTGCTCATTCAAATTGGTAGAGCTATCATTTCCTCTAGTTAACTATTGGGAAGAATGATGCTATCATCTTCAGCACCCTCCACAAACTCTAAGCCTTGGCTACTGATTCCATCCACTTCTGCAGTCATTGTCTCCAGCTGGACCAGATTGTTTTCAACCTCAGGATTTTTTCACCCACCTCCAGTATTCTCCCTTCACCTGGACCCCTCCCTCTGGCCTCTTACCTGTTTCTGATCTTTTCATCGAGAACTGTCGGCATGACATTGGCTGTCTCAATTTCTCTGCTCCTTTTGACCTCAAGCTGGCTTTCTCCATCCCTATTTCCTTCCAACACATAGACTTATGAGTACCTCTGGTAACATTGCCTGTCCCCATCCCTATCACCGTCCTTCTTCCACTAAAATTTTCTGTAAATGCCTCATCTCCAGATTCAGTTTCTTCTGGCTGACCTTCCATCCTTCACCCTCAAACTTCAGTTTACCCAAAATTTTTCATCCTGCCTGTTATACTGCATTGTGTACCATGTACCCCTTACCCATGCTTGCATTGGTTACAGTTCCTCAAAGCTTCAAATTTAAAATTATCATCTATCCTTTTCCCCTCCCCGTCTCTATAAACTCCTTCAACACAACAGTGTATATTTAGGTTACAAATCTTTGCCAGGGAAGATAAAATTGAATTCAGCCTTCCAGGGTTAGGGTCCCTGTTTATCATAACTAGCCAGTGTTGAACTCCTGATGCGGTTAGTATGCAGTTGAGGGAATCATATTGAAATAGGGTCGGGCTTAGTGCCAATGGCCCCCAAAACTCCAATGGTTTGCTGACTCAGTTAAAAATAGGCCTCCTCCTGAGGTCCCCAGCATCATAGACACCAGTCTTCAGCCAATTTGATTCACTCCACATAATATCGAGAAATAGCACAGGATTCAGCAAAGGCTATGGGCCCTGACAACATCCCAGTGGTAGTACTGAAGACTTGTGCTACAGAACTAGACTTGGTCCTAGCTGAGTTATTCTAGTATGGATACAACAATGGTATCCACCCAAAAAAGTGGAAAATTGCCCTGTTTTGTCCTGCCCACAAAAAGCAGGACAAATTCATTCTAGCCAATTACTGCTCATCAGTCTACTATTGATCATCAGCAAAGTGTTGGAAGATGTCATCAACAGTGCTATCAAAGTAGCACTTACTCACCAATAACCTGCTCACCGATGCTCAGTTCAGGTTCTGCCAGGGCCATTTGGCTCCAGAGCATATTACAGCCTTGGCACAAACATGGATTAAAAAAAAGCTGAATTCCAGACCTGAGGTGACAGTGATGGTCCTTTATATTAAAGCAGCTTTTGACCAAGTGTTGCTTCAAGGTGCTCTAACAAAGTTGAAGTCAATGGGAAGCAGGTGAATAGCTCTCCATTGGTTGGAATCATACTTAGCATAAAAGAAGATGGTTTCAGTTGTTAGAGCCCTAATAGCTCAACCCCAGGACATCATTGCCGGAGTTCCTCAGAGCAGTGTCTTAGGACAAACCATCTTCAGCTGCCTCTCAATTGAATCTCTCAATCAAAAGGTCAGATGTAGGGATGTTATCTGATGATTGCACAGTGTTCAGTCTCATTTGCATTCTTCAGGCACTGAATAAGTCTAAATGTAAGGCCTGGATGACATTTAGGCTTGGGTTGAAAAGTGGCGAGTAACATTCATGTCACCACCCAAGTGCCAGGCAATGACCATCTCTAACCAGAGAGAATTGAACTATCTCCCCTTGACATTCAATGGGATTACCATCTCTGAATTTCATACTATTGACATCCGGGGGGTTACCAGTGACCAGAAACTGAACTGGACCAGCCATATAAATACTGTGCCTAAAACAGCAGGTCAGAGGCTGTGAATTCCTTGACCAATAACTCAATTCTTGACTCCCCAAAGCCTGTCTACCATCTACAAGGCACAAATCAGAAGTGTGATGGAATACCATCCACTTGCCTGAATGAATGCAGCTCCAACAACACTCAAGAAATCCAACACCATCTAGGACAAAGCAGCCCACTTGATTCATATCCCATCCACAAACATTCACTCCCTCCACCACCGACACACAGTGGCAGCAGTGTGTACCATCTACAAGATTCATTGCAGCTGAGGCTTCTACAACAACACCTTCCAAATTCATAGCCTCTGGCACATTTTAATTTATTTATTGCCATTTATAGACCATCCTTAACTGCCCTTGCTCAGAGCAAGGACTCATTGCTGTGGGGCTGGAGTCACATGTGGGGCCAGACCAGGTAAGGACAGCAGATTTCCTTCTCTAAAGGTCATTAGTGCCAGATGGAGTTTCATAACATCGGAAGCAAATCTGTATTTTTTATTGAATTCAAATTTCACCATCTGGCATGGTGGAATTCTAACCCGGGTTCCCCAGAGGATTACCCTGGGTCCCTGGATTAATAGTCCAATGACAATACCACTATGCTACTGCCTACCTCTAGGCTGCTGCTGCTGATTTCAGGTTCAGATGGAAGGATTAAAACTGATCCCATATTAACTGCTCATTTAAGCCTTTCCCTGTCTGGGCACCATTGATCTACATACAAACTAGTACTTCAAAATATTTTTTACCTTGCAGAATGTTTGTGAGAGATCCCAAGGATTTGAGAATATGTGAAGTAAAGACATTTTATTTTCATTCATACATTTGAATTGACTTTGATGACAGAGTGCCTTAATATCAGTGACTTCAGGAATGGAAGAAGAGCAGGAAAAAAGCAATAGAAAACAAATTCAGTGTACCTGAATAAATGAGATACAGTCCTCTTGCATCAGCTTCTGTGCTTCTTTATTTATTAATTTAAGCTGTTCCACCATCTTGTCTAATGTTCCTGAACATCTCCTGATCTCAGAGAGCTGGCAAAGCTCCTCCTCATCGATCAGTCTCCATACACACTGTTCATCTTCTTCCAACTGTTTCCTCCTTTCAGAGAATTTCTGCAACAGGTTTCCTTTCAGCTTTCTGGTGAGTTTCTGAAATCCATCCCACACTTTCATTACAAAATGCTCTTACACCAGATTGTTGATCACAGACACTGTAAAGCTATAGGACAATTTGTTTTCTATGCACAGTTGGATGGAACAGATCGGAATATTCCCAGCTTTTCTGTCCAGGAACATAGAACATAGGACCATAGGAACAGAAGAAGCTCATTTAGACGCACAAGCTTGATTTACCATTCCATCAGGTCATGGCTGATCTGCAACTTCTACCTGCCTTTGTCCCATATCATTGACATAAATCTATCAAACTCAAATTTAAGATTAACAATTGATCTAGGCATCAATTACCATTTGTAGAAGAGACTCCACACTTTGAGTGTAGGTGTGTTTCATAATTTCACTCCTGAAAGGTCTGACTGTAAGTTTTAGACTCCGCACCATATCCTAGACTCCCCCAACCAACGGAAATAGGTTCTCTCTATCTACTCCATCTACTCTATCTGCTCTCTTTAATATCTAGTCAACTTCAATCTAATCAACCCTTAACCTTCTAATTCCAAGGGATATAACCCCAGTTTGTGGAATCTCCCCTCAATTTAACCCTTGGATTACAGGTATCATTCTGGGAAATCAACACTGCACACTCTCCAAGCCTAATATATATCCTTCCTAAAATTTGGTGTCCAGAATTGCTCCCACTAGCCTTGTAGTAGTGTAATCATGATATTTTATATCTGAAGCAGGAGTTCTATCATCTTATATTCTAGTCATGTAAAGGGCAATATTCCATTCATCTTTCGTTATTAGTTTCTATACCTATTCAGTGCATTTTTGGTATCATCCTTGTTAATCTTTTTTTACCCTCTCCAGTGCCTCTATTTCTTTTTTTTATGGTACGAAAATTGTACACAATACTTCAAGTGTGGTCTAACAATACAAGTTCAGCATAGCTTCTTTACTTTTCAATTCTATCCCTCTAGAAATAAACCCTAGAGCTTGGGTGTTTTTTTGTATGTCGTGACTTTTTGTAATTGGTGCATTTGTATTCCCAGATCCCTTTGCACCTCTACACTATTTAGGTTCTTATTTTCTAATTAATATGCAACCTCCTCATTTTTCTTGCCAGAATGTAATATCTCACATCTAGCTATGTTGAAATAATTTGCCAGTTATATGTCAATTCTGTAATTTTGCTAATATCTTCATTTAATTGTTGCAGTCCGCCGTAATGACTGTTCTCCTAAATTTGATGTCATTTCCAACTTTAGAAATTGTGCTCTTGATCCCAAAGTGTAAATCATTAATCTAAATTGTGAACAGCAGTGGTCCCAGCACTAATCCTTGTGGAGCACCACTTTCCACTTTATCTCACTCTCAACAACTACCCTTTGCCTCCACTCTCTACTAGCTAGCAATCTCTACTTTGCCTCCACTCTCTACTAGCTAGCCAGCTAGCAATCAATTCTGCTACTTGTTCTCTGACTCTGTATTCTCTGACCTTATTCGTTTATCTATTAGTGGTACCTTACCAAAGGTTTTTTGAAAATCTAGATAAATTACACCTAATGAGTGATCCTTGTCTATTCTCTCTGTTACTTGTGAAAATATTCAACAAGGTTGATCAAGTAAGATTTTGCCTTTTGAAACCCATGCCGACTATTGTTGAAATGCAACAGGACCATAGCTAGCCTAGTAGAATGAGCAGACAAGTGAAGCTTGGTACAGAGAATGTGAGGTGATGTATTTGACAGAAAGGATAGGGGGAGGCAACATAGACTATCTGGTACAGCTCTAAAGCAGAACAGAGAAACCTGGTAGTTCATGTGAATAAAACTTTGAGGGTGGCAGGATATTCTGATAGAGTAGTTAGCAAAGCATATGGGATCTTAGGGTTCATATTGAGTACAAGAGCAACAAGGTTATGCTGAACCTGCATCAAGCTCTGGTTAGGCGACAACTAGAGTATTGAATCCAATTCTGGTTACCACACTTAAGGAAGGGTGTGAGTGTCCTTGAGAGGGTGCAGAGGAGATTTAGCAGAATGGTACCAGAGACAAGAATTTTAGTTGTAAGGTCAGGTTGGAGAAACTGGGATTGTTCGCTTTGGAGCAAAGGAAATCAGGGGAGGTTTGTAGAAATAAAGAAGATTATGTCAGATTTAAATAAGATAAATAAAGAAAAGCTAAAGATGCAAGGATTAGGGGCACAGATTTAAGGTATTAGGCAAGAGATATGGGGGGGATGTGGGGAAAAACTATTTTACACAGTGAATGGTAATAACCTAGAAACTGCTGCGTGCACAGATGATTTCAAAAGGAAATTGGGTGGCTACTTGTAGAAAGTAAACTTGCAGGTCTATGGGCATAGAGCGGTGGAATGGGACTAAATGGATCCGCCCAGGGGACCAGTTAAGGATGGACCACCCCCCTGCCCTCACCAGCCCCCTCAATGCAGAGGCTAAAGAGAAGTAAAACAAACAATTAGGAGACAAAGAGGAACTATGAAATGATATAATCAAGGAACATAAAACAAAACAGTAAAATATTTTGAAGGAACATAAATGAAGAAAGGAAAGTCGGGATGGGATAACATCACAGAAAACAACAGAGAAATGCTAGAAATATTGAATAATTACTTTGCTCCGGCATTTACTAGAGAAATAGGACAGATGGACATGGCAATAGATGATGAGGTTCACAATGAGATAACTGCATTTAAAATAAAAAGAGGTGAAAAATTAAATAAGCTAATCAAATTTAAAGAGAGTAAAAACCTTCACTTGGTTGGATTATGTCTTAAAAGAGGCTTTTTTGTTCTCCCTTGTTATGCTCTCCCTGCTGTCCAAGTATTCAAATTGTGTACGCATCTTTTCTTACCCACAATTTTTAAATTGTTATCTTATTCATCCATGGTGACTCATTAGAGTTTAGTTTGTTCTTGTATTTTCAGTGGAATATATTTTTCCTGGGCTCCTTTGAGCACCATTTTAAATGTTTCCCTTTGTTGTTCTACATCATTGTTTGCCAATATGGTTGTACATTTTATTTTTCCAAGTTCTATTCCAGTCAAAATCACCTTTTCTCCAGTCTATTGCTCTGATCTTCATCATACTTGTATCCTTTTCAATTATTAATTTCAATTCTCAATCAATATGTGCAATGTTATGGTACACAATATTAGCTATCTTTCTTGCAGACCTGGTATATTTAGTTCCCAGTCCTGACTGTCTTGCAGCCATGTCTCAATGATGGCAGCCATGCATATCCCTCTCAGCTGAATAATCGCTTGCAATTCATTAAATTTCTTCCTTACAGCCCCTGTGTTTGTGTAAAGGATGCCTATTTGGGCCACACGCCTAACTTGCCCTTCTGATTCAATGCTTTATACGCCCATTTTTTGCACTTCTGTCCTGTTTTAATTACTTAACATTTGAAAACATTACATGAGAACCGAAAGGTCCAGAATGTTAAAGTACAAAATGGCAATCGCTGTGACTGAAACAGGAAGTTGTGTAAGTCCATACTGAAACCAAAGCATTTCTGCATCAGGCTTCAGGTGAAGATTGAAATCCAAGAGCATTCTAATGTAAAGCAAACCCTTGGACCCTCAGTTTGTAACATACTCCCAGCAGCTTGCCATTCTCTGTATTGTAAAGAATTTGCATTTACAAAACTAACAGGACCAACTTGCTTAATAAAACAGCTTTTGAGGTAGATGTTTCCTCAGCTTAGAGGGAAATGGGTAGGAAAGTATGTTGTGAAGAAGACATCAGGAGGTTGCAGATGGATATAGATAGATTGAGTGAGTGGGCAAGGATCTGGCAAATGGAGTTTAATGTGGGAAAATGTGAAGCTGTTCACTTTGGTAGGAAGAACAAAAAAGCAGGGTATTACTTAAATAGAGAACGGCTGCATAATTCTGAGGTGCAGAGGGATCTAGGTGTTCGAGAACGAGTCAGAAAAAGTTCGTATGCAGAGTAATTAAGACAGCTAATGGAATGCAATCCTTTATTACAAGAGGGATTATACATAAAAGTAAGGATGGTAGGCTTCAGTCATAAAGGACATTGGTGAGACTGCACCTCAAATACTGTGGGCAGTTTTAGTCTCCTTATTTAAGGGAGGATGTAAATGCATTGGAGGCGGTTCAAAGGAGTTTTACTAGATTGATACCTGGATTGAGTTGATTGTCTTATAAGGAAAGGTTGGACAGACTGGGCTTGTTTCCACTGGAGTTTAGAAGAGTGAGGGATGATTTGATTGAAATATACGAGATCCTGAACGGCCTTGACAAAGTGGATGTCAAAACAATGTATCCTCTTGTGGGTGAGTCCAGAACTGGGAGGCACTATTTTAAAATTACAGGTCGCCCTTTTAGGACAGAGATGAGGAGAAATTTTTCTCTCAGAGGGTTGTGCGACTTTGGAATTCTCTGCCTCAGAAGGTGGTGGAGACGGGGTCATTGAATATTTTTAAGGCAGAAGTAGATAGATTCTTAGGCAAGGGAATCAAAAGTTATTGGGGTTAAATAGGAATGTGGAAATCAAAACACAAGCAGATAGGCCATGATCTTATTGAATGGCAGAGCAGGCTCGAGGGGCCGAAGGGTCTACTCCTGTTCCTATTTCTTATGTTCTAAATCTCATTACACAATAGTTTCTACCTTTAATTCAGCTTCTGATTTCTCAATGTCTTGCTCTTTGAAGGAAAAATTCTGTTGAACCTTCTGGAGTTTTTCAACTTCTCTCTTCAATTCTTCCTATGAAGACAATTGAAATATTTCAAATTAGCGTTCTAAGCAGGAATTTCAAAGGAAATTGATTCAGTGGCAGCTGAGTGTTGATAGTCAGTGGCTCAGGAGATGGTCAGTTTCTGGGATAGCCTCATGATCCCAGCAGAGGGAGACTCATTCCCAGGGGACTGGATTTAATCAAAAAAGTGCAGTTCCTGATGGGTGGAGCTAGAAATGGGCGCATGTTGGGAGCTGTCACACCGCAATCATAATGCAAATCATACGTGCAAGCGGGGTGCACGTTTACGATGTGCAATCACGCAAAGGGGATAGGAAGAACTTGTTCGCTCCTGCCATCATCTGACCCAACTTCAGTCCTGGGTGGACTATAAAAACCCCGCCTCTTCAAGCACCCAATCTCTGCAGGCGTGGAGAACTTGGAGGGAGTTGGGAGCAAAATATTCCACCTTCAGGGCAACAAATCCATCCCTTTTGGCAGCTTTTAGCAGTCAGGTCACCTCACTCCTCTGACACCTCCACAGCAATTACCTTCTGGGACCCGCATCACCATGCACCCCGCCCCCCCACCCCCCCACCCACCACCCCCCCCACCCACCATCAGCAACATGTCTTGTTACAAACAAAGAGCTGCTCCACAGTTCAGAGGTGCTTCCTTGCAGATACTCCTCCAAGCCACCCAAGAGGTGCTCTTCCCCAGGAATGGCAATAGAAGAACCTCCTATTTGACCAAGTTGGCCAGGATGGAGATCACAGAGAAGGTAAGCAGTCGTGGAATTCAACCACGAACATAGATTCAGTGTTGCAAAAGGGTCAACGGCTTCTTCTGATCCAGCAGCGTAAGTGGCAACGAGGCTTTGCATCATATGGGCCTCTCTTAATGATATCAAGCAATGGAACTTTGCAAATGGGAAAATAGGCCAGGCTGAAGAATGTGTGGTCATCCTCAATACTGCATGGCAACAGAGGCCACATCGTGTGACAGTTGTGCATGATAAGTCGACTGGTACCAATTAGAATGTGGGACCAGTAAGTGGCTTGGGGATGCATGGGCACAATGGAGTTAGGTGTCACTTGACATGCCACTAAGTCTCTACTTTGTCTTGCAGGACAAGGTGATGTTCAATATCAAGGAGTCAGCCAAGGTGGGATGAAGAATTCCTGAGTTTAAGTTTTTAATACAGAGGAAGCCATGGAGATAGTGGGAGACCAGGGCGACTGTTGCATTGAAGACAGTGAGGCTGAGTAAGCCAGAATGCCTCCACTCTAGTGTTGAGGCATGGGATCATAAGAGACACGTGAGAAACTGTATTTTCCTGATAAACTGTGCTTCTCCTAAAGTTTTTCTTTTAGTACTCCATTGCAGGCCATTGCCGTTGGATGTGAAGATCACAGCCCATTGAAGAAAGTAATGACTCCACCTCTGACGGTGAAGACCTACAACACCCAGAGAATGTACCGCATCATCTGCTTCTCTCTCATCTTCCACTAGTGCAGCTACACTCATATGGGTCTGTGAGGGTTTGCATAGAGAATGAAGTGCACTATCTGGTGAACACCACAGACACGTACCAGCAACTGAAGGAGACTGTGCTTTTTTAAAATTCATTCACGGGACATGGGCTTCGCTGGCTAGACCCACATTTATTGCCCATCAATAGTTGCCAATAAGAAGGTGGTGGTGAGCTGCCTTCTTGAACCACTGCAGTCCATGTGGTGTAGGTACACCCACAGTGCTGTTAGGAAGGGAGTTCCAGGATTTTGACCCACCGACGATGAAGGAACGATGATATATTTCCAAGTCAGGGTGATGAGTAGCTTGGAGGGGAACTTCCAGGTGGTGGTGTTCCCATCTATCTGCTGAACTTCTAGATGGTAATGGTCGTGGGGTTGGAAGCTGCAGTCAAAGGAGCCTTGGTGAATTCCTGCAGTGCATCTCGTAGATGGCTACTGTGCATTGGTTGTGGAGGGAGTGAATGATTATGGGTTGGTGCCAGTCAAGTGAGCTACTTTGTCCTGGACCGTGTCAAGCTTCTTGAATGTTGTGGCAGCTGCACTAATCCAAGCAAGTGGAGAGTATTCCATCACACTCCTGATGTGTGCCTTGTAGATGGTGGACAGGCTTTGGGGAGTCAGGAGGCGAGTTACTCATAGCACAATTCCTAGCCTCTGACCTGCTCTTGTAGCCACAGTATTTATATGGCTAGTCCAGTTCAGTTTCTGGTCAATGGTAACCCCTAGGATGTTGATAGTGGGGGATTCAGTGATGGAAATGCCATTGAATGTCAAGGGGCAATGGTTAGATTCTCTCTTGTTGGAGATGTCATTGCCTGGCACTTGTGTGGCGTGAATGTTACTTGCCACTTGTCAGCCCAAGCCTGGATATTGTCCAGATCTTGCTGTATTTGAACATGGACTGCTTCAGCTCCCTGACACTGGGAGGACCCATGCTGAACCCCAGGCTAATGGCAGGCCTCTGGTATTAACCACAATAAGTCTGCTGCAGATGCAGAGACAGGCAGGGGAAAATCCGGCAGAGATGCCAGAGACTTTGTGGAACCTAGCATGGGTGGTGGACAAATCCATCCAAGCCTTGAGTTCTGCTGGGGCTCTGCACGTGAGAGCTTGGCCTCCTCCATCAAGGGGTTTGCAACCACCATGGAGTGCCAGGTCTATCACACAACTTTTATACGCAAAGATCTGCATTTCATCACTCTGGCTATAGGCTCAGTACAGCAGTGACCAAAAAAGAGGGGAACAAGGAACTTGGACCTCAGTCCAGGAGCCCCTTCTCTCAGGGATACAGGAAAGTACCATTGTGCACTGAGAGGGAGGGGGAGCAGCACCTATCTGCTCCAGGGACATCCTCTCAGGCCACGCCTAGGGTGAGCAGCTGCTCCTTACTCCCTTTGCCAATGACCCAATAGCCTCCAATAGGCAAGGTTGAGGAGGGATCACCGAATGCCGTTGGCATTGAAATTCAGCACCGCAGTCACCTTCAAGATGACTGGCATTGGGTTCCCTCCAAATCCGTGGACCTGCAGGTCACGTAGGAGCATGCACAGGGCAGTGGCTGTTTCCCAGGGAAACCTTAGCAGTCTCTGGCGTTGCCTCTGAAGGTATTTGATGTGCATCCTGACCACACGTTGATGTGCCAGTCTTCTTCAGCAATAATGATGGCCCTGGTTACCTTCCTCCTGACCTCTCTCCCCTTTGGCTGATGTTGGCTGATGACCTTGTGGCCTGTGATGTTCTTTGGTCCTAGCCCTCCTCTGCCGAGTCCTCTCCTCCATGGTCCAAGGCTGCAAAAAGATCGGATGTAATGAGACCCATTGCAGATCCAGAATGCCTTGGATACATGGGACAAGACATCTGCAATAACAGACCCAGAACTATACGCTAGAGCTGGGTTGCCTTCAGACACCTTTCCCTCTCTGTCCCCAAACAAGCCAGTGCCTTACTGTGCTGCCATTTGAGGAGCTGAATCACCACCACCATCCTCGTGCCAGCTCAAGTACTGCCCTGACTGAGGTCCCGACCACCACCCACTCCACCGCACCACCCATCCCCGGTCCTCGCCCTTACTGGACCGCCCAGCTTCTCCCCTTCCTCTCCCCTGTGCTGCCGAGTTAAAGACAAAACCCTCACCTCAGATCCCGCGATTGATCAATCTCACTTGCTGCACAACATTTCTAAGCTGTGAGGAAACAGGAAGCTCAAGTTTCCCATTTGCCACTGACTTAATCTTGAAGGTAGGACTGAATTTGGTTAAGTTCCTGTCATGAAGACATTAAAGTTTATAGTACTATTGGAAAATATTTTTCTATTAAAATAGAGGTTTAGTCTGTGGGTGTGTCTTAATTAGATTAAAGCAGCTAGTCTGGGTGCTTTGATGTGTGCTAGTTTTGAGATGTAAGAGAGGTAGAGTGCATTTGCATTTTTTTGAATAGAGCATTCAAGAAGGGGGGGTGAAATCTGGCACCCAGCTAGCAGAGGCCATGCAATATGTTTATATTACTAATAAGATTGGTACTATGAAAGTGGTTTTATTGTTGGAAGAGGCGAACTTCAAAGGGGCTGGTGATACAATGAGAATTTACATTCAATGAGCTGTGTTGAATATAGCAGACAGCAGTTGTGTTTGTGCAGGACAGAGGCAATGTAAGATTAAAGCAGCTGTAAGCCTACAACTGTCTCCACTGGAACCAAAGTGAAAGGAACCTCATTTTGAATTTGTAAGGTGAAAACGCTTTGTCTGGTGTTGCTTAAAGTCTATGGGTTGCTGTTGCCTTTGTGGAGATTAGTCTGAGAATTTGTTAAAAGTAATGATAGAAGTAATTTGTAGCCATGTGTATGTGTTTAATGTTTTGTAACTTAATAAAATGTTTCATTCACTTTAATATAAAACCTCTCGAGAGCAGGTGGTCTGATTCCTGAATTTAGAGTTGCATCTCAAACAAAAATAAAAATATAGGTTATGACAGTTGTTTAAAGTCTCCCTCTGGGATTTTTAAATAATTCAGCTTTACCAACTGCTGTGTCATAACAGTCCTATTTAATGATCATTCAAGGTATTGCAAATAAATGGTAAGTAGGCTCCTGGCACAGGGTGCGGTAATGCTGGCTCCACTGCTGAAAAGTCACCATTTTATTTCAGGAACTCCACCTGACATTGGGAAACCAATGTTTCGGCTCTCACCTAATTATTTCCGCTGGCCCGCCTCGCTTCCATTCTCAAGGGCCCCATTAAATTCTGCACAGAGGGCAGAACCATCCAAGATTTGCGCCAAGTACGGTAGCGGGTGGGTAAAATGACGTTTTACCCACTGGCCGCAATGGCGGCTTCACACGCCATATTATCCCAAATGCGCCATTCCTGGAAAACACACCGTTTCCATGGCTGGCCAGCTCTCATTCACCCACCATGCCATCACCTCACTGCTTCATCACGCCAGGTGCACACTTCTTAGTGCTTCCAGCCCAGGACAGCTGCACTGAAGGCATGGCCCCAAAAGGCAAGGAAACTGCAGCTCCGAGGTTCAATGATGTGTCACTCGAGTGCCTTTAGGACCGCCGTGATGTCCTCTACCACCTCTCTGGTCGCAGGATGGGCAGCAACATCACCAATCCAGCTTGGGAAGCAGTGACAGCGGTGGTCAGCGCCAACGCCCTGCAAAGGAGGACAGCCACCCTGTGCCAAAAGAAGATGAATGATCTCCTGTGTTCTTCCAGGGTAAGTCACTCTTCTTATCACTCTCAACTCACACACTCACAAACCCTATCACACATCCACAGGGCACTCACTCACTGCCGGTTCAATGTACTCTCTCCCACACACCTTCACTGTCCTCATCCCATCCATGGGACCACTCACCGCCCACACAGGCCAGGCATACATATCATCTGAAACAAAAACAGAATTCCCTGGAAAAACTCAGCAGGTCTGGCAGCATCGGCGGAGAAGAAAAGAGTTGACGTTTCGAGTCCTCATGACCCTTCGACAGAAGGGCCATGAGGACTCGAAACGTCAACTCTTTTCTTCTCCGCCGATGCTGCCAGACCTGCTGAGTTTTTCCAGGTAATTCTGTTTTTGTTTTGGATTTCCAGCATCCGCAGTTTTTTTGTTTTTATATACATATCATCTGGCCCGGCAGACATCCTGATTACACTCTCTCCACCTCTATTCATGCAGGACAAGCTGGCACATAAAAAAGGGAGAGATGGCAGACTGGTGGAGGAATGCCTGAAATCAAGATCTTCATGGACTTGGAAAACAGTGCCATCCAGCTGGCCGACGAGGATCTGGACTGTTCCTGTGTGGATGGTGAGGTCAGCGTTGCTTTACCAAGTGAGGATCTGGCAATACAACTTCCATTAGACAAGCATGCCGTGAGTGGTGCCTTCACCATTGCCGTTCTCCTCATAGGAGGAGACCTCCAGCTCCTGCAGCCCCTCCTCAGCCAGCTCTTCTCCCCGTTGCAGCGCTCGGTTGTCGAGGATGCAGCAGGTGACGACGATGCATGACACACTGTGGGCTACATTGCAGGGCTGCAACAAACTGGTCCAGGCATCGGAACCTCAGTTTCAGCATCCCGATGGTCTGCTCCCCCAAGTTGTGAGATGCAGCGTGAGCCTCATCACACCTTCGCTCTGCTGCAGTCTGAGGCCACCGCACGGTTCTCATCAGCCACGGCCTCTGTGGATAGCCCCTGTCCCCGAGGACCCAACCCTGCAGCCTCTGTGGACCCTGGAAAAAAGTTAGGGATCTGTGACTGGCTGAGAATGTAGGAGTCATGAACACTCCCTGGAAACCGTGCACAGACCTGCAGGATGAGTTTCTGGTGGTCGCACACCAGGTGCACATTCAGCGAATGGAATCCCTTGAGGTTGACATAGTTGATCCCTTGCTGGGGAAGAGATCTGAGCGCCACGTGAGTGCAGTCGATCGCACCCTGCACCTGTGGGGAACCCGAGATCTGGGCAAATCCAATGGCTCTTGCATCCTGGCTCTCCCAATCCCGGGCAAAATGCACAAAGTTGTGTGGCCCTGGCGAAGGTGGCATCCATGACCTCATGAATGCATTTGTGGGTGGAGGCTTGTGATATCCCACAGAGGTCACCTGTGGAGCCCTGAAAGGAGCCAATGCCTTAAAAATTAAGCGCTGCGGTCACTTTCACAGCCACTGGTAATGGATGTCCTGCATGCCCTTGTGGCGCCAAATCCTGCAGCAACTGGCAGATGTGACTGACCAGTTCCCTAGACACGCACATGCCATGAGGCAAACAGTTCGTTCACCTGTTTCCATGCTCCTGAGGTGGTCCTCCTGCAGGATGAAAGAAGAGATGTGCGGGTTGTAGCTTGGTTGTACTAAGAACCTCTCTTGGTTAAGTCTGAAGGCCCCTTAAAGCATCTCAGAGAATGCTGGCCACCACTTAGATGGCCAGGGTTTAGTGCGCTGAATGGCTGCCCAAAGCTCCACCCACCTCTGACCCACTCCATCTGACCGATTGGCAGCAGCTTTGCCCATTGGACTGCATGCTGTGCTCCCAGCTCAGGCACAGGCTGCGCTGTTAGCTTGAACCATGGGGGAGACTGGTCCAAACCGGGATGATGACATTGCAAGGGGCTGTGAGAACCTCCACCAGTGACTGCTCCATGGCCAGCTTTAGCAAGGAGATTGTACAACGTGCCCAGTTGTCCAAATGTCCTGCAGCCCACTAAAAAGCAGTCTGTGAAATTGCGAATGGAGGCCGATCATGGTTGCAGGCCCGTTTCCTGGAAGGAAAGATTCAGGCCTTTTTTTGCACCCTACGCAAGAAGTGTTTGCTATCATGACTTTGCTTTGAGGAACTGGTTTTATGGTTTTGACCCTTATCGTTCCTAAGATAGCTGAGACTACAAGTATTCTGAATATGCTATGAGAAACTTTTTCCAATCACGTGAATCAATAGTCGAAAAAAAATTGCCTTCACTTTATGCACCTTAAGCTAAACTTGTTTTAAAGATGACTTTACTGACAGAATTTTAGTAAAAAAAAGCCAGTCAAAGGACCTGAGCCTTCAAAGTTAGGTCTATTTTAATTAGGATTTTTTTCTCTATTGACATATAAATTCAGTGATGCATTTTATGGGTTATATGTGCAACCTATGCATTATGCCAGAAGCAATTTGCCAAGCATTATGTTTAGAAATGGTAAATTTTCAACTTGCAGCTCTCAATACTTTTCATTTTTAGGCAAATTGTTTTAAGAATTTCAGTCTCGGCACGATGCTGAACTCTTCTTCCATCACATTCGTCTCCGTGCTCACTTCTTTGGGCAGGAGTCTTTTCCCCTCCCCCCGCACTCCATTCAGATCCTCCCCTCACCCCCCCGCCCCCAACCCATTCAACAGAACCTTTCACTCGCCTCCGGTATTCTCCATCCACCTGGACCCCTCCCTCTGGCCGCTTACCTGCTCTTGATCTTTCATTGAGAACTGTCAGCATGACATTGGCCGTCTCAATTTCTCTGCGCTTCTCACCCACTCTAACCTGTCTCCTTCTGAACTTGCTGCACTCAGTTCTCTCCGGTCCAACACTGGTCTCGTTATCAAAGCTGCTGACAAGGGTGATCCTATTGTTGTCTGACATACAGACCTCTACTTGCAGAGGGTGAGCGCCAACCCTCAGACACTTCTTCCTTCCCCCCCTCTGGACCATGATCGGACCACCAAACATCACCCCATTGTTTCCAGGACTGTCACTGACCTCATTTCCTCTGGAAATTGTCCTTCCACAGCTTCCAACCTTAGAGTCTCCCAACTCCACACATCCCGCTTCTGCTTCCTTCCTTAAATCCACAAACAGGGCTGCCCTGTGGACCCATTGAGTCACCATGTTCCTGCCCCACGGAACTCGTTTCCTCCTATCTTGACTCCGTTTTCTCTCCCCTTGTCCAATCTCTTCCTGACTACATTTACAATTCCTTTGACGCCCTACGTCATATAAATAGTTTCCAGTTCCCTGGCCCTAACCGCCTCCTCTTCACCATGGAGGTCCAAGCCCTCTACAGCCCCATCCCCCCACCAGGATGGTCTGAGAGCTCTCCGCTTCAATCCCCATCCACCACCACTCTCCTCCAACTGGCTAAACTTGTTCTCTCACTGAACAATTTCTTCTTTAACTTGTCTCACTTCCTCCAAATAAAAGGTGTGGCTATGAGTACCCACATGGTCCCAGTTATGCCTGTCTTTTTGTGATATATGTGGAACATTCCTCGTCCCAGTCCTTGTCAGGCCCCCTCCCACAATTCTATTTTCAGTACATCGATGGCTGTTCTGGTGCCGCTTCATGCGCAAGTCTGGACCTCGAAGAATGTATCAATTTTGCATCCAATTGCCACCCGTCTCTCATCTTCACATGGTCCATCACCGACACTTCCCTTCCCATCTTTTACATCTCTGTCTCCATTTCTGGTGATAGACTGTTTACCAATATTCATTACAAGCCCACCGACTTTTAATTAGGATTTTTTTCTCTATTGACATATAAATTCAGTGATGCGTTTTATGGGTTATATGTGCAACCTATGCATTATGCCAGAAGCACTTGGCAATTTGCCAAGCATTATGTTTAGAAATGATAAATTTTCAATTTGCAGCTCTCAATACTTTTCATTTTTAGTGATGTTAAGTTTAGTTAATGTGGGAACAGCTACCTCCACTACAGCCCCTCACATCCTGATTCCTATAAGGACTCCAATCCACTCTCCCGGTTCCTTTGCCTCCGTTGCATCTATACCAATGATGCTACCTTCCAAAATGGTGCTTCTGACATGTTTTCATTTTTCATTAACTGATGGTCCCCCACACTATGGTTGACAGGGCCTTCAACCGTGCCTGACCCATCTCCCGCACCTCTGCGCTCACACCCTCCCCTCCCTGCCAGGAATATAGGATAGGATCCCCTTTCTCCTCACTTTTCACACCACCAGCCTCCGCATTCAAAGGATTGTCCTCCGTCATTTCTGTCAGCTCTAGCATGATGCCACCACCAAGCACATCTTCCCCTCACCACCCCCGTCAGCATTCTGTGGGGGCCGTTCCATCCGTGACACACTGGTCCACTCCTCCATCACCCCCAACTCCTCATCCCCTTCCCACGGCACCTTTCCATGCCATCACAGGAAGTGAAGCACCTGCCCCTTTACCTGCTCCCTCCTCAAACACTCCTTTCAGATGGAGTAGTGTGGACGATCCAGTGGGGTGGGGGATGTTTCCAGTGGGCTGGCCTTATACTGATATGCAGATGTATTGCAATGAGGTTCCCCACGTCCGATAGTGGGAAACGTGGCCCACCATCAACCGGCTGAATGGACGATTGCAATCTGGTTTCACAATGTCCTGAAATCAATTTCTGGCCTTCTCGCCATACTGTCCACTCACGCCCGGCGTCTGTTGACACAGAAAATTCCGCCCAGGGAGCAGGGAGGTCATTAAATCATGTCCACAATGTTTTTGCCCTCCATCCAATCTGTGCTCATTATGCTTGCAGAACACACCTGGAATTGTGAGCATGTCGAACTATCCCCTAATCTGCTTCTTAGCTGAGAGACTTTTACTGCTCCATTTATGCCTTTTGCAGCCACACGTTGGGCTGGATTCTCGGCTGCAGTCTAGCATTCCTGAAACTACTTTTACACTTGTTAAGGCACAGAGGAAATTCAGTCTTGTACTCAGTCACCAATGTCACAAAGTGCAAGGGAGACTCCTTCCTCTTTTACACTGAAAATATTCCTTTAAAAGCTCTTCAGTTGACAGGAAACCACAGAGCTGGGGCTGCAATTAATTAACTCATTTCCATAATTACAACAGTGGGGTTGACAGGGCAGGCACCTTGGTCCTCACATCTGTAAACTCTCCCATACGTTCAGTGTAAAAGAGGAAGGAGTCTCCCTTGCACTTTGTGACATTGGTGACTGAATTTCTGCTGAAGGGTCGTGAGGACTCGAAACGTCAACTCTTTTCTTCTCCGCCGATGCTGCCGGACCTGCTGAGTTTTTCTTGGTAATTCTATTTCTGTTTTGGATTTCCAGCATCCACAGTTTTTTGTTTTTAACCCATATGTAATGTTAGTCTCACTTTACACATTTAAAACAGGAATAACAACAACTTATCTTTCTATAGCATCTTGAATATAGTAAAATATTCCTAAGCAATCCACAGGAGTATAATTAGACAAAAATTGACACTGATCAAAGAATGAGACATTAGAACAACCGACCAAAAGCCTGGTCAGATATAGGTTTTAAGGAGCATCTTAAAGGAGGAGACAGTTGAAGTGACAGAGTGGTTTAGGGAGGGTATTACTGAGTTTAGAGCCTTAGGCTAAGGCATGACTGATGGGGTGAAGGACAGTGGGGTAGCACAAGAGTGAGGAATTGGAGGAACACTAATCTTTAAAATGTACATCTGGTTGATCTGTTTCTAAACAAAAGGCAAGTGAGGTTAACATTTCCAGCATTTCGTTCCATGATTTGGTTTGGATGATGCTTTAGATGATTCCCCCAAAGAAAGCATCAAATGATTTCTGCTTAAAATGATTAAAACCAGCATTTGATCAATCCAGGTAACCCCCTAGAAGACTTCAGGACGTCATGAGGACAGACACAAGAATGAAATTGGAACTTACCTTTCTAGAAGTTTCTGCCTGATCCAGGTTCACCATTGCATGGGATTTATGTCTGCCTATTGCTGCACATGAAGAACATACACAGACTCCATCATCCTGACAGAAAAACTCAAAAGTTTTCTTATGGTCTGCGCACTTTCTGTGACTAAGATCAGTCACAGGGTCAGCTAGTTTGTGATCTTTGAAGGTTTCTTTTGTCAAATGTGGCTTCAAATGCAAGGAACAAAAGGAGGTTTCACATTTCAGACAGGTCTTCACAGCTGGTGACGGACTCTCGATGCAGTAATCACAGGTAACAGTGGGAATGCCCCTCTCCAAACTGGGCTTGGGGTTGAATTTCTTGTGACACTGAGGGCAGCTGAACCCATCCTGATCAACTGCTTGGTTCCAAACATCCTCGATGCACTTGAGGCAGAAGCTGTGCTGGCAGGGCAATGTGACAGGGTCTTTGTACACCTGGAGACACACAGCACAGTTCAACACCTCTTCTAAAGCTCTGGCCTCCATCCTTCTAAGCCTCCCATGGAGGAGAGACTTCACTGAGTGAAGCAGCGAAGAGTGAACAATAAGAGCAGCGAAATTCTACGCTGAGGGATAGCAGTTGTTACTTTCAGTTTCTGCCCCAAGGGATAGCAATTGTTACTTTCATTTTCAGCTCTCTCGCTGCAGGTTAACCCTCTGCATCGAGTCGTGACAGTTTAGCAACAAAGGTTTAAGGTCCCAATTTCCCAGTTTAGAGCCAGAATGTTGTTGGTAAATATTCACTAGCATCAGTGCTTTTTTCATTCTCTTTTAGAATATTTGACTTTAAAACTGTGGAAACAGTTACATTCAATGAAGAAATGTAGATTTTTTAAAACGACAAGAACTTCTAATATTCAGCGACAATTGCTTGATGCTATACATTAACTCTTTTTGGATTTAACGATCATAGCTTATCAAACCAGAGAGAGGAAACTATATGGACAGAATTTTACATTCCACGGGATGGCGCGTGCTGACCTGTCACAATGTCATCGTGAACTCGCGCGATATTTTGCTCGGCGGACACACGCAAAAGTCGGATGTGTTCTCGCCGACAAATTAAGCGAACAATTAAGCCCTTTAACGGCACATTTGTCCGTGATTTTACGTGGTCTGCCCAGCCTTACGTTTGCCGGACGGGGGAATCGGCCAGGCGGCCTTTACATTTTCCATCGAGCCTCATCCATGGGCGGGATGAAATGTCCGTTGAGAAAGAAAGTAAAAAGAAATACCTGGGGACTGCACTTTTATGAGGCTACGCTTTCAGGTGCTTGACTGTGACGCACGGACATTTTTTTTTTACAGCTTTTTAGTGCTTTGTTTCATTATTTGCAGGTCTGCAGCTTCCCGAGGCAGCTGTCTGCCTTCAGGGAGCTCGCTCGAAGTGTTCACCCACGCCCGCGGTGACATCGTCACCTGCCCTCTTCCCGATCCCACCCCGTCAGCGCTGAGCCCTTCAGCGTGCGTTTCATGCTGGCTGGCCGTTAAGTGGGGGCCGATTGGGGTCAGGGGCCCATTTCCCGGCTGCTCCCATGCCCACCGAGTGTGCACGCTCTACCTGGGAAGAATTCAGGCCTATATATATATACATATATATATATATATATATATATATTGCTTTTTTTAATTAAGGGACCACTCCCTTCATGCAAAAAAAATGTTTGCTATCACGCCTTTGCTTTGAGGAACTGGTTTTATGGTTTTGACCATTATCGATCCTAAGATAGCTGAGATCACTAAGTATCCTGAATATGCTGTGAGAAGCCTTTTTCAATCACGCGAATCATTAGTTGAAAAAAAAATTGCCTTCACTCCATGTGCCTTAAGTTAAAAAGATGCCTTTACTGACAGAATTTTAGTTAAAAAAAAAGCAGTCAAAGAACATGATAATTTAAAGTTAGGAATATTTTAATTAGGATTTTTTTTCTCTATTTTATGGGTTACGTGTGCAACCTATGCATGCTCCAGAAACTCTTGGCAATTTGCCAAGTATTGTGTTTGGAAATGATAGATTTTCAACTTGCAACACTCAGTACTTTTCATTTTTGGGCAAATTGTTTTAGGGAAGCTCCTTGGGTTAAATAAAGCTGGCTGGCCTCTGGAATTGGACCTTTTTTGTAAGATGGACTTTTCAGGAGAGCAATAAACTGCTTATTGCACTTGGATTATTCCAGTCTCCTGCATCATTTCTCTCCTTTCCAGTGGACCCGCACCAAAGCTTTAATGTGAATATGGCAGAAAGCCCCACGGACTTTCATGGCAAATAGTACATGTGTTACCAGAAAATGGAAGCGCGGAACCATTCAGTTATTTTTAACATGAATGCTTTCGTTGCTTTTCTTGCAACAAAAACCTGCCGAGCAAGGAAGTTATGATAACTTTTCTTAAACAATTCTTAGGCCTCAGCTGGAGTATTGTACCCAAGTCAGGACACTGCACCTTAGGAAGGATGTCCAGGCCTTGATAAGAGCACTGAGGAAAGTCCAAACAGGTCTCACAGCTATCAACAACCAAAGAGGCGCTCTCCCTCATATTGTTAGGGGGAAGAAAGTAAGTAAGAATTTATGGTAAGGGAGAATTTATTGAAAAGGAATGAATTATTTAAAATCTCCAGGCAACCAGGGCTACCAAGCACACTGGCAGTTAAAGATTACCAGATGAACCTTGCACAGCCTTAGGGCCTGCAAGCAACAGAAAGGCCTTGGGAGCTGGACTGCAGTCAGAGCATTGGCAATAACAACTAAGATTAAGTGTGCTCTCCAGCAGATAGGGGAATACAGATGGTCCTAGTTTAGGTAGGAGGGAAGGTCTCTGCCTGGGTGAAAAACAGGGACATACGATGCATGTACCTGTTACCAGAGATGTCTGTTTAATGTGAACCTATATGTTGACAAGATCGGAATCTGGAAACTGTTCTTGTACGTGACCAATAATGTATAAATATGTTGAACACTTGTAATTTAGCAGAGTGCTAGCTCAAGCTGCATTGAGATCGTTCTCCCCTTGCAATTGCTCGAATTAACAATCGTGACCTATACCTGAAACTCCTGTGGTCCGTTTGTCAATGTGACCACAACAATATAATTTCCAAAAGTGAACAATGAGACTGAACAGGACTGCTTACTGGCAAAAAAAATGCAAGAAGGGAAGGGAAACTCCCTGGCAGAGATTACATTGCAAAACGGCATCGTTGTGGCTTACCTCTTTGTCAGGAGATTGTGGGTCCCATTCTAGAGACTAAGGCACAAAACCCAGACTGACACTTCAGTGCAGCACTGAGAGAATTCCAAACTGTTGGAGGGGCTGAGCTACAGACAATAAGTTAAACAAGTTAAATAAGTTTGACTAGGTGTTTACCAAACCTCGCTTTCACGGCCATATTTCCTTCCTCCGCCTTCAACTTACCCCACATGGATTCCAGCTGAAGTTCCATCCCTCATGTTTCAAACCCACCCAGGATTATAGGTATCTCTGGGACATACAATGTTTCTCAGACTGCTGTTCTCACCACATCCTGAGATCCACACTCAGTGCCATGCACCGCCATATGTACACACTCGACCTCTCCCTCCAGCAGTGCCGACTCACCCTACCTCAAAGCTTTCCTTGGCCCCTATTTCATTATATTCTTACTCTCATCCGATGCCTTAAGAAGAAATGTTTTCTCTTCCTTTCAGGTGTTAAGGAACACAAGTTCCAACAACTTATTGATACCAATGCAAATCCAGGACTCTACACCTCTTCCCGTCCCTCTAACCCCATCCCTTCTTCTAATCCCAGCCCTTGCTGTGTATTCACTATACTCCCTGACCTTCCTCCCTCTGATTCTGAAAGCTCTGTACTCAGCAAAGGAATCAGTTTTATCCCCTTATGCCCTCACCTCAATGAATTTCAGTCCTGCCATGATGCTGAACTCTTCTTCCATCATATTCGTCCCCATGCTCACTTCTTTGGGCAGACCCTTTCACCCACCTCCAGTATTCTTCCTCTATCTGGGATCCTCCCTCTGGCCTCTTACCTGCTCTCAATTGTTCATTGAGAACTGTCGGCGTGACATCGGCTGCCTCAATTTCTCTGCTTCTCTCACCTACTCTAACCTGTCTCCTTCTGAATTTGCTGCACTCCATTCTCTCAGGTCCAACCCTGACTTTGTTATCAAAGCTGCCAACAAGGCTGGTGCTGTTGTTGTCTGGTGCACTGACCTCTACCTCACAGAGGCTGAGCGCCAGCTCACAGACACTTCTTCCTACCTCCTCCTGGACCATGACCCCACCACTGAACATCAAGCCACTGTTTCCAGGACTTTCACTGACCTCATCACCTCTGGAGATCTTCCCTCCACAGCATCCAATCTCATAGTCTTCCAACCCAGCACAGCCCACTTCTACCTCCTTCCCAAAATCCACAAACAGGACTGCCCTGGTAAACTCATCATTCATCTTATTTCTGCCCCACGGAACTTATTTCTTCCTATCTTGACTCCATTCTCTCTTCACTTGTCCATTCTCTTCCCACCTACATTGGCGATTCCTCTAACACTCTACATATCAACAATCTCTGTTTTCCTCCTCCTCTTCACAATGGACGCCCAGTCTCTCTACACCTCTACCCCCTACCAGGATGGCCTGAGGCCTCTCTGCTTCTTCCTTGAACAGAGGCCCGAACAATCCCCATCCACCACCACTTTCTTCCATCTGGCTAAACTTGTTCTCTCACTGAACAATTCCCCCTTCAACTTGCCTCATTTCCTCCAAATAAAAAGTGTGACTATGGGTACCCACATGGGCTCCATTTATGCCTGTCTTTTTGTGGGGTATGTGAAAGATCCTTGTTCCAGTCCTACTCCAGCCCCCTCCCAAAATCCCTTCTTTAGTGCATCAATGACTGTATTGGTGCCAATTCATCCATTCATCTGGACCTGGAAAACTGTATCGATTTTGCTTCCAATTTCCTCTCACCTTCGCATGGTCCATCTCTGATGCTTCCCTTCCTTTCCTTGACCTCTCTGTCTCCATTTCTGGTGATAAACTGTCTACTAATATTCATTACAAACCCACTGACTCCCACAGCTACCTCGACTACAGCTCCTCACACCCTTTTCCTGTAAGAACGTCATCCCATTCTTCCAATTCCTCTGCCTCCATCGCATCTGTTCCGATAATGCCACTTTCCAAAACGGTGCTTCTGACATGCCTTTGTTTTTCATTCGCTGATGGCTCCCCCCACCGTGGTTGACAGGGCCCTCAACTATGTCCGACCCATCTCCCGCACCTCTGCCCTCACCCCTTCCCCCCCGTCAGAACCATGATAGGATCCCCCTTGTGCTCACTTTTCACCCCACCAGCCTCCGCATTCAAAGGATCATCCTGTACCATTTCTGCCAACTCCAGCATGATGCCACCACCAAACACATCTTCCCTTCACTACCCCCCCGCCCCTCCCCCCATCAGCATTCCATAGGGACTGTTCCCTCTGGGACAACCTGGTCCACCCCTCCATCACTCCCCCCAACACCTCAACCCCCTCCCAGGGCACCTTCCCATGCATTCGCAGAATCTGCAACACCTGCCCCCTTCACCTGCTCCCTCCCCACAGTCCAAGGGCCCAAACACATCTTTCTGGTGTAGCAGCCCTTCACTTGCACCTCCTTCAATTTGATCTACTGCATTCGCTGCTCTCAATACAATCTTCCCCACATTGGGGAGACTAAGCTCAGACGGGGTTGTCCCTTTGCGGTGCACCTTCACTCAGTCCGCAAGAATGGCCCAGACCTTCCTGTCACTTGCCATTTCAACACACCATCCTGCTCTCATGCCCACATGTCCGTCCTTGGCCTGCTGCAATGTTTCAGTGAGGCAAACTGGAGGAACAGCACCTCATCTTCCAATTAGGCATTTTACAGCCTTCTGGGCTTAACATTTGAGTTCAACAACTTCAGACCATGAACTCTGTCCTCCATCTTTACCCTTTTTTAATCCAATTATTATTTTATTTTTATTTAATTATTCATTCTTTTATTTAATCTTTTTTATCCTTTATCTCCAAAATCCCACCTCCCCCCGCCACCCCTCCTCCCACAGGGCCATCTGTCATTTGTTCTTATGTTTTGCTTTCACAGAGCACTGACTATTGTTCTGCTATTAGCACATTCTACATTTTTACCTTTATGCCACTATCAGCACCTCCTTTAATCTTTAACACTACCATTAACACTCCCTTTATCCTGTGTCCATGACATCTTTGTGAAATCTCTCCTTAGCTCCCACCTGCCCTTGACTTTTATCTTGCTCCACCTGCACCACTCCTTCTTAAACGGAATAAAATCCATCACAATTCTACTCGAACCGTTCACTCTGTTTCTCTCTCCAAAGACGCTGCCAGTCCTGCTAAGTTTTTTCAACATTTTCTCTTTTAGTTTCAGATTTCCAGCACATCCGCAGTATTTTGCTAAGTTAAACCAAGGCCCTGTCTACTTCCTTCGAGGCAGTGTGTAAAAAAATCTCATGTTGATATTTCAAAGAAAAGTACAGGAGATTTCCCAAGTGCCCTTATCAATATTTATCTTGCAACCAATATCACTAAAACAGATTAGTTGATCATTTCTCATTGCTGCCTGTGGGACTTTGGGATAAATTGGCCACTGTGTTTTACAATATAGCGATCGCACGCTATGTTCCTCATTGACTGTTGAGCACTTTATTTCAGAACTTGGTTAGCCAGGCAATGAAGGAGGATGGAATACTGAAGCCTAGGCCCAGATTTTCACTCCCAGAAAAAATTCGGGAGAACTCCCGGCTCTGTGAACCCGACCTTTAAAAATAGCAGCTCGCAGTTCCAATATTCATTCCAGGAGGCAGGCTGGATTAGAAGTTGGGCCCTAGGAATGAGTGCAGAGGCTGCTGAATGTGGAGGGGGCTGGGCAGGAGGCCAACGTCTGCGTTCTGGCACTTAGCTGAATTCGGTAAAAACAAAATGGTTAAAACTAAGAAAAGCCCTCCAGCCCCCACCTCTCAACACCCACACACTTCCCATGCCTATCCAAACCAACTTATGCCACCTCATGAACCCCCACCCACCCCCCCACCATGGCCCCACATATCCCCTATACCCCCCACACCCCCATGATCCTTTACAGCCACTATACCAACTTAGTGTCAACTCATGCCAAGCCTTGCCCCCACCCATCACCCTTTACCCTTACCTAGTCCATGCCAACTCATCTTGTATCCATCTCAGCAACCATGCTGACATGAAATAATGGGCCTATTGATGATGTCACTAGTTTAAACAAAAAACACCCACATTGATAAAACACCGTTCAATACATTGAATTTCCTTCATCTAATCTTTTACAAAAACAAACATATCTATTCTATAACCACTTGGAGCTGTCAATCAAGCTGCTCACTTACGCACCCCATGGTGATAATGTTACTTTGCAAAATCTGTCACTGCTGTGCAAATCCATTAATGATAAACCCTCAGACAGAATGAAACATCAAGCACTGAATTTTTTTTTTGAATTACAGAATTTTAAAGCCCAGCAGAGTTAAATCCCTTGACATTTTTGACAGTTCCAATGATTATGTGCATAATCATGTTCACTTTTAACAATCCCAAAAAGTGCATTATCTCTCCCAAAGGTGTCCTGGAACCATATCCAAAGGGGTACCTTACTTCTCCAAAGGTGTTCACTGGCTAAACAAATTAATTCACCAAGTTCAGACCAGCTCTTACCAGTCTAGTTTGCACACATCACTTTTCACACTCCTATCAAAATCCCATTTCAGTGGATGCAGCTGCCTCAATAAGATTTGCACTTGCAAACACCAGCCCAACTCTAGTGCCACCCCTGAGAAAATAGCAAGTGCCATGTTCGGGCGCGAGACTTAGGATTTCCAGGCTCGTCCGTCATTTTTGCCACAATGGAGAGCTTCTTTGTCACGGTGAAAATTTGGACCCCAGTCTTTAAACCAGTTATGAGATTATTTGCTACTCCACCAGTCTTTAAACCAGTTATGAGATTATTTGCTACTCCAGATAGTTAAAAGATTACGTCTTTATTTCATCACCATGTTATTTCTTTATCAAAGGAAACCAATCAAAATACACTTAACTGAATACCTCTTATAAGTCTTACTAGACCCACCACATGTCCTCCCATTACCACAAACACATCCCAGGACTGCATCCCCAATCCTATCAGACTCATAGCCACAATACTAACAGGAAATTCTACTGTAAAAGCAGACCTGCAAAATGCCAGGGTCCTCATTCCCAGTGCTCACAAAACCAAGGACTATGTCTCAGCCAATTGGACGCAACACTTCCCTGTGCCCAATACCTCCCTATGTCCCCCACCCACCCCATCCCACCCAGCATCGCTAAACACCTGCAAGGTCTCCCCACCATCACCCCACAATTCTCACACCATCTTGCCTTGAAAATATTTCACCGCTCCTCCATTGTCACTGGGTCAAAATCCTGGGACTGCCTACCTACCAGCACTGTGGCTGTAACTACTACACACAAGCTGCAGCTATTCAAGAAGGCAACTCTGCACTACTTTTTCAAGAGGAATGTAGGCAGCTGTTGCAATTCGAATATAATAAAAAGGTCATTACATTGTAGGAGCTTTTTATGGATACAGGGAAAAACTAAGTCTACAAATACTATTGAACATTATTTATAAGGTTAACATAAGCTAACTTCTGCAAATGAATTAACAGGGAATCTTTATGCAGTGTTCACCATTTTGTGCTAATATTAAGAAGGTAACTAGTTAAAAGCTAGGCACAATTTTTTCCTCCTTCTCATTTTTTGACCTTTTCAATATCATGTAAAGCTATTTGCTTAAAACTCGAAGTAAGGTCAAAAGGTGATGTCTTAATATAATGCAACTAATGATTGCTGTTTGATATCCCTGAACATGTAGAAATTCAATGGTTTGTAATCATCCTTACACAATTGTTGCTTAGCGGAATTGGGGACAGATGGGGAAGGTGCTGAAGCAAGCAGATGTAGGAGGAGATTGGCCAATCTTGCTGTCGGGACCTTCCTGCTCTAGGGAGGGTTGCCGGGGGTGAAAATGAGCCAGTCGTGAACTGTCGCTATCAGAGAAAGGAACCAATCATGGGCCATTGCTATCAGAGAAAAGACCCAATCATGGACCGTCACTATCAGAGAAAGGAGCAATCATGGACTGTTGCTATCAGAGGGATAAACCAATCAGCAAGTGTGTACATGACAGGGCAGGAAGCAGAGACCTATTTGAGCATGGTGTTCATTAAGTTTGAGGTCGTCACTGTAGCCAGACAAGAAAAGGGGCTAGCCTGGTCAGCTATAAGAACAGAGAATGGTCAAGGATGGATCGACCACCCAAATCCTGCCTGTTTCTCGGGGAAACCAAGCAACTAAAGCATGGGTTGAATAGTCACTGGTATAAGTATTGTGACAAAAGTATAATAATTTTCATAATTCTTTATGGTTTATTGTGAAGTAGGTTTATGGGGGTAAGTATAGGTGGCTCTGTTGTTTAATTACATTTGGAGTCAAGTAGACTGCAAGCTTGATATCATCAAAAAAAGCTGGGTGTAAAAATGTCTTGACATGCTAATGACTAAACATGGATGCTGGTTTAGTATGTAAGGTGTGAAGGGGATTTGCATTTTTAGATAAATGAAAGGATTGTTTGGATTTCAAATGGATCTTAGTCTGTTTACAATTAGCCGGATAAGCAAGGCTAAGGAGTGTGTTTATTTTTCCCAAAAGTTACTGACAATATTAGCAACATGAAAGATTTTATATTATGAGGAAGACACATTTTCAAAGACATATGGAACAATAGAATTTACATATTAAAGGGAGAGAAACATTTTTAAAGGAGAATGAAAGGCTATGTAAAGAAGGCCATGTAAGATCTAACAGGAGTGTGTGAAACAACCTTCAAGAAGCCTCCAGCCATTTGTGCATAAGTCTGCTATGTAAAATAACTGAAGTTGGAAAAAAAAACATTTGGAATTCCACTGTCAAGTGGGTACTGTGTTAACTTGCTGGGTTTGTTTTAAATCTAAAATCTATTTTGGCCTTTAAAGTGAGTATATAAATGGGAGTCAGGTTAATGAATTTTAGGATTTGTCATAGTATTAAGTAATTGCAGTCTTATGTATGTGCTTGAATTCTTTAATTTTGTTAATAAATACTTAAATTATTTTTTTTAAAATCTCTAAAGATCTTGGTGGACTCATTATTTCTGAATTCAGTGCACACATCTTGTAATAAATACAAATTGCAAAACAGTTGTGACAGCGCGACCAAGTTTCCCTTGTGGATTTGGCCCACACATCATCTGCCACATCATAACAACATTATTGAACTGTCTGTAGCAGAAATCAATTAATAAAGTGCAGTTGTTTAGGGCGAAGACTCGAGTTTTGGGTCACTGGTATCCAGAGTAGGCCTCCGAACCCAGGTGGTAGGAATAACCTACAGGAATTAGAGCTGGGCAATAAACGCCAGCAGTGACAGCAACGCTCACATTCTATAAATGATCAAAAAATACAATTCTAACCCCAGCTAATACATATTGAAAACCATCTTGCTATTTGGTCTGAATTTATTAAAAAAAAGGTAAGAAATAAAAAATGTAATTCATGGGCAATAGAACATATTATCAATATTAGCACAGATATTGGGCAGAATGAATAGACCATAGTTCCTATATTGTACCAATACATGGTATGCTCATCTAATAACCTATTAACTTCCTTTCTTATCTCATCTATCTTTACATTTTTTATCAATGGAATATTAAAATCCTTGCTTTTTTAGCTCATTATGATTATGACAATGTGGTAAGGCTCAGTTTTATTCTTAAAATGCTTCAGCCAGTCCAGTGTTAGACTCAGGTTCATTTTAATTACTGGAATGCGATGTCAGCCGTGCTTCAGTGATAATTCTCTCACCTCTGAGTCACACTCCAGGGCTTGGACATAAAATTTAGACTGCAGCTCCAATGCAGAACTGAAGAAGTGCTGCATCGCTGGAAACGTTAAACTCTGGCTCAGTCTACCCTCTCAGGTGGACCTTAACAATCACATGACACTATTTGGAAAAAAGCTGGAGACTTCTCCTTGGCGTCGTGACCAATAGTTGTCCCTCAAGCAATATGATTAAAACACATCGCCTGGTCGTTATCACTTTGCTGTATGTGGGATCATGCAGTGCACAAACTGGCTGTCACTTTCCTGCGCTACAGAAGTGACTACATTTCAAATGTACTTCATCGTCTGTAAAGTGCTTTGGGACATCCTGAGATCATAAAAGGCATTAGGCAATATTTTTTTATTTCAATCAGACAAAGTCACATCTGTAATGCATCCTTCCTTCATTGGTGGCATTGCTGAACTTCTGATCAAACGCGTTAACTAGAAGCCTTCAAGTGATCTGTTCACTCACTGTGAAAATTTCTCAGCTAGTGCCTGCTTTGAAACCTGGCCCTTCAGATTTCCAAACCTTAAAGTAGTGAATTCTACATTTCATTCAATTCTCTTCTTAAATTTGGGATCTAAAAAAATTAAGTAACTTATTTGCCTCCTCTCCCTCCCCTGCACCATGCAAAATAAACAACAAATTCTCCTCTCCTCACAGGCTAAGAAAAATAAATAAATAACTGGCTACAATTGTTGAACTGTGCTTTCTTTTTGCTGACTGAAAGTACACTGTGATTTAACATGCATTTTAAATGATAAACATTTCTGTACCAATATGTATAATACAATAGAGCCGGTTGATTTGGCGCTCCCATTGTCCAGAAAATACCCAGAGTCTTAACCTGAAACCATAATTCATTGAACTGTGTAATAACACTGTCTGATGAATCTGTCTGACTGACAAATCATTCAGAGAAAAGACGGCAGTAGCTATGGATCCAATGAGTGCAAACTTGGACTTGACTGCCCTCTGATAATCTGAGATTAATAATGCACAAGTCATTAGGGACAGCCCTATTCACTTGATGCAGGGGTTTACCATTATTGCTGAATCTTTTGCACTCAGTTTCCTTTCAGGATGCTGTATCTGGAATGGGAAACAGTGGCTGCTTATGGAAGCAGGGAAGAGAATGGATGAGTGGTTTGTGATCTTAGGCACGAGGAGGAATCTTTATGTTTAAGTGTTAGTGCTTTTGGTGGTAGCTCTGTCACAGCCCGGCATTGTCTGCAGAGTACACATCCACTACGGAATCCCGCTATCAGCAGGATCCAAGTTCAAAAATTGCTGGAAATATTAAGCAGGCCAGGCAGCGCCTGTGGAGGGAAACACAGTTAACGGGTGGAATTTCCCTCTCCGGAGGAGACTAAGTGTGGTGGCGGCCGGGAAAATCCGCATGGTTCCCTCCAGCTGGTGTGGCAGGCTTTTGCGACAGATCATCTGCTTTTCACCTCATTATGTATGCATAAATGAGAAGCACATCCTATTCTCATGGCGGGGTTAGCACACTACAGCACAAGGGACGTCGCCACCAATTCTCTCGCACACACTATTACACCTTCAACTCATGTCACATCCTGCACAAGTCATGTCTTCAGTCCTTACATGGGTCCACACAGAAGGCAGGCGAGCTTATCATCAGCTTTGCCATCTGCCTTGCTCGCAGTCTGTCCATCTGTCTTTATGCAGGACCGGATCGCCCACAGCAACAGGGAGAGATCCCGGATCGGAGTGGGGATGCTCAGGTCACTCACCCGCTTTGAGGAGCAGGTGGTAGAGCTGACTGGCAAGGACGGGGACCGTTCCTGCACCAAAGGCGAGATTGGCATCTCGCCACAAGCCTGTGGGGGCCCCCAGCAACTAGTCTTCGCCACCCGCCAAAACTGAGAGTGCTCTTTAGTGTAGGTGACTATCCGGCCAATCACTAACGACCTCTTCTCTCTATTACAGACACCAGGAAGAAAAGGAGGAGACACACTTGCCAGCCAGCCCATCAGCCCCAGCGCCCAGACTTCCCCGGACAAGGGCCCTGAGCACCCACTCAATGTGGAGCCATCACAGTGTTCACCTGCGTTCCCCACCAGTGCGGAGACACAAGCCTCAGTGGGGGTAGTTTTAGAGCAAGCTCGGGGTCCCCATTTGCTGAGCACAGCGAAGATTCGGGCCCGCAGCAGGTGGAGGCAGTGACAGACAAGGTCGCCAACACTCGGAGGACTGCTGGAGGCCAGGCTCCTGCACAGTCCGAGTCTTGATGATGAGCCTCCGGAATCAGAGGGATGTTGGAGCTCCAAGGACAGACAGGGGCACAGCAGGCGGGGCTGTCAGAGGCCAGCAGCAGATTCGAACAGAGGATGGAGGAGACTGTCCACATTCAGCCTGATTTAATGCCACCGAAATGTTCTGGATGGTGTCAAGCTTCCCGAGTGTTGTGGGAGCTGCACTCATCCAGGCAAGGGGAGGGTATTCCTTCACACTCCTGACTTGTGCCCTGTAGATGGTGGACAGGCTTTGGGGAGTAAGGAGGTGAGTTATTTGCCGCAGGAATCCTAGTCTCTGACCTGCTCTTGTAGCCACAGTATTTATATGGCTAGTCCGGTTTCTAGTCAATGATAAGCCCCAGGATGTTGATAGTAGGGGATTCAGTGATGGTAATGCCATTGAACATCAAGGGGCAATGGTTGGATTCCCATTGACCCAGTTTTGTTAGAGCTCCTTGATGCCATACTCAATCAAATGCTGCCTTGATGTCGAGGGCAGACACTCTCACCTCAACTCGGGAGCTCAGCTCTTTTATCCATGTTCGAACCAAGGCTGCAATGAGGTCAGGAACTGACAGGCCCTGGCAGAACCCAAACTGAATGTCAGTGAACAGGTTATTGTTAAGCAAGTGGGACTTGATAGCACTGTTGATGACCCCTTCCATTACTTTATTGATGATGGAGAGTAGACTGCTGGGGCAGTAATTGGCCAGGTTGGATGTGTTCTGCTTTTTGTGTACAGGACATACTTGCGCAATTTTCCACATTGCCGGGTAGATGTGGAGTGAACCGAACTGACTGAAGACCAGTGTGATGACTGTAAGATCGGTTCAACTGAGTCACGTGATTTGTTCAGCCAATGTGTGGCTAGAGTAGGGGGAGTAAATTCTGGGTAGGGGATTCCTAGAAAAAATGGCAGTATAGGAGGGTTGCTGCCTGTATACAAGCAGCCACGGAAGCTCTTGTGTAAGTAAAATTTGTTTTGTCTGACCAAGAAGCCTCCCAGAGCATGTTTCTGCTACTGGTATCTGTGATGCTGGGGACCAACATGTGGCCACTTGTTGAATCTGTAACGAGGAAGTATTTTGTGCAATCAGTTCTGTATTTACAGAAGATTTACCTGATGACTTTTAACAGATAGAAGGCATAGTGATAACTTCACACATACCTTGATTCATTTTAACACACGTATTTTTGAATACGTAACTTTTACTGGAAGCGTGACGGAATCGACTGTGGTGCAAAAATGGTGCAGAATTCGAAAAGTACTGTGAGGTCCAGAAGCAAGAGAGAGACTGTCCAGGGGATCATTTTCTGACCACTGCAGCAAAATGAAGCTGATAAACCAGCAATGCAGTCTCACACAGTTTTGATGACAGGAGATACAGATTTAAAATTTAAATTCTGCCAAAAAGTCATCAACTTGAAATGTTAACTCTGTCTCTCTCCTCAGATGTTTGACCTGCTGAGTATTACCAGCATTTTCTCTTTTTATTTCAGATTGCCAGTACTGGTAGTATTTGAATACAGGTTTAATCATGGGCAGGCCATTGACCATGTTGGGAGCCAAATTCAAGCTTGGTTAGGGGAAGGGGCAAGTAACTTTAAATTTGAGTCTGTAGTCAGGCTAAAATCGACCCATTACTAGAAACAGAGGAGCTTGGCGAGTGGAATAGAGGAGACTGGAGTAGAAAGAGCAAAGGATGGCAGTGGGTAGCCAAGAATTCACATTCACAACAAAGGAGCAGACCAAGCCCAGAGCCATGTAACCTCTCATGAAAAGCATTAAAATTTCTAGAAATATATACAGTAGAGGGCAGGTAAATAGCACGATAAGCGGCTATGTGGGGAGATGGTGGTGTAGTCGTAATGTCACTGGACTAATTATCCAGGGGCCCAGGCTAATATTCTGGGCTCATGTGTTCAAATGGCAGCTGGTGGAATTTAAACTCAAATAATAAACATCTGGAATATAAAGCTACTCTCAGTAATAGTCACCATGAAACTATCATTGTTGTAAAAACCCATCTGGTTCAATAATGTCCTTTAGAGAAGGGAACCTGCTGTCCTTGCCTACATGTGACTCCAGACCCAGAGCAATGTCATTGACTTCTAATTGCCCTCTGAAATGCCCCATCAAGCCAGTTCAAGGGCCATTCAGAACTGACAACAAATGCTGGGCTTGTTGGCGATGCCCACGTCCCACAAAAAGAACATTTTTAAAAGTTAATATTCAAGCGCTCGCCTTTGAAACAATTTCACAGGCTTTGCGGTTTCGAGGGCTCCCTTTGCTGAGGCGGCAACTTGAAGTGTTTGAAGATCACGGCAGATGAAGGTACGTGTGCATATGTCTGATGATATCGTTACTTAAGGGGAGGTGCATATGGATACAATGATGTTGCTGTGTGAGGTTGGAAATGTGCACGTGTGCAAGAAAACTGGTCGATTTGCACAGGCGAGAACTTGGCTTGCTGGAAGATGGATGACTAATGACATCACCGCGACTGTGTCTGCATGAATTTGGGTAACTTGCCCGATGCAAGTGTAGAATACTGTTCAATTTCATTGGCATGAGTCACCTATATAGTGAAACAATAGGAAAAGCAAAACTGTCAAACAGATGGCCCCAATCACACCAAACCATCTGGGCTTTGCTACAGCAAAAAGAATTAAAGGTTAATTTGATCCAGTCGGAAAGCAGACAACATACACACTGATCAAGGAGGGAGAAACTGGGAAAGTGCTAACTATGACAGTTTTGATGTTTCAGGGGTCGCGCGACTCAAATGGGGACAAAAACTCAGGCGAAGCAGCTAACAATTGTCGAGGTTGAGATACTGCACTGGAAGGGGCAGCACAACACGCTCTACCCAGTGGATGAATGGAGTAATATTGTTTTACCTCTCTGTAAATTACTGCTTAAATTCTAAAACGTATTATTACTTGCTTGTGCTTATTATGAGGGCATCGGCTCAGAATGTAATACAGGCTTTATTAAATATCACTTTCACCTGTTCACCAACAGACTGTTAGTTTAAGCCCCACGACAAGAATTGAGCTTAAAAATAAGCTGCAATTGAGTAGAATATTTTGGGGTTCTAAATTACTGGAGGTGTCATTCATTGGCTGAGACATTAAACTCATCCTGCTGGTTCTAGTGGTTCAGGTGCATGTTCAAACTCATGTTGGACTATTGATAGAGGAGATGGAAGTTCTCCTGGAGACCTAGTCAACATTCCTCCTTCAATCAATATCATTCAAAACAGATTAACTAAGTACTCATCTCGTTGCTGTTTGCGGACACAACAGCCACTACACTTCAAAATAATTTATTGTATATAGAATATGTAACAATGTGAGACAGGATGAGAGTTTAATTTCCAAATGTGCACAGAAGTGTCCTCCCTACACAGATCTCCCATCTCTGTGTTCAGCAGGTTTTCACAATCTCTCCCGAAATTGCATACTGGAGTAACACCACCTCAGTTTAAAATACGAGTCTTTGGAGATTCAACTAGTATCTGTGATGACCTCAAACAATGGTAAATTGATGGGTTTAATCTCATTAAACTGTGAGTGAGATATCTGATAAGATAGGTGACTCCCAGAATCCCAAAACCATCATATACCTACATCTGTCGTAGGGAAAATGTTAGAAGCTATTATTAAAAAAAATTATAGCAGGGCACTTGGATAAGCTCAAGGTCATCAGGCAGAGTCAACATGGTTTTGTGAAATGGAAATTGTGTTTAACTAACTTTTTGGAGTTCTTTGAGGAAGTAGCATGTGCTGTGGATAAAGGGGAACCGGTAGATATACTGTACTTAGATTTCCAGAAGGCATTTGATAAAATGCTACATCAAATGTTATTGTGGAAAATAAAAGCTCATGGTGTACGGGGTAACATATTGGCATGGATAGAAGATTGTCTGGCTAACAGGAAGTAGAGAGTGGGCATAAATGGGTTGTTTTCAGGTTGGCAAGATGTAATGAGTGGTTTGTCATGGGTCAGTGCTGGAACCTCAACTGTTTACAATTTACATAAATGACTTGGATGAAGGGGTAGATGGGATGGTTGCCAAATTTATGGATGACACAAAGATAAATAGCCAAGTAAGTTGTGAAGAGGACATGAGGAGGCTACAAAGGGACAAAGATAGTTTAAGTAAGTGGGCAAAGATCTGGCAAATGGAATATAATGTGGAAAAATGTGATATTATCCATTTTGGCAGCAAGAATAAAAGAGGAGCGTATTACCTAAATGGTGACAGATTGCAGAGCTCTGAGGTGCGGAGAGATCTGGGTATCCTAATGCATGAGTCACAAAAGGCTAGTATGCAGGTGCAGCAAGTAATTAGGAAAGCTAATAGAATGTTTTCATTTATTGCGAGGGGAATTGATTACAAAAGTGGGGAGGTTATGCTTCAGTTATACAGAGCACTAGTGAGGCCACATCTGGAGCACTGTGTACAGTATTGGTCAACTTATTTAAGGAAGGACGTAAATGCTTTGGAAGCTGTTCGGAGAAGGTTTACCAGACTAATACCTGGAATGGGTGGGTTGTTTATGAGGAAAGGTTAGACAGACTAGGCATTGTATCTGCTGGAGTTTAGAAGAGTAAGAGGTGACTTGATTGAAACGTATAAGATCCTGAATGGTCTTGACTGGGTGGACATGGGGAGGATGTTTCCACTTGTGGAAAAATCTAGAATTAGGGGTCACAGTTTAAAAATAAAGGGTTGCCCATTTGAAACAGAGATCAGGTGAATTTTTTTCACTCAGAAGGTCGTGAGTCTTTGGAATTCTCTTCTTGAAAAGATGGTGGATGCACAGTCTTTGAATATTTTTAAGGTGGATAGATTCTTGGTAAGCAAGGGCATTATTGGAGGTAGGTGAGATGCAGATTTCAGGTTACTAGCAGGTCAGCCATGATCTTATTTCTCTGCTCCTCTCACCCACTCTATCCTGTCTCTCTCTGAACTTATTGCACTCCGTTCTCTCAGGTCCAACCCCAACATTGTCATCAAACCCGCTGACAAGGGTGGTGCTGTTGTTGTCTGGCGCACTGACCTCTACCTCATGGAGGCTGAGTGTCAACTCGCAGACACTTCCTCCTACCTCTCCCTGGACCATGACCCCACCACTGAACATCAAGCCATTGTTTCCAGGACTGTCACTGACCTCATCTCCTCTGGGGATCTTCCTCCCACAGCCTCCAACCTCATAGTCTCCCAACCTCAGACGGCCCACTTCTACCTCCTACCCAAAATCCACAAACAGGACTGTCCCAGCAGACCGATTGTGTCAGCCTGTTCCTGCCCCACAGAACTCATTTCTTGCTATCTTGACTCCATTCTCTCTCCCCTTGTTCAGTCCCTTCCCACCTACAATCGTGATTCCTCTGACACCCTACATCATATCAACAATTTCCAGTTCCGTGGCCACAACTGCCTCCTCTTCACCATGGACATCCAATCCCTCTACACCTCCATCCCCCAACAGGATGGTCTGATGGCTCTCCGCTTCTTCCTTGAACAGAGGCCCGAACAATCCCCATCCACCACTACTCTCCTCCGTTTGGCTGAACTTGTTCTCTCACTGAACAATTTCTCCTTAAACTCCTCTCACTTCCTCCAAATAAAAAGTGTGGCTATGGGTACCCGCATGGGCTCCAGTTATGCCTGTCTCTTTATGGGGTATGTGGAACATTCCTTGTTCCAGTCCTACTCAGGCCTCCTCCCACAACTCTTTCTCCAGTACATCGATGATTACTTCGGTGCCGCTTCATGCTCTCATTTGGACCTGGAAAAATTTATTAATTTTGCTTCCAATTTCCATCCTTCCATCATTTTCACATGATCCATCTCTAAAACTTCCCTTCCCTTCCTTGACCGCTCAGTCTCAATTTTTGGTGATAGACTATCCACCAATATCCATTACAAACCTACCGACTCCCACAGCTACCTCGACTACAGCTCCTCACACCCCACTTCCTGTAAGGACTCCATCCCATTCTCTCAGTTTCTTCGCCTCGGTCGCATCTGTTCTGATGATGCTACCTTCAAAAACAGTTCCTCTGACATGTCCTCCTTCTTCCTTAACCAAGGTTTTCCACCCATTGTGGTTGACAGGGCCCTTAACCGTGTCCGGCCCACCTCCCACGCATCCGCCCTCACACCTTCCTCTCTGTCCCAGACCCATAACAGGGTCTCCCCTTGTCCTCACTTATCACCCCACCAGCCTCCGCATTCAAAGGATCATCCTCCGCCATTTCTGCCAACTCCAGCATGATGCCACCACCAAACACATCTTCCCTTCACCCCCCTGGCTGCATTCCGCAGGGATCATTCCCTCCGGGACAACCTGGTCCACTCCTCCATCACCTCCTACACCTCAACCCCCTCCCACGACACCTTCCCATGCAACTGCAGAAGGTGCAACACCTGTCCCTTTACTTCCCCTCTCCTCACTGTCCAAGGGCTCAAACACTCCTTTCAAGTGAAGCAGCATTTCACTTGCACTTCCCTCAATTTAGTCTACTGCATTCGCTGTTCCCAATGCAGTTTCCTCTACATTGGAGAGACCAAATGCAGACTGGGTGACTGCTTTGTGGAACACCTTCGGTCTGTCCACAAGAATGACCCAGACCTCCCTGTCACTTGCCATTTCAACACTCCACCCTGCTCTCATGCCCACATGTCTGTCCTTGGCTTGCTGCATTGTTCCAGTGAAGCCCAACGCAAACAGGAGGAACAACACCTCATCTTCCGACTAGGCACTTTACAGCCTTCCGGACTGAATATTGAGTTCAACAATTTTAGATCATGAACTCTCTCCTCCATCCCCACCCCCTTTCCGATCACACTTTTTTCCAATAATTTATATAGATTTTTCTTTTCCCACCTATTTCCATTATTTTTAAATGTATTTCCATCCATTGTTTTATCTTTGCCTTTTAGCCTATTTCGATCCCTTCCCCCCACCCCACCCCCACTAGTGCTATCTGTACCTTTATTTTCACATTCCTTAGGTAATATCACCAGCTTCACCACCTATATCATCTATGACATCTCTTGGTTATCTCCACCTATCACTGACCCTCTGTCCAGCTCCACCTGTCCCAAGCCCCCCCCCACCCCCCTTAAACCAGCTTATATTTCACCTCTATATTTCTATTTTTCCTTAGTTCTGTTGAAGAGTCATCCAGACTCGAAACGTTAACTGTGTTCCTCTCCGCAGATGCTGCCTGACCTGCTGAGATTTTCCAGGTATTTTTGTTTTTATTAAATGGCGGAGCAGGCTCAAGGGGCTGAATGGCCTACTCCTGCTCTTTGTTCATATAATAAATTTGTTCATCATTAACAATACTGACAGAACTATTTTGTAATCACAGTACTGATACCTATCACCACTGTGATCATTTTTATATATACTTTTTTATTTATTCATGGGATGAGAGCATCACTGGCTAGGCCAGCATTTATTGCCCATCCCTAATTGCCCTTGAGAAGGTGGTGGTGAGCCGCCTACTTGAACCACTGCAGTCCATGTGGTGTAGGTACACCCACAGTGCTGTTAAGGAGGGAGTTCCAGAATTTTGACCCAGCAACTGTGAAGGAACGGAGATATATTTCCAGGTCAGGGTGGTGAGTGGTTTGGAGGGGAACTTCCAGGAGGTGGTATTCCCATGTATCAGCTGCCCTTGTCCTTCTGGATGATAGTGGTTGTGGGTTTGGAAGGTGCTGTCTAAGGAGTCTTGGTAAATTCCTGCAGTGCATCTTGTAGATGGTACACACTGCTGCTACTGTGCGTCGGTGGTGGAGGGAGTGAATGTTTGTGGATGTGGAGCCAATCAAGCGGGCTGCTTTGTCCTGGATGGTGTCAAGCTTCTTGAGTATTGTTGAAGCTGCACTCATCCAGGCACCCACAGTGCAGTGACCTGTATTGTGTTCTGCCCAGGGATACTCAGCTCCAGACTTCAGCCAGAATCTTATTGTATTAACTTTATATTACAAACAGGTTCCCTACTTGAAACAGGTAACTTAATTTACAGAGCTCTTGAAGAAGCTATATGCTTGAACCAGGACCACGACTAGAAAACTCCACTCACGCTTAGTGCTGATTCGTCGGTAGGATCACATGACCCCTAAAACAGTAGGAATGGTTTTAGCCACAATCAGTACACTTGTGAAAGCAGTGGGGGTCCTGGCTGTCACCTGGAAAGCCAGCAAGACCCCCGCGTCTCCATTTCGGGGAAGGCCTGCCACAGCTTGTGCCATTCAGGCACTTGAAAGGCCAGTGTTGGGCCTTCCTACAGAATCAAGGATAGGGTGGGGCAGAAGTCCTGGCCTCCAAGCTGCTGCTGGTATGACACCCATCTGAGGCCGAGGAGATGGGGCGGTGGGGGGGAGGTGTGGAAGAGAGATAGTAATAAAGGCAGGAGGTGGCTCTCAGTGGGTCCTCCCTGCCTGATGCAGGGTCCCTCAATCGGGCACTGAGCAACTATGAATGAGCGATGCCTGCTTGGGAGCCTGCAAGCAACCCCACATGGGTTTGATTGTCGTGCTCCCCGTCTGATGAGCTCTCCGGCCACTGCTGGCTTTGATTGGCCACTTAAGGGCCTCAACTGGTGGCCAGACAGGAAGGCCATCCGTAGGTCATGGACTCAATCAGGGTGCAGTCACGAAGGTGGCAGGGTTCTCACTCACTACCCTGATTAAATGCTACGCCACCACCAAACTCACCACAGAGGAGGGCAGAAGATTCTGGCCCTCATTGCAGATTTGTTCCAAATATGGACAAAAGAGCTGAATTCCAGAAATGAGGTGAGAACGACTATCCTTGACATGAAGGCATCATCTGACTGAGTGTGGTATCGAGGAGCCCAAGAAAAATTGAAGTCAATGGAAATCTCTACAGTTTGGAGTCATACCTAGCAAATGGTTGTGGTTGTTGGAGGCCAATCATCTCAGTCCCAGGACATCTCTGCAGGAGCACTCCAGGATATTTTCTAGGTTCAGCTACTTCATCAATGACCTACCCTCCATTATAAGGTCAGAAGTGGGGATGCTCACTGAAGATTGCACAATGTTCAGCACTATTCACGACTCCTCAGGTACTGAAGCAGTCCATGTCCAAATACAGCAAGACCTGGGCAATATCCAGGCTTGGGCTGACAAGTGGTAAGTAACATTTGTGCCCCACCAGTGCCAGGCAGTGACCATCTCCAACAAGAGAAAATCTGAACATTTCCCCTTGATATTTAATGGCACTTCCATTGCTGAATCCCCCACTATCAACATTCCAGGTGTTGTCATTGACCATATTTTAAATACCCATCTGGTTCACTAATGCCCCTTAGGGAAGGAAATCTTCCATCCTTACCTGGCCTGGCCTACATGTGATTCCAGATCCACAACAATGTGGTTGACTCTTAACTGCCCTCTGAAATGGCCTAGCAAGGGGCTCAGTTCAAGAGCAATTAGGGATGGGCAACAAATGCTGGCCTTGCCAACAATGCCCACATCCCATGAAAGAATAAAGTAAACTTAACTGGACTAGCCATATAAATACTGTAGCTAGAAGAGCAGGTCAGAGGCTGGGAATTCTGTGGCAAGTAACTCACCTCCTGACTCTCCAAAACCTATCCGGCATCTACATGGGACAAGTCAGGAGCGTGATGGAATGCCCTCCACTTACTTGGATGAGTACACCTCCAACAGTACTCAAGAAGCTCGACACCATCTAGGAGAAGGCAGCAGGCTAGATCAGCACACCACCCACCACCATAAACATTCACTCCCACCACCACTGAAGCACAGTGGCAATGGTGTGTATATCATCGACAAGATGCACCACAGCAACTCATCAAGCCTCCTTAGACAGCACCTTCCAAACCTGCAACCTCTACCACCTAGAGGGACAAGAGCAGCAGATGCATGGCAACACCACTACCTGCAAGTTCCCCTCCAAGTCACGCACCATCCTGACTTGGAAATATATCGGCTGTTCCTTCACTGTCGCCGGGTCAAAATCCTGGAACTCTCTCCCTAACAACGCTATGGGTGTACCTACACCACATGGGCTGCAGCAGTTCGAGGAGGCAGCTCACCACCACCACCTTCTCGCATCCCATGAAAGAATTAAAATGTCCTGCCACCTGACCTGCCGAGCATTTCCCATGTATTTTGCTTCTACTGCATATTTGAATTTCTTTGATAGAATCATTGGATGGTTACAACTTGAAAGGAAACATTTGGCCCATCAGGTGTGTGTCAGCTCCCTGCAAGGTCAACGCATCTAATCCCATTCTCCTAACCTTTTCCCATAGCCCTGCAATTTTTTTTTCACTTCACATGCTTAGCCAATTTTCTTCTGAAGGCCACGATTCACTGAGCTCTCATTCTCTACCAGATCCTAACCACTCGTTGTGTAGCAAAGGTTTTCCTCATGCTGCTGTTGGTTCTTTTACTAATTACATCAACGCACTCTGGCTCTTGATTGTTCTGTCATTGGGAACAGTTTCTCTTTATCTACTCTGTCTAGACCCCCCGCCCCACCCCCCTCATGATTTTGAGCACCTCTATCAACTCTGCCCTCAATCTCACAAAAGAAAAATGATGCAGATGCTGGAAACCTGAAATAAAAGCAGAAAATGCTGGATGGAGATATTCAGCAGGTCAGGCAGCATCTGTGGAGAATCAGTGTTAATGTTTCAGCATCGACCTGCTCAAAATGTCTTTGTGAAATGTGTATTTATCTTGATCTTGCAGAGTCTGCACTAATAATGACAGCCTTTAGATCCCTGAGGTTTTCCCACCCGAAGTGATGTATTCAGATTTGGGTGCATGTTTGCACTGTTTCCAAGTCACATTGAAAGCTGCTAACGCATGTTGCAGTAGCTGCTTCACCGCCTGTAGATCCTCTACTGGGACTCTGATCTCCTTCCAGTTGCATCCCCTCTGCCCTATGGAGGGGCAATTGGCTGCAGAAAAGGCAGCTTGAGCTGCTGTTGGTGTGGCGCCACTTCCAGCGGAGAGGGACAGTGGAGCTGCACAGGCAGCGGCTGTGCCGTTCTGAAGGCTGAAAGCAGAGTCATGCAGCTCGGGGTGAGTGAGGCGCTGGTCAGATTGAGTACCTTCCAAGCAGCCCGGCGATCACCTGTCACACATTGACAGCACTCAGCGATGGAAGGAGTGCCCTGCAAAGCAGCTTCTCTGCCTGGTCACGTCTGAAGCTCCTCAGCTTCCCAGCTTGCCAGTTCCTCCCACTCTGCTGTCATCTACTCCATCCTGCTGGGTTGGGTGTACAATGTGGGAATGCTCTGAGGCGGGGAAGAGGAAGATCCTGAACAACATCCCTTTCGATTGCCCGCTTAGCGACTTCAACTGTCTTTGCGCCTCAGCCGTAGGAATTCCGGACATTTCTACCAAAACACATGTAGGACATGAGGAGGCAAGAAAACAGTCCCAGGTGTTGAAATTTCCCAGCACCACCAACCTCACGCCCCTGCTCCCTCAAACGCAGCTCACCTCCAAACCAGCTTCCACCAGCCTGGGAAAACAACCCCTGTGGAGTCTACCGGGACAGACCTGCCGTGGATCTTGTAAAGGCAGCAAGTAGGTTTCGGCAGGGAACTTCACAGGCTGAAGGCCACGCCAGCTGAAGGTATGGCTGCCAATTATGGAGTGATTCAAATCAGAGATGCAGAAGAGGTCACCACTGGAGGAAAGCAGAGATCTCGGAGGGTTGTGTGCTGGGGGAGCTTACAGAGATAGTGAGGGGCTAGGCCATGAGGGATTTGAAAGCAACAGTGAGAATTTTAAAATTGAGGTGCTGCTGGATTGGCAGCCAATATAGGTCAACGAGCGCCGGGGTGATAGGTGAATGGCAGTTGGTGTGAGTCAGCAGAGATAGGCAACAGAGTTTTGGATGAGTTCAAATTTACAAAAGTTATAATATGGGAGCCTGGCCAATGCACTTTTTGATCATCTGCTCGGTCTCTTTACCTTCATCCTTCTCTTCACTTGCTATGAGGAAACAAGAGGTGTAAGAAGATTTACCTGAAGGAACTTATTCAATTTTGTTCTGATGAAGAGTCATACGGACTCGAAACGTTAACTGTGTCCCTCTCCGCAGATGCTGTCAGACCTGCTGGGTTTTTCCAGCTATTTTTGTTTTGGTTCAATTTTGATTATGTTTTCAACCGGAAGTTACACGCCGTGTCATCAAGAGGCTGAATGAGTGAGATGCAAATCAGCTGAATCAACAAAAGCTCATTTATCAGTGAATAAATAGTCATTTAGCAGTGAATTTAGGACATTTTTCAAGGCCCACCTGTAGGACACACACAAACAAACAGGGTGCACCTGCTTCTGAATACAGTCTTACCACAGGAGCTGTTAGAGCACATAAAAAGAAACGCAAGCACCTAATTTTTTAAACAAAGCTTTTAACATGTTTGGTTTAGGCTTCATTTCTAATACAGTCACTAGCTACTGCCATAGAAATTCAAACAGATATGCCATTCCTGTCAAAACAATACATTTGGATGTTATTCCAATACCCTCATAGCTCCCACTTTTACCTGACTTAATTCTTGTCCTAGCTTTCAAAAGTCTCATTTGCTGCTGGTAAAACAAAATATTCACCCTGAAAATCCATCGCTTGGTATAGTTGAGAAAACGAAGCCAAAGAAGGGGAGCAAATAGATTCAAGCAAACGAAACTGAGAATGAGTGGCAGGGTTGTCCCTCCATCACACACACACACACACACACGATGGAAAATGAGGGAATTAAATCAGGCTTTTCCAAAGTAGGGCCTGCAGGCTGGATTCGGCCTGCAAATCCCCTCGACGAGGCCCCCGGAGCCAGTGTTCGAAAATTCCAGTCACGCAGGTGAGTGTTGATGGAAGGTTCCGCATGGAGCTGCTCCACCAATCAGAGACTGCTTCTCTCGCACGTTGACTGCTGATAGGTTCAAGCCCACCGGGGTCTGCCAGGGGGAAGGGAAGGTGAATGTGGATGCTGGAGCCCCCCGGGGCAGACAGGTACGTCAGGCCGCGGAAAACGAAGTCCTGGGGGCCCCCAGGGAGGGCGGTGAGCGGCGGGGGGCTGAGGGGGGTGGTGTGGGGGCGAAGCAGTGGCCAGGACCAGTCGGGGGCAAAGTTTTTGACGGGGCTGGGAGAAATCGTGTCGGGTCCGTGGAGGGGATGCGCCATGGTGATTGTGTGGGAGTGAGAGTGGGGGGAGGGGGTATGAGAGAGAGTGTCTGAGTGGGGGGGGTGAGAGAGTGTGTCTGTGTGGGGGGGGGTGAGAGAGTGTGTCTGTGTGGGGGGGTGAGAGAGAGTGTGTCTGTGTGGGGGGGGTGAGAGAGAGTGTGTCTGTGTGGGGGGGGTGAGAGAGAGAGTGTCTGTGTGGGGGGGGTGAGAGAGAGTGTGTCTGTGTGGGGGGGGTGAGAGAGAGTGTGTCTGTGTGGGGGGGGTGAGAGAGAGTGTGTCTGTGTGGGGGGGGTGAGAGAGAGAGTGTCTGTGTGGGGGGGGTGAGAGAGAGTGTGTCTGTGTGGGGGGGGGTGAGAGAGAGTGTGTCTGTGTGGGGGGGGTGAGAGAGAGTGTGTCTGTGTGGGGGGGAGGAGAGAGTGTGTCTGTGTGGGGGGGGTGAGAGAGAGTGTGTCTGTGTGGGGGGGTGAGAGAGTGTGTCTGTGTGGGGGCGGGGTGAGAGAGTGTGTCTGTGTGGGGGGGTGAGAGAGAGTGTGTCTGTGTGGGGGGGGTGAGAGAGAGTGTGTCTGTGTGGGGGGGAGGAGAGAGTGTGTCTGTGTGGGGGGGGTGAGAGAGAGTGTGTCTGTTTGTGTGGGGGGGTGAGAGAGAGTGTGTCTGGGTGGGGGGGGTGAGAGACAGAGTGTCTGTGTGGGGGGGTGAGAGAGAGTGTGTCTGTGTGGGGGGGGTGAGAGAGAGTGTGTCTGTGTGGGGGGGAGGAAAGAGTGTGTCTGTGGGGGGGAGGAGAGAGTGTGTCTGTGTGGGGGGAGGAGAGAGTGTGTCTGTGTGGGGGGGGTGAGAGAGAGTGTGTGTGGGGGGGGTGAGAGAGAGTGTGTCTGTGTGGGGGGGTGAGAGTGTGTCTGTGTGGGGGGGGTGAGAGAGTGTGTCTGTGTGGGGGGGGTGAGAGAGAGTGTGTCTGTGTGGGGGGGGTGAGAGAGAGTGTGTCTGTGTGGGGGGGTGAGAGTGTGTCTGTGTGGGGGGGGTGAGAGAGAGTGTGTCTGTGTGGGGGGGTGAGAGAGTGTGTCTGTGTGGGGGGGGGGGTGAGAGAGTGTGTCTGTGTGGGGGGGGTGAGAGAGAGTGTGTCTGTGTGGGGGGGGTGAGAGAGAGTGTGTCTGTGTGGGGGGGGTGAGAGAGAGTGTGTCTGTGTGGGGGAGTGAGGAGAGAGTGTGTCTGTGTGGGGGGGTGAGAGAGTGTGTCTGTGTGGGGGGGGGTGAGAGAGAGTGTGTCTGTGTGGGGGGGTGAGAGAGTGTGTCTGTGTGGGGGGGGGTGAGAGAGAGTGTGTCTGTGTGGGGGAGTGAGGAGAGAGTGTGTCTGTGTGGGGGGGGTGAGAGAGAGTGTGTCTGTGTGGGGGGGGTGAGAGAGTGTGTGTCTGTGTGGGGGGGTGAGAGAGTGTGTCTGTGTGGGGGGGGGTGAGAGAGTGTGTCTGTGTGGGGGGGGGTGAGAGAGTGTGTCTGTGAGGGGGGGGGTGAGAGAGTGTGTCTGTGTGGGGGGGGTGAGAGAGAGTGTGTCTGTGTGGGGGGGGTGAGAGAGAGTGTGTCTGTGTGGGGGGGTGAGAGAGTGTGTCTGTGTGGGGGGGGTGAGAGAGTGTGTCTGTGTGGGGGGGGTGAGAGAGAGTGTGTCTGTGTGGGGGGGTGAGAGAGTGTGTCTGTGTGGGGGGGGTGAGAGAGAGTGTGTCTGTGTGGGGGGGAGGAGAGAGTGTGTCTGTGTGGGGGGGAGGAGAGAGTGTGTCTGTGTGTGTGGGGGGGTGAGAGAGAGTGTGTCTGTGTGTGGGGGGTGAGAGAGAGTGTGTCTGTGTGGGGGGGTGAGAGAGTGTGTCTGTGTGGGGGGGGGTGAGAGAGTGTGTCTGTGTGGGGGGGGTGAGAGAGTGTGTCTGTGTGGGGGAGTGAGGAGAGAGTGTGTCTGTGTGTGGGGGGTGAGAGAGAGTGTGTCTGTGTGGGGGGGTGAGAGAGAGTGTGTCTGTGTGGGGGGGTGAGAGAGATTGTGTCTGTGTGGGGGGGTGAGAGAAAGTGTGTCTGTGTGGGGGGGTGAGAGAGTGTGTGTCTGTGTGGGGGGGGTGAGAGAGTGTGTGTCTGTGTGGAGGGGGTGAGAGAGAGTGTGTCTGTGTGGGGGGGGGGTGAGAGAGAGTGTGTCTGTGTGGGGGGGTGAGAGAGTGTGTCTGTGTGGGGGGGTGAGAGAGATTGTGTCTGTGTGGGGGGGTGAGAGAAAGTGTGTCTGTGTGGGGGGGTGAGAGAGTGTGTGTCTGTGTGGGGGGGGTGAGAGAGATTGTGTCTGTGTGTGGGGGGGTGAGAGAGAGTGTGTGTGGGGGGGTGAGAGAGAGTGTGTCTGTGTGGGGGGGGGTGAGAGAGTGTGTGTCTGTGTGGGGGGGGTGAGAGAGAGTGTGTGTGGGGGGGGTGAGAGAGAGTGTGTCTGTGTGGGGGGGTTGAGAGAGAGTGTGTCTGTGTGGGGGGGGTGAGAGAGAGTGTGTCTGTGTGTGGGGGGTGAGAGAGAGTGTGTCTGTGTGGGGGGGGTGAGAGAGAGAGTGTCTGTGTGGGGGGGGTGAGAGAGAGTGTGTCTGTGTGGGGGGGGTGAGAGAGAGTGTGTCTGTGTGGGGGGGTGAGAGAGAGAGTGTCTGTGTGGGGGGGGTGAGAGAGTGTGTGTCTGTGTGGGGGGGGTGAGAGAGATTGTGTCTGTGTGGGGGGGGGGTGAGAGAGAGAGTGTCTGTGTGGGGGGGGTGAGAGAGAGTGTGTCTGTGTGGGGGGAGGAGAGAGTGTGTCTGTGTGTGGGGGGGGTGAGAGAGAGTGTGTCTGTGTGGGGGGGGTGAGAGAGAGTGTGTCTGTGTGTGGGGGGTGAGAGAGAGTGTGTCTGTGTGGGGGGGGTGAGAGAGAGAGTGTCTGTGTGGGGGGGGTGAGAGAGAGTGTGTCTGTGTGGGGGGGGTGAGAGAGAGTGTGTGTGGGGGGGGGGTGAGAGAGTGTGTCTGTGTGGGGGGGGGTGAGGAGAGAGTGTGTGTGGGGGGGGGGTGAGGAGAGAGTGTGTGTGGGGGGGGGTGAGAGAGAGTGTGTCTGTGTGGGGGGGGGGGTGAGGAGAGAGTGTGTGTGGGGGGGGGTGAGAGAGAGTGTGTCTGTGTGGGGGGGGGGTGAGGAGAGAGTGTGTGTGGGGGGGGGTGAGAGAGAGTGTGTCTGTGTGGGGGGGGGGTGAGGAGAGAGTGTGTGTGGGGGGGGGGTGAGAGAGAGTGTGTCTGTGTGTGTGTGGGGGGGGGGTGAGAGAGTGTGTCTGTGCGGGAGGTGGTGAGAGAGAGTGTGTCTGTGTGGGGTGGTGAGAGAGAGTGTGTCTGTGTGGGGGGGGGTGAGAGAGAGTGTGTCTGTGTGGGGGGGGGTGAGAGAGAGTGTGTCTGTGTGGGGGGGTGAGAGAGAGTGTGTCTGTGTGGGGGGGGGTGAGAGAGAGTGTGTCTGTGTGGGGGGGTGAGAGAGAGTGTGTCTGTGTGGGGGGGTGAGAGAGAGTGTGTCTGTGTGGGGGGGGTGAGGAGAGAGTGTGTCTGTGTGGGGGGGTGAGAGAGAGTGTGTCTGTGTGGGGGGGTGAGAGAGAGTGTGTGTGGGGGGGTGAGAGAGATTGTGTCTGTGTGGGGGGGTGAGAGAGAGTGTGTCTGTGTGGGGGGGTGAGAGAGAGTGTGTCTGTGTGGGGGGGTGAGAGAGAGAGTGTCTGTGTGGGGGGGTGAGAGAGAGTGTGTCTGTGTGGGGGGGTGAGAGAGAGTGTGTCTGTGTGGGGGGGGGTGAGAGAGAGTGTGTCTGTGTGGGGGGGGGTGAGAGAGAGTGTGTCTGTGTGGGGGGGTGAGAGAGAGTGTGTTTGTGTGGGGGGGGGTGAGAGAGAGTGTGTCTGTGTGGCAGGGGTGAGAGAGAGTGTGTCTGTGTGGGGGGGGAGGAGAGTGTGTCTGTGTGGGGGGGGTGAGAGAGAGTGTGTCTGTGTGGGGGGGTGTGTTGGGGGGGCAATAAGCAAGCATGACTTTGCGGGGTGAGGAGGGGGGAAAGAGCGAGTGTGTCTGGGGTGGTTGCGTGCGACAGACAGGGTTTGGTGTGGGCAGTGCGGGGAGAGTGAAACTGCCTTGTGAACAATTTCCGGTTTCTCACTCACACTCACCAGGGTCGGCTGCTCGCCCACCGAAATGTAAAAACCCTATTAAGGCCATGAAGAAATTAATTGAGCCACTTGTGAACACTGCCCATTCAACCTTAAGGTTAGTGGGAGCTAGCCCAAGCTGCCCTTGTGTTGTTCAGGAAGCCTCACCCCATGAGCAGAATGAGGTTTCCTGGAGCTTTTATAAAATTAATAAATAAATTTCCAGAAGTGGAAAAATATGTCCCCACTCATGTGACACGAGGGCACATGTTTAAATAAATTTTCAAATCATTTCTTTAATCATTTTAATGTCCGCTCAATCTCCTTGAGGCAGCTCTGTGCCTCAGGGAGGTTGCTGCGCTCTTTCATGCGCATGCTCTCCCTCTTCCCCCCCAACCGCCCCTGCCCCGCACAGGTGGCACTCGGCGCTACCGGTTGCGTATCGCGGTGGGCCGGCCTCACATGAAGTGGCGGAGCGGAGGCGATCAGCTCTGCCCCCGCCCCCTCCAGCCCAGCCCGCCCGCCGTAGGAAACATCCTGCCCGTGGATCCCTGACCTAGCGTGAGCAAAGCAGCAGGAAATCTGTTAGTTGCGAATTAAAAACAGTCGAGATGGAATAGGGTGGGATGAAACTTGCCAAAAAGGGGATCTGGGGAACTGTTTGATTCATGACTCAACATATTCAAGCATCACACGGCGGGGCTCAGCAGAATAAAAAGCAGAGGGCGTGCTTTTCAGTCAAACCAGTTGAAATCCAATCCCGTGGGGTCATTGGGGAGCTACACAGTAGCCTGCCGACGCCATTGGGTACTGCATATAGTTGTGGCAGGTGAAAAAAAAATAGAGGTTAGAGGGGCTGCAGAGGAGACCAGCAAGGTCGATCACAGAACCTCGAGGAAGGGCTCCAGAAACCTCGGGCCCTCAACCGAAAATGGATGTCTTGGGACCATCTAATCACGGGGGCGCAAGACACTGGCGATGGGAGACAGAAAGCTAATCCTTTCAGCTGTGCCACAGCAGCAAAAAGGGCACAAGCTCAAGGTTTTCAAAAGGAAATTTAGGACAAAAGCCAGGAAGTTTCTCTTTCCTCCGAGGGTGAACAACAACTGGTTGAGGCCAGAACATAAGATCAGTTAAAGAAACAATAGGAAGGGACAATGGGGGTGTTAGTATTCCCAAAGGATGAGATTAAATGAACTAAACGGTCTTGAACTTAACGCTCAGATACATTCCTTGGTGTAAAGCACTGAAGGCCACTCCACTGTCACTGCTTGTTCCCAATGAGCCAGAGTGTTAATTCACTGTAACAAAAACAATAAATGCTGGCAAAACTCAGCAGGTCTGACGGACTCGAAATGTTAACCGTGTCTTTCTCTCCACAGATGCTGTCAGACCTGCTGAGTTTTTCCAGCATTTTTTGCTTTTGTTTCAGATTTCCAGCATGCACAGTATTTTGCCCTTCTCTTGTGACTTTACTGTGCCTGGTATCTGGTAATGCAGAGTGCCCAGGGTTGATCAGGAATCCCTATTATTAGCTTCAAGTAATTGATATATTAGGATTCCACTTGTGATCTTAGAATGATTATTGTGCAGCATTCCAGTCAGACATTAACTTATATTATAAACTAGGGGGTAGTCTTTTTTTTAAAGTAAGCCATGACAGGTGACAAAATAAGTAAAGCAGCTAGCACGATGTTTATAGAACTATAGATATCCCTTCCAGTGCAGAAAATAGTATTTTTAATCGGAATAATCATACGTTGGTTGCCTGACAAACACATTGTCATCTTCCGGGCAGCCTTACCACAGCTTGTGGTTTACTGATATGGATAGTTATCTGAAAGTGAATCAGAAACAAGAAAAATCAAAACAAAATCAAGTAAAGCTGTCAATTACACATACTTAAAGAGAAAGATGCTTCCAGTTTCCTTCTGAATAACCAGAATCCATTTGTTGCTTGACTGCAAATTTGAATTGTTTTAATAGTTTAAACATAAAATTAAGGGTTCCCCTCAAAAGCAGTGCCAGAGCCATTGGTTGTTTTGCAGGTCACTGCTGAGAGACCAACCCTATAAACCAGACACCATTTCAAGAGCTCTACTGTCGATCCTTTGCCCTTGAACCATTGACTTTTAACCTTTGGCCAAATGCCTCCATCACTAGTAGTGTGCGTGATTCGGCAAGTGGACAACACCAATTGCGCTGACAAGCACATGTACACACATTGCACATGTTTCAGCTAAACAAAATGTGACAGCCACCCACTGACTTATTCCTCAGGGAAATGTGTTGCCCAAACAGGGTCAAGCTGCCTGGTCTAGACGAGGGAAGTGAATGTACTATCACCGAGTTTGCGGCCGACGCAAAGATAGGTGGGAAAGCAAGTGATGAGGATGACACAAGGAGTCTATAGAGGGATGTAGACAGGTTAAGTGAGTGGGTTAAAACGTGGCAGATGGAATATAATGTGGGAAAATGTGAGGTTATGCACATTGGCAGTAAGAAGAGAGGAGCTGAATATTATTTAAGTGGAGGAAGACTGAAGAAAGCTGCAGCGCAGAGGGATTTAGGGGTCCTCGTGCGTGAATCCTAAAAAGCTAGCATACAAGTTCAGCAGGTAATAGGGAAGGCAAATGGGATGCTGGCCTTTATTTCAAAGAGAATGGAGTATAAAAATAGGCAAGTCTTGCTGAAACTATACAAGGCACAAATTAGACTGTGAAACTAGGTGGACTAGAATACTGTAAATAGTTTTGGTCCCCTTATCTAAGGAAAGATATACTAGCATTGGAGGCAGTCCAGAGAAGGTTCACTAGGTTGATCCTGGGACTGGAGGGGTTTTCTTATGAAGAGAGGTTGAGTAGGTTGGGCATATACTGTGTTGCTGTGGTCCACGTTAGGACAAATAACATAGGTAAGACTAGGAAAGAGGACCTGTTTGGGAATTATCAGGAACTAGGAACTAAATTAAAGAACAGGTCCTCAAGGGTTATAATCTCTGGATTACTACCTGAGCCACGTGCAAATTGGCATAGGGATGCAAGAATAAGGGAAATAAACACGTGGCTAAAGGACTGGTGTGGGAAAGAGGGGTTCCATTTCGTGGGGCACTGGCATCAGTATTGGAACAGGAGGGATCTGTACTGTTGGGACGGTCTCCACCTGAACCAATCTGAGACCAATGTTCTAGCGAAAAGGGTAAATAGGGAGGTCAACAGGACTTTAAACTAGAAAGTGGGGGGTGGAGGTAAGAGTAAAACTCCAAGAAGTATGACTAATGGGAAACAAAGCAGCAGGTTAGTGTTTGGGGAGATGGATTCAACTTCATGGAAAATTATGAATAAACTGAAAAGGAAGGAGAGCCCAGGAGAGGCTATTAAAGTCCCCACAACACAAAATAGGACAGAGTGTTTGGAAAGGGCTTGGAATCTAACGTCAAGCACATCAGATAAAGGAACGACAATGAGAAGGGGTACAGGAAATACAGAACTGAAGGTGTTGTATCTGAATGCACGCAGTATACGAAATAAGGTAAATGATCTTGTGCCGCAGATTGAAATTGGCAGGTATGATGTGGTGGGCATCACGGAGACATGGCTGCAAGGGGATTAGGACTGGGAGCTAAATATCCAAGGATATACATCCTATCGAAAAGATAGGCAGGTTGGCAGAGGGGGTGGGGTTGCTTTGTTAGTAAGAAATGAAATTAAATCGATAGCAAGAAATGATGAAGGGTCAGATGATGTAGAATCTGTGTGGGTAGAGTTGAGGAACCGCAAAGATCAAAAAACCATAATGGGAGTTATGTACAGGCTCCGAACAGTAGTCAGGATGTGGGGCACAAGATACACCAGGAGATAGAAAAGGTGTGTAAGAAAGGCAAGGTTACAGTGATCATGGGGGATTTCAATATGCAGGTAGACTAGGAAAATCAGGTTGGTAGTGGATCCCAAGAAAACGAATTTGTGGAATGTCTACGAGATGGCTTTTTGGAGCAGCTTGTGGTGGAGCCCACTAGGGAACAGGCAATTCTAGATTTAGTGATGTGTAATGAGGCAGATTTGACAAGGAAGTTAAAGGTGAAGGAACCCTTGGGAGGAAGTGACCATAATATGATAGAATTTACCCTGCAATTTGAGAGGATAAAGCTGGAATCAGATGTAACGGTATTACAGTTGAATAAAGGCAACTACAGAGGCCTGAGGGAGGAGCTGGCCAGAATTGACTGGGAGATGAGCCTAGCAGGAAAAACAGTGGAACAGCAATGGCAGGAGTTTCTGGGAGTAATTTGGGAGACACAGCAAAAATTCATCCCTAGGAAGAAGAAGCATACTAAAGGGAGGACGAGGCAACCATGGCTGACAAGGGAAGTCAGGGACAGCATAAAAGCTAAAGAGAAAGCATATAATGTGGCGAAGAGCAGTGGGAAACCAGGGGATTGGGAAGCCTACAAAGACCAACAGAGGACAACCAAAAAATAAATAAGGGAAAAGATTAAATACGAGGGTAAACTAGCCAGTAATATAAAAGAAGATTGCAAGAGTTTTTTTTAGATATATAAAGGGTAAGAGAGAGGGAAAAGTGGACATTAGGCCATTGGAAAATGATGCTGGAGAAGTAGCAGTAGGGAACAAAGAAATGGCAGAGCATCCCAGAGGACTGGAATATCGCTAATATAACCCCCCTGTTTAAGAAGGGAGTGAGGCAAAAGACAGGAAATAACAGGCTGATTAGCCTGGCCTCGGTCGTTGGTAAGATTTTAGAGTCTATTATTAAGACTGACTTTGCATCAGTCTTCACGGTGGAAGACACGAGTAACATCCCCAAAGTTCAAGAGAGTCGGGGCAGAGGTGAGTACGGTGGCCATTACCAAGAAGAAGGTGCTAGGAAAACTGAAAGGTCTGAAGGTGGATAAATCACCTGACCTGATGGATTACACCCCAGAGTTCTGAAGGAGATAGCTGAAGAGATAGTGGAGGCGTTACTGGTGATCTTTCAGGAATCACTGGAGTCATGGAAGGTCCCAGAAGACTGGAAAATCGCTAATGTAACCCCCCTGTTTAAGAAGGGAGTGAGGCAAAAGACGGGAAATTACAGGCCGATTAGCCTGAGGTCAGTCGTTGGTAAGATTTTAGAGTCCATTATTAAGGATGAGATTTCAGAAAACTTGGAAGTACATGGTAAAATCGGGCAAAGTCAGCATGGTTTCATCAAGGGGAGGTCATGCCTGACAAATCTGTTAGAATTCTTTGAGGAAGTAACGAGTCGGTTAGACAAAGGAGAGCCAATGGATGTTATCTACTTGGACTTCCAGAAGGCCTTTGACAAGGTGCCGCACAGGAGGCTGCTCAGTAAGATAAGAGCCCATGGTGTTAGAGGCAAGGTACTAGCATGGATAGAAGATTGGCTGTCTGGCAGGAGGCAGAGAGTGGGGATAAGGGGGTCCTTCTCAGGATGGTGGCCGGTGACTAGTGGAGTTCCGCAGGGGTCAGTGTTGGGACCACAACTTTTCACTTAATACATTAATGATCTAGATGATGGAACTGAGGGCATTCTGGCTAAGTTTGCAGATGATACAAAGATAGGTGGAGGGACAGGTAGTATTGAGGAGGCGGGGAGTCTGCAGAAGGATTTAAACAGATTAGGAGGATGGGCAAAGAAGTGACAGATGGAATACAACGTGGGGAAGTGTGAGGTTATGCACTTTGGTAGGAAGAATAGAGGCATAGACTATTTTCTAAATGGGGAGAGAATTCAGGAATCTGCAGTGCAAAGGGACTTGGGAGTCCTAGTCCAGGATTCTCTTAAGGTTAACTTGCAGGTTGAGTTGGTAGTTAGGAAGGCAAATGCAATGTTGGCATTTATTTCGAGAGGACTAGCTAGAATATAAAAGCAGGGATGTGCTGCTGAGGCTTTATAAGGCTCTGGTCAGACCACATTTAGAATATTGTGAGCAATTTTGGGCCCCATATCTCATGAAGGATGTGCTGGCCCTGGAGAGGGTCCAGAGGAGGTTCACGAGAATGATCCCAGGAATGAAAGGCTTAACATATGAGGAATGTTTGAGGACTCTGGGTCTATACTCGATGGAGGTTAGAAGGATGAGGGGGGATCTGATTGAAACTTACAGAATACTGAAAGGCCTGGATAGAGTGGATGTGGGGAAGATGTTTCCATTAGTAGGAGAGACTAGGACCCGAGGGCACAGCCTCAGAGTAAAGGGAAGACCTTTTAGAACAGAGATGAGGAGAAACTTCTTTAGCCAGAAAGTGGTGAATCTATGGAATACATTGCCACAGAAGGCTGTGGAGGTCAGGTCATCGAGTTTATTTAAGACAGAGATAGATAGGTTCTTGATTGGTAAGGGGATCAAAGATTATGGGGAGAAGGCGGGAGAATGGGGCTGAGAAACTTATCAGCCATGATTGAATGGCGAAGCAGACTCGATGGGCTGAATGGCCTAATTTCTGCTCCTATGACTTATGGTCTTATGATACTCATTGGAATTTAGAAGAATGAGAGGTGACCTTATTGAAACATATAAAATTCTTAAGGGGCTTGATTTGGTAGATGTTGAGAGGTTGTTTCCCCTTGTGGGAGAGTCTAGGACCAGAGGGCATAATCCCAGAGTAAGGAGCCGCCCATTTAAGACAGAGATGAGGAGGAATTTCTCCTCTCGGAAGGTAGTCAATCTGTGGAATTCATCAGCACAGAGGGCTGTAAAGGCTGGGTCATTAAATACATTCAAGGCTGAGATAGGCAGATTTTTAATCAGTAAGGGCGTCGAGGGTTATGGGGAAAAGGCAGGAAAGTGGAGTTGAGCATTTTCAAGTTAGCCATGAACTCAATGAATGGCAGAGGAGACAAAGGGCCGAATGGCCTACTTCTGCTCATATGTCTTATGGCCTTGTGGAGCAGGGAAAAAGTTTTTGTGTTCAGAAACCAAACAGGATAGTTTTAAGGGCTCAGTTTCTAATGTAGACTGGGTTCTTGGGATCCAGGGAAAGAACAAAAGTATTAGGAGCAGGCTTTTTGGCCTTTTGAACCTGTTCTGCCATTCAATAAGATCATGATTGTGGCCTCAACTCCACTTTCCTATCTGCCCCCATTACCTTTGACTCCCTTGTCAATCAAAATCCAACTCAGCCTTGAATATATGCAATGACTCAGCCTCCACAGCTGTCTGGGAAAGAGAATTCCACAGACCAAAAAAAATAAAAATAGCTGGAAAAACTCAGCAGGTCTGACAGCATCTGCGGAGAGGAAGACAGCTAACGTTTTGAGTCCTTATGACCCTTCATCAGAAGAGTCTTCAAACTGATGAAGGGTCATACGGACTTGAAACGTTAACTATGTTCCTCTCCGCGGATGCTGTCAGCCCTGCTGAGTTTTTCCAGCTATTTTTATTTTTGTTTCAGATTTCCAGCATCCACAGTATTTTGCTTTTATCCACAGACTAACAACCTTCTTTAAAAAAAAAATCTCCCCATCTCAATCTTAAATGAGAGACTCCTACTTTTTAAACTGTGCCCCCTAATTCAAGATTCTCCCACAGGAGGAATAATCTTGCTGGTAGGCATCCTATCAAGCCCCTTTAGGATCTTATCTGTTTCAATAAGATAACCTCTTATTCTTCTAAACTCCAATAGATACAGGCCCAAATTGCTCAACTTTCCCCTCATAAGATAAGCCCCCTCATCCCACAAATCAGTCAAGTGAGCCTTCTCTGAACTACTTCTAACGTAATTATGTCCTTTCTTAAATAAGGAGACCAAAACTGTACACAATACTCCAGAAGCGGTCTTACTAAGGCCCTGTACAGCTGTAGCAACACATCCCTACTCAATTCTCCTTGCATTCCATTTGCCTTCCTAACCACCAGAAAGGAGAACATAAAGTTGGAGACAAGTTTACAACAGGGCTCGGAAGGATAAGTTCCACTGCTTCTGTTTCATTTTTATTAGAGGCGACTAGACAATTTGGTGGTCTATTAAAAGGGTCAGATAAAGGATTCTCTGGGAACCTGTGCCAACAGCACTGTTGTTACCTTTGGGGAATGGGGCTCATTATAGGTTGCCTTGCTGATGGTAAATATATCCAGAAAACTGAACGGAAATGGAGCATTATCGATGAACACTAGAAGGTTCCACTCGGCATGGTGAGGAGTGTTTGAGCTCAGCCAGAGAGCTGGGAAAAATTTTTGGAGTGCCTTTTAATACTACATGTGTGCCTAAAGCATAGCATAATTTTATCATTGATGTGCCATTTTCCTGTTAGTTAATATTTGAATCATGACAATTTTAGTTTGTTACAGTAAATGTTTTAAAAAGTGAAACCTTGCCCTTTGGTTATTTCCATTGGACTATTTGGGGAATAAAAAGTTATCAACCTCTATGGGGATCCTAACATCTGTTTTCAACACATTATGACCCACATATACAAAATAATCAGTGAGGACAAAACTAGCACACAAACTCCACTTCAGAAATGGCATACCTGATGCCACTGTTCCACTTCCCGGGACTGAAATGTTATAGAAAAATAATGCGGCAAAATAATTATCTGCTCCATCAGTTGACTGGCACCTGTACAGGTATGTCTGAACCAAAGCTGCTTTCTTTTATTTGTACATGGAGTGTGGGCCTCGCTGGCTAGGCCAGCATTTATTGCCCATCCCTAATTGCCCTTGTTCAGAGGGGCTTTAAGAGCCAGTCATATTGCTGTGGGTCTGGAGGCACATGTAGGCCAGACCAGGTAAGGATGGTGGATTTCCTTCCCTGCTCCAATAAAAGCAATGTGGGTGTTATGCATAACAGAACATTTTTGGATTTAGGCATTTTTCAACAACCTTTCTCAGTGAAGTTAGTTCATGATAGCATCAGCTTGCTCCTGCAAGCTGTGTAACAAAGAAGATTTGTGCTGTTCCTTCTCACAGGTAGATCAATAACCCACAGTATTGGCCAAAAGGCATGGCTGACTCTGGCAGAGCAAGTCAACTCTGGAAGCAACGTACTCAACACAGGAACTGCTCGACAGACTCAATCTAATTTTCCTTCTGTAATTCTGCTGTTCACAGGATAAAATGATTATGGAGTTGTTAACTTGCAAGTCATCTCCATTAGTGTACAAGAGGTAGCAAAGACACCGGTTTAAAATTGATAAGTTTACAGTGTGACCAGAGATTAGAAGGACTTCTTCCCTCTGAGCACTAGATACATGAAATAATTTTCCTGAACGATTTATCTTCATCATGAAAACGCTGGGTAAATATCTAATTATGAAAGGAGGTGAAGAGGGGCACGGCCAGAGTGGGTATTCGGAATTTGGTGCAAAGCAGGAATTGAACTGGTAAGTTTTTCTCTTTAATTTCTCTTTACTTTTTGTAAGTTCAATAGTCTAGTTAAAAGGTTGGTAAGGTAGCTGACTCAGCTGACTGTGTGACAGTTAACTGTCAATCACCTGAAGCCTGATTAGGGACTGAATAGGGGTTAATTGCTATTTGAAGCATAACTAGTGGTGAGTCAACTCAGCTCTATTTAAGAAAGGGACAATCTGGAGGCACACTACAGTGTACTTGCACAGGAACAGGAGAGGTGGCACATCCTGAGTGGGGCACAGCCAGAGTGGGTATTCGGAATTTGGTGCAAAGCAGGAATTCCGTGCTTGGGGACGAGGTGCTCTTTGAATTTTTTCCTTACTATCCAACTTCTTAAATTTCAGAGCTTGCTGCAGGAGGAGAGGCTACAAGGAAAAGGAATCACTGGTAAGTAGTGAGTAAGGTATTTACTACTTTAATCACTTATAGTTTAAGGTCCTTTTGTGGTTTACAGTTTGTATATTCTACAGTAACAAGGATCAGGAAAGAAGGGTCCTAGGGTAATTGACTTAAAAGGTTTAATTTAAAGGGATAAGTCATGGCAGGAGAGTTCAAAGCCATGGTGTGCTCAACATGGGAAGCCGGGGACATTTCCAGTGACCCGGGACCAGCATGTGTGCAGGAAGTGTGTCCAGCTGCAGCTCCTGGAAGCTTGGGTTTCAGAGCTGAAACGGCGGCTGAAGACACTGGAACGTCCGTGAGTCTCAGAGCATCGTGGATAGCACGTTTGGAGAGGTGGTCACAACACAGATGAAGGGACTTGAGGAAGGAAGGGAATGGGAGACCACCAGGCAGTCCAAGAGAAACAGGCAGGTGGTTCAGGGGTCCCTTGGGGTCCCGCTCGCAAATTGGTTTTCCATTTTGGAAGCTGATGATGGTGCTGCTTCCACATTCTGGCACCACAAGCAGCCTGTCTGTACAGGTAGGGAGGAAGACCAATAGTAATATGGGATTCTACAGTCAGGGGAACAGATAGGTGCTACTGTGGCTGTCAACGTGACACCAGGATGGAATGTTGCCTCCCTGGTGCCAGAGTCCGGGATGTCACTGAACGGCTGCAGGGCATCCTGAAGGGGGAGGGTGATAAGGTAGAGGTCATGGCACATGTTGGTGCCAATGACATAGGTAGAAAGAGGGATGAGGTCTTGCATCAGGAATTCAGGGAATTAGGAAGTAGACTAAAAAGCAAGACCTCTCGGGTTGTAATCTCTGGATTACTCCCAGTGCCATGTGCTAGCGAGCTCAGAAATAGGAGAATAGCGCAGATGAATAGTTGGCTTAAAAGTTGGTGCAGGACGGAGGGTTTTAGACTCCTGAATCGCTGGGACCGTTTCTGGGGAAGGTGGGACCTGTACAAGCGGGACGGTCTACATCTGAACCACAGCGGGACTAAGATCCTTGCTGGAGGGTTTGCTAGTGCTGTTGGGAGGAGTTTAAATTAATTTGGCAGGGGGAGGGGACACGGAATGGCAGCAGAATAGGGACACATCATAATACAGTAAAACAATCAAGTCAGAGGGAGTACAGCTTCAAGGGAGTAAGGCAAGGCTGGATGGCCTCTATTTTAATGCCAGGAGTATTACAGGTAAAACGGATGAGTTATGGGTGAGGATTGACACATGGAATTGTAATATAGTAGCCATCACTGAGATGTGGTTTAGGGAAGGGCAAGATTGGTAACCGGGATATAGAATCTTCAGGGAGACGGGGAGGGGGTAAAAGAGGAGGAGGCGTTACTTGATTAATTAAGGAGTCAGTTACTGCAGTGAGGAGAGATGATATCTTGGGGGGGCATCAAATGAAGCTTTATGGGTAGAGCTTAGGAATAAAGGGCAGCCACATTGTTAGGTGTTTATTAAAGACCCCCAGATAGTCAGTGGGAAATTGAAGAGAAAATATGTGCACAATTTGCAGAGGTGTGTAAAAACAATAGCAACAGGGTAATTACATTAGGTGATTTCAACTTTCCCAACATTAATTGGGATAGACATAGTGTTAAGGGCTTGGATGGAGTGGATTTCTTGAAATGTGTACAGGAGAACTTTTTAGGTCAATATATAGAGGGTCCAACAAGGGATAGCGCAGTGCTGGAGCTAATTATGGGGAATGAAGCCGGACAGGTGGCTGAGGTGGTGGTGGGTGAGCATTTTAGCGATAGCGACCACAACGTGGTACAGTTTAAGTTTGTTATGGACAAAGAAATCGATAAGTTACAAAAAAATGTTTTGGATTGGGGGAGAGTGGATTTTAGTAAAATAAGGCAGGATCTGGCCAAGGTCGACTGGGAACAGTTAATTGTGGGGAAATCTACAGAGGAACAGTGAGGGGTATTCAAAAAGGAAATGGGGAGGGTACAGGCTCAACATGTTCCCTCTAGGGTGATAGGAAGGAGAAACAAGCCCAGAGAACCATGGATGACCAGAGATATTCAGGTTACGATGAGAAGGAAAAGAGAGTCTTTTACCAGGTACAAGGGAAGCAAATCAGCAGAGGGATTAGTGGAGTAGAGACAGTACAGGGTGGAGCTCAGGAAAGCAATTAGCAGAGCAAAGAGGGGATATGAGAAAGATCTGGCAGGTAAAAGTAGGGAAAATCCCAAGATATTCTATAAGTATATCAATGGGAAGAGGATAACCAGGGAAGGAGTAGTATCCATGATTGGAGCCAGAGGACATCGGTAGAGTGTTGAATAAATACTTCAAATCAGTCTTCACCCAAGAAAATGAGGATGAAGGTATCGAACTCGGGGAGAGAGACTGTGAGGTTCTTAAACAAATTTATATAGGGAGTGACAAGTTATTGGAGGTGCTGGCAGGCTTAAAAGTGGACAAATCTCCAGGTCCAGATGATTTGTGTCCCAGACTGCTGAGGGAGGTAAGGGAGGAGATTGCAGGGGCTCTGACTCAAATTTTTAATTCCTCTCTGGCCACAGAGGAGGTGCCAGAGGACTGGAGAATGGTTAATGTGGTTCCGCTATACATGAAGGGTTGTAGAGATAAGCCAGGGAACTACAGGCCAGTGAGTCTCACTTCAGTGGTAGGGAAACTATTGGAGAAAGTTCTGAAGGAGAGTATCTATCTCCACTTGGAGAGGCAAGCTTTGATCAAGGATAGTCAGCATGGCTTTGTCAGACGGAAGTCATGCCTAAGAGGTTTGATTGAGTTTTTTGAAGAGGTGACCAGTTGATGTAGTTTATATGGATTTCAGCAAAGCCTTTGACAAGATCCCACATGGGAGACTTATAAAGAAGACACATGGGATACAGGGTAATTTGATAAGGTGGATTCAAAATTGGCTTAGTTGTAGGAGACAGAAGGTGATGACAGAAGGATGCTTTAGTGACTGGAAGCCAGTGTCCAGTGGCATACCACAGGGATCTGTTCTCAGTCCCCTATTATTTGTCATTTATATAAACGACATAGATGACTATGTGGGGGGTAGGATTAGTAAGTTTGCGGATAACACAAAGATTGGCCGGGTGGTTAACAGTGAGTTTGAGTGTCTTGGGCTACAGGAAAATATAGACAGGATGGTCAAATGGACAGATAAGTGGCAGATGGAACTTAACACTTTGGAAGGAATAATTTGACAAGGAAGCATTCAATGAACGGCATGGCACTAGAAAGTTCTGAGGAACAAAGGGACCTTGGCGTGTGTGTCCATTGGTCTCTGAAGGCAGAGGGGCACGTTAGTGGGGTGGTGAAAAATGCATATGGGACACTTGCCTTTATCAATCGAGGCATAGATTACAAAAGTAGGAAGGTCATGTTGGAGTTGTATAGAACCTTAGTGAGGCCACAGCTGGAGTCTGTGTGCATTTCTGGTCACCACATTATAGGGAGGATGTGATTGCACTGGAGGGGGTGCAGAGGATATTCACCAGGACGTTGTCGGGATGAAACATTTAAGTTATGAAGAGAGGTTGGATAGATTTGGGTTGTTTTCGTTTGGAGCAGAGAAGACTGAGGGGCGACCTGATCGAGGTGTACAAGATTATGAGGGGCATGGACAGGGTGGATAGGGAGCAGCTGTTTCCTTTAGTTGAAGGGTCAGTCACAAGGGGACATAAGTTTAAGGTGAGGGGCAGGATGTTTAGGGGGGATGTGAGGAAAACTTTTTTACTCAGAGATCTGGAATGCGCTGCCTGGGAGGGTGGTGGAGGTGGGTTGCCTCACATCCTTGAAAAAGTACCTGGATGAGCACTTGGCACATCATAACATTCAAGGCTATGGGCCAAGTGCTGATAAATGGGATTAGGTAGGTAGGTCAGGTGTTTCTCACGTGTCGGTGCAGACTCGATGGGCTGAAGGGCCTCTTCTGCAGTGTGTGATTCTGTGAAAGCTTAGAAACAAGTAGACCAAACCCTCCATGGAACACAATGGCCGGGATTTTCTTGCCCGCCGGCGTCGGGGGTGCTCGGTGGGGTGAGCGGACAACGTGACGCGATGGGTTTCGAGACGGCGTGAAACTAGTTCGCGATCTTCCGCTCAGCCCGCTGATGGTGTGCTGTGTTTCCCGCCATCAGATGTCAGGAACCTCATCATAAAACATCAGCATTTCATCATCAGGCCTGCAAACTGGAAATCGCTCCACCCCCACCACCACTGGATCATCCATCCATGTCGTCAGGAAAGCACGTGTAGAAGATGTCTTGACAAGTGTGACGTGCAGAAGTCAGGACTTACCCAGCAGGGCGTTGCTTACATCGCGGACATTTGAGGAGCAGAAGATGCCGGAGCTCGACAGCAACGACACACGGGAGGAATGTCCACGGCATGCTGGGTTGATTCGCAAGGACATGGCTCTGCTACGAAGCAGCCCACGGAAGTTAGATAGTCACCGTTGATGCTCACAGTTGGTGATGGTCAAGGGGGTGGGAAAGGAAGGGCTAGGATTGGCTGGAAAAGGAAGAGGTGTCGACGGAGGGGTGAGGTTCTGGGGTTGGGGGAAGGAATGAAGGTAGCGGGGGGAGGTGAGGGGGGTGCGGATGAAGGTGTCAGGGGGGAAGGTTGGGAGGAGGGTGAACAGGGGGAGTTGGGGGTAACAGGGGAGAACACCGCAGCTGGGGAGATAGGCGTTTGGAGGGTAGAAGGTACAAGGGAAGGTATGCGGAGAGGGGAGGGTGTACGGGTGGTGGGGGGGAAGGGGTGTGGAGAGGGGAGGGTGTACGGGTGGTGGGGGGGGAAGGGGTGTGGAGAGGGGAGGGTGTACGGGTGGTGGGGGGGAAGGGGTGCAGAGAGGGGAGGGTGTCCAGGGGGAGGAAGGGCAATGGAGAGGGGAGGGTGTAAGGGTTGAGGAAGAAGTAAGAGTGGAGGAAGGAGTGAGGCTGGAGGAAGGAGTGAGGCTGGAGGAAGGAGTGAGGCTGGAGGAAGGAGTGAGGCTGGAGGAAGGAGTGAGGCTGGAGGAAGGAGTGGGGCTGGAGGAAGGAGTGGGGCTGGAGGAAGGAGTGAGGCTGGAGGAAGGAGTGAGGCTGGAGGAAGGAGTGAGGCTGGAGGAAGGAGTGAGGCTGGAGGAAGGAGTGAGGCTGGAGGAAGGAGTGAGGCTGGAGGAAGGAGTGAGGCTGGAGGAAGGAGTGAGGCTGGAGGAAGGAGTGAGGCTGGAGGAAGAGGTAAGGCTGGAGGGACTAAGGGTGGCTGAAGAGGTAAGGATGGTGGAAAGAGTCAGGAAGGGGGAGGGACTAATTGGGGATGGAGAGTCTGGGGGGAGTGGGACGACGGGGGATGGGGGAGAAGGGGTTCCAGTGGGAAAGGGTTGTGGAAGGTGGGGATGTACAGGTGAACGTGCACGGGAGGTGTTGGATGGTCCATGTGTGCCTCCTGGGGTGTGAACTGAGGGTGGGCATGATATGGAAGAAGGGTGAGAATGACCAAGGGTAGAATGAGGTGGGAGGGTGAGGGTTTGACAGTCGCGATAGAAGGGATGACGAAGGTGGTTAGTGGGGACTTGGAGGCAGACATGGACTCTGGTGATAGGAAAGAGGCCGGGGAGGTGAATGTGGATGGGGGTGGGATTTTCAGGAAGGAAGGGAACCTCACATTCACCTGGACATCCCCAAAGGAAAAGGGTTGTGGCTGGTAGATCACAGAGGGGAGGTGGAAGGTGATACCAGGCAGATCAACCGAGATGGGGGAAAGGAAACTAGTGACTGGGGGAGGGTAAAGGACCAGGGAGCGAAAGTAAAACTGAATTAGCACCGTACTGTCCAAATCGAAAGTGAAACGACAGTCGTGGTGGGCGAGGTCAGGTGCTGCATGGGAGTGTGATCAGTGGGTAGACGGAGATGCAGGTCAGCTCAGATGGACAACTGAAAGCGAACCCCAGCAGGCAGCATTCAAAATGCTCAGGAAATTGAGGTGTGAAATGTGAAGGATCCGCATGCGTGAGAGAGTGCTTGCACGAGGCTCCGAAAGGCCCTGCCACTCACACACTTCTCCCTTCCAGAATCACTTGTGGGTCGGCTGCTCCCTCTGCAGTGATGGGTCTTCAAGGCTGCTTATTTCCACCTCTTCACTGGAGGAGGTGTCCTCTTGGCCGCAGATGAGGACGTGAATGGAGCTGAGGGACTGGCTGGCTGAGAGTGCTGGTACCTTGGCAGAGCTCCCTGTGAGCCAAAGTAGAGGTAAGTAGTGCACGGCAGCAGAGTCAAAAGCAGGAGAGAGAGGCACTCGCAGTTGTGTTGAGGGAGGGATGATGTGGGGAAGGATCCTCAGGTGGGTGTTCGCTGCCAACCTCACCGTCAACACAGGCACGATCCACATCCTCACCAGTCAGTGCAATGGCACGCTCCTCAAAGTGAGTGAGGGGCCTAATGTGGGCCACTCCAACCCTGGTCTGGGACCTCTCCTTGTTGAGGTGAGCCAGCTTCTCCTGCATGAAAACAGATGGAGAGGGTGAGAGCAGGACGCATGGCACTGAGGGGAATGTTTGTGTGGTGAGCGGCGCCATGGACAGGATGAGGATGCGAGTTCAAGAGGATATGAGCCTGATGGAGAGGTGAGGGTGTGTGTGAGAGTTAGTGGTGTTGTATCTTGAGGTGTGAGATCCCTGTGGACGTGTGATGGGTTTGTGCGTGTGTGAGTTGAGAGCGATGAAAAGACTGGCTTACCCTGGCAGAACGGATGAGACCATTCATCCTGTAGCAGCACTGGGTGGCTGTCCTCTTTTGCAGGGCGTTGGCACTGACCGCCGCTTCCCAAGCCTGGTTGGTCACGCCACTGCCAATCCTGCAGCCAGCGCAGGGGTAGAGGACAACGCGCCGGGCCTCCATGGCATCCAAAAGGCGTTCCAATGATGCGTCACTGGACCTGGGGTTTGCAGTCTTTTTGCCTTTCATGGACATCTCCCCTGCAGCAGTCATGGGCTGAGGTGTGTGGACTTTATATATGGTGCCCAGTGTGACGAAGCGGCGAGGTGATGGGAGGCAGGCTCCGATTTGCCCGCCCGCCATTGAAACGCCGTGTTTCCTGGGAACATATAAAATGTCATTTTCCCCGCCCGCTATCGCACATGGTGTAAATATGGGACGATTCCGCCCAATGGGTATTATGTTTTTGTGGCAGAGGTGGTGCAAGAGTCTGCAGAGAGCAGCAGACAACAGCTCAAGATTGGAGATGTCGGAGCGATGGGTATGCTGGCTATTTTCATAAAACTTGAGATCCGGGAATACTTTCTCTCATGTGATTAAATGGGTGGGATGAAATTCATGACAGTGTAGATTTTATAGGATTTGTCAAGCTCTAGGTTGAAAGGCTAAATGGGCTGATTTATAGGTGTCACTGGCAAGGCCAGCATTTATCGCCCATCCTTAATTGCCCTTGTGAATGTGGTAGTGAGTTTCCACTAGACCTGCTGCACTCCTTCCGGTGAGGGCACCCCCACAGTGCTGCCAGGTAAGGAGACCCATGATTTTGACCAAGTAATGAAGAAGGAACAGCAATCTATTTCCAAGCCAGGATGGTGCGCGTAATAGGGGAGAAGTTAGACATGATGGTGTTCCCATGTGCTTGCTGCCCTTGTCCTTCTATGTGGTAGAGGTTCTGGGTTTGAGAGATAACATTTAAGAATTGTTGGCAAGATGCTGCAGTGCATCTTGTAGATGGTGCACACTGTAGTCACATAGTGCCGATGGTGCAGCAAATGAACTTTAAAATAATGAACTCTCTTACTTAGAATTTTCAACATGTCTGACTGGTACACCTGAGATCGTTGCACCTGCTGCCTGATAAGCTGATGGATACTGTGCAGTTTCAGGGTGAAATTCTGAGTGACAGTAGCTCTGTAATGAAAGAGGAAACAAATCTTTTGTTAGTGGGGACATTTCAAATCAGAAACCTAAAGAGTAATGAGTAATAACTGCAGCAACTAAGGTCGGAATTTTTCCGTTGGCGAGTTGGGGGCAGGGTCCGCTCGCCAATGCGAACATGGCGCGGGATAACATCAGGAGGAATCCCCGATGTCATCCCATCCCAGTTACATATTCAGGAAGGCGGGCAGTCAGCAAAATCAGCTGTACACCCGCCAACCTGTCAATGGCCAATTGAGGCCATTGACAGGATAATTAAAATAATTAAAGGCTCTGCCCGTCCAATCTTAAGGCTGGCGGGCAGGCCAGGAGCCCCGGCGGGCTTCTGATAATACATGAAACCTCATCCACTGGCGGGGTGAGGTTTCATGTCCGTTTAAAAAATCTTTAGTAAAGTTTTTGTCATATTTATTAACATGTCCCATCTCATGTGACATTGTCACATGCGGGGGACATGTTAATAACGTTTTCATTATTCAATTTTTGAGGTTTATGAAACTTTCAATAATCTCCCTGAGACAGGACTTTGCCTCAGGGAGAAGTTCACTCTTTCACGTGCATGGGTTTTAACAAGGGGCCTCATTAGCTGAATAGCTCAACCCAAAACTACCCTGCCACATAACCAGAGCTTGTGCTGTTTGAATTCCTTTAATTATATCTTCAGTTGAGGTTTAACCTCTAAAGAGAATTGGACTCCAGACTAGCAACCTGCCTTTGACCTCCATCTCTCTCCAAATCTGATTTCCAGAAAGAACCTTGTTTTTTGCCTCCAGAGTGAACTAATTTCTAGGATACAGGAATACTTTGCTGCATCTTCAACCTGCAGCCAAGTTCCTAAGACCAAGACCACGAATTCTGCCAGATAAAGCCACCTAAAAGAACCTTCTTTGGACATTAACTTACTGGACTCTGGACTCACATGAAGCCATAATTCTTATTTTTAGCAAAATCTCTGCTCTGAACCCCTTTCTTTCCCCTATCCCACTTTTATTGCATGAATGCAAAAAGGGGCGGGTGTTGCAAAATCCCTTTCCCGCATTTTGTGTGTTGTGTGTAAAATAAACCAGCCTTCTTATTTTGCCTTTTCTCCAGATTGCTGTGGGGTTATTAATAGAGGATTGGATCACTCCAAAGCGAAGGGTTGGGAAACATATGCCACTACTTATAAAAGGGGGAAATCAAAAAAACAAAAACACCTTTCTGTTTACAGACGGGTAGTGAATGGAGAAATCCGTGCTGCTTGAAATTAAATTCCCTCTTGTCTGTAACGCCTACAATTATTTTAAACATATGGCTCCTGGTTATTGATCTCTCTATTAAAAGAAATAAGTCCTTCCTAGCTAATATATCTAGGTCCTTCAAACTTTCATGAACTTAAATTAATTTTTTTAGATTAGCTTAGTTCAAATTTTCTGAAATGTTGGCGTCATGAAGAGATTAATGTCTATAACGTTATTGGAAATTATTTTTTTAAATAGAATTTAGTGGTGTCTGTATCCAAAAAATAAAAATATTCTTAACATGTCCCCCTCATGTGACGATGTCACACGAGATGAGCCATGTTAATAAAAACAACATAAACTTTATTACACTTCTTAAAAACGGGCATGAAGCCTCATCCCACCAGTGGATGAGGTTTCATGTTTTTTCAGAAGCCCGCTGGGGCTCCTGGTCTGCCCGCCAACCTTAAGGTTGGAGGGGCAGGGTCTTTAATGATCTTAATGATCCTGTCAATGGCTTTAATTGGCTATTGACAGGTCAGCGGGTGCGCAGCCGATTTCGCTGTCGGCCCGCCTTCCTAAAAATTTAAAGGGACCGGGATGACGTCGGGGGTTCCTCCCGACGTCGTTCCACATCATTTTCCCGTCGGCGAGCGGGCCCTGCCCCCAAATCGCTGACGGGAAAATTCTGGCCTATCTGTGTGTATGTCTGTGTGTGGCTTAACTGGAATAAAACCAGCTAGTCTAGGGGCTTTGATGTAGAGAAAGAAGTAGGTTTGAAATGGTAATTAGATAAACATGGGCGTCAAGGGGGCAATTTGCATTTTTAAATAAACCACTCAAAAGAATGGGTGAAATCTTGCATCTAGCTAGAAGATGCCAAGCAATGTGTTTATTGTTTTCATCTTACTAATAAAATTGGTGGAATGAAAGGATATAACTGTTAGAAGATGTAATGTTAAAAGCCTAGTGATACAACGAAAAATGTACATTCAAATGAAAAGCTGGGTACAAATAGAAAGGAGTTTGTGTCTGTAAGGCAGGGGCATTTAAGATCTAACCAGCCTGTACACCTCCAACTGTGTCTGCAAGGATCCTCATTTTGAATTCATAAGATCAAATATCCTTTACCTGGGGTCTTTTAAAATCTATGGTTGCCTTAGCGGAGATTTAACTGGGAGTGGCTAATTTAGGAATGTGTTTAAAAAATATTATAGTAGGAATTTGTAGCCATGTGTATCTATTTAATTTGTTGTTTGATTAGTAAATGCTTAATTTAGATTTATATCAAAAACCTCTTGAGACTTGGTGGTCTTATTACTACTGGATTCAAAGCCTGCATCTCGAAACATACAAATTGCAAAAATGAATTATGACAGTTGTTTCAAGTTTCCCTCTGGGATTTGAACAACTCGGCCTTTACCATCGGATGTGTCATAATATTTGTTGATATTTCTTAGCATTGCCAATGGGGACTCAGACAATATAGGTTGTCAGCCATCTGTACCTAGAGGCTGGCTGGAACTGTGCATAATTCTTGTACCCGGCTTTATTTAATATAAATGGTGCAGTGGTAGGATTGTTCTTTGGTGCCATGGTTGCTTGGGTACATTGGTCCACCATTCTAAAATGAAAGAAATAATGAAAATTCTTATTTAGAGCAAAGAAATAATAAAATTTGGAATAATGGTTCAGCAATTAATTGAGTAAACTATAGCAACGTTTAATAAAATGTTATAGAGAAAATAGAAAAAATCTGTTATGCAATGGAACTAAGTAAAACGTTAAAATTGTCATTTTCAAAATGAATTGCAACTGAGTACTGTTCATCTGTGTGCAAATTAGAATGAACAAATAATAAATGGCATAAAATATTAAAAAGTAAATGTTGATCACAATGTTCAAAATTATATAAAATATATAATAATTAAATGAATTGATATTTCCAAATTTAAAAAATAACAAAGGCCAATAAGGTAGTGAAAGTTCACTCATTTCATTCCTTATAATGAACTTCAGCAGTTTACTCACCATCTACTAAACACATCGTAGTATTCTTTCATGGCATGTGGGCGTTGCTGGCTAGGCCAACATTTATTGCCTAATCAGCCTATCATGCCCTAACCTATATCATTCCCCATGTATGAATATTGCCGTACCCTCTTGCCTTTTGGCACAAATCCATGTTACTAAAGACATCTGATAATTGCATTAGTGCTTCAGATATCAGCTCTCTGGCCTCCTTTAGTATTCTGGGATGTAAACAACCTAGAAAAAGGTTTCTACTTCTTTTAAATTTTCAAAAAAAAGCTTCCTTTTGAACATTTCTCCTTAGTAATGGCTCTATCATATCTTTTCAGTACCCTCTGTAAAAACCTTTTTTTTTTTATTATTGATTTGTTCACGGGATGTGGGCATCACTGGCTAGGCCAGCATTTACCGTCCATCCCTAATTACCCTTGAGAAAAGGGGGTGGTGAGTCACCTTCTTGAACCGCTGCTGTCCATGTGATTTAGATCCACACACTGTGCTGTTAGGGAGGGAATTAGACTTTTGCAATGTTAAGTATCTTGCCAGGCCATTTCAGAGGGCAGTTAAGAGTCAACCACATTGCTGTGGGTCCGGAGTCACAAACAGATCAGACAAGGACAGCAGATTTGCTTCTCTAAAGGAGGTTGGTAAACCAGGGCCGACCCAATATCGTGTGAAATTGCGCGAGAAAATGTTGGGCGCGCATTCTCGATGCTATCATGGCCGTTGTGCCATATTACAGTCAGGGAGCGTATGTGGGAGTCGGTTGTAGGTCCTTTTCTGACAATTATTTACATTTTCTGTGTTTTCTGGGGGACTCTTTGGTTTACAAGCTTTTTTAGAGGTTTTCTGCCAAGCGCATCTTTCAGGGCACTATCCTATGTCATCTGTACTGCAGCAAATGGGGATTGTCTACTCCGCTGGAGGGACCTCCTCCTTTGAGGAAAGAGGACTAGAAGGGAGAGGAGGGCTGGTGTCCGCAGGCACCGTCCCAGAGACCAACCTTTGGAAAGAGAGGCTTAGCCAAATGGAGTGCAGGGCCAGCGGGTAGTGCAAGACGGAAGGGTCCGCAGAAGATGTCATTATCCTGCGGCCAGAATCTACAGGTAGGTGCTGAAGTCACTGCCAGCGTGTGAGCTTGCAGGTCTGAACAGTGCCCCAGAAACCGTGGGCTGCATTTTCCCCCCGGCAGGCGCGTAGGGTCACGCTTCCAATCGGTGCCCCTGATCAGAGGCGCGGCACCATTTTATGTGGGCGAGCCAAATAAGGCCCACCCAGTGAGACATCCACACAGAAGCGCTATGCACTCCCTATGCGGGTGGGGGGAATCCCAAAATCAAAAGTGTGCTCTTTCACGCACGTGCACAAAAGAGCGCACTTGTCTCCCTGAGGCTAAGTGCAGCCTCAGGGAGATCGGCTGCACGTTTTTTTTTAAAAAAGTCAAAAATAGAAAATTAAAATTTCCCATACATGTCCAATGTCACATGAGTTGGGACATGTCCATAATTTTTACAAAAATCTTCAGTAATATTTTTTAAAGCCTACATGAAACCTCATCCCGCTGGTGGATGAGGTTTCATGCTTTTTTCTAGTTCCCGCCAGGGATCCTGGCCTGCCCGCCAACCTTTAGATTGGACAGACAGGTCCTTTAATTACTTAATTGATCCTGTCAATGGCCTCAATTGGCCATTGACAGGTCGGCGGGCGCACAGCTGATTTTGCTGCACCCCCGCCTTCCTGAAAGTTTAAATCGGGTGCGGTGACATTGGGAGTCACTGCGCATATTTTACGCATTGGCGAGCGGGCCCCGCCCCCACTCGCCGACTGGTAAAATTCTGCCCCCTGATTCTGTTCCTGGAGCTGCCTCTCCATAACAGTCAACACTCCCTCAAAGGAGCAGGCTGTCCGCTCGGAGCTCCAGGTTCAACGCAGTGCTCGTGCTCAGCATGGGCTCCTCCATGACAGAGACCATGGCACACAAATCCTCAGGGATTTCCACCAGATCCTCCTGTGCATCCCGCTGGACATCCAGCAACTGCTACCTGATGGATGACTCCAGAGGCTCTTCATTTTGCCTCGGACTCAGCATGGCCCTGGTCTCCAGCAGAACTCTGACTGCCGGTGTCCTGGACACTCTCTACTTCACACCACTGAGCGCCATGAAGAATGGCCGCCCTCCGAGATATCTATACACAGTTCCATGCCAAGTCAGTACTCACTCTTGCAGAGTGCAAGAGATCATTGAACCACTTTCGGCACTGGATCCATCTGTGGTGCACAGCAGCATGTCCAATCACCTGGACAGCCACCTCTGTCCAGACCTCCTTTCTCTGGAGTGGAGTGGCCTCCCCTTGCCATCCTGTGGCATGTGTATGTCACGGTGGGTACTCAACTGCCTCCACTCGAGTGTAGAGGCACTCGTCAGAGAACCGGCGGGCAGAGTGCCCACCAGCACCTGCCCTCCCGCCTGGCGTGTCCAGCAGGTGCTGAGGCCATCACTCTTGCCAAGCTTGTGCACAGCTCCCTCAGGCTCCTCCCCAGCTCCCGGCAGCCTTCAGGGAGCTGCTACCTGTGCCCTTTTCAATGCTGCCTCCGCCCGCCACGCTCCCACCACACTGGCAGCGCTGAGCCAATGTCCTGGCGCGTTTCACGCTCACCGGCTTTTAATTGGCAATTAATTATATTTCCAAGTCAGGATGGTGAGCGGCTTGGGGGGAGACTTCCAGATGGTGGTGTTCCCATCTATCTGCTGCCCTTGTCCTTCTAGATGGTAGTGGTCTTGGGTTTGGAAGGTGCTGCCTAAGGAGCATTGGTGAGTTTCTGCAGTGCCTCTTGTAGATGGTACACGCTGCTGCTACTGTGCGTTGGTGGTGGAAGGAGTGAGTGTTTGTGGAAGGGGTGTCAATCAAGTAAGCTGCTTTGTCCTGGGTTGTGTCAAGCTTCTTGAGTGTTGTGGGAGCTGCACTCATCCAGGCAATGTGGAGAGTATTCCATCATACTCCTGACTTGTGCCTTGTAGATGTTGGATAGGCCTTGGGGAGTCAGGAGGTCTGTCACTCGCTGCAGGATTCCCAGCCTCTGACCTGCTTTTGTAGCCCCAGTGTTTATTTGGCTAGTCCAGTTCAGTTTCTGGTCAATGGTAACCCCAGGATTGTTGATTGAGGCCTGTGCTGGTCCAGAAAGAGCTGTGGAGTCTAATCCCACTTGACAGCTCTTGATCTGTAGCCCTATAGGTTATGACACTTCAAATATATATCCAAGTGTCTTTTAATATACCTGCAATGAGAGTTTCTGACTCACCAGTCTAACAGGCAGTGAGTCCCAGACTGCCCCCACCCTCCAGGTATGAATGTTTCCCCTGAAATCCCCTCTAACCTTTCAGCCAATTACTTTAAACCAATGCCCCTGGTCATTGGCCTCTGTGCTAAGGAAATAGGTCCTTCCTATCTACTCCATCTAGGTCACATAATTTTATGCACTTCAATTAATTTTTAAAGATTTCATTTTTAATTTTCTGAAATGCTACTTAATACTCTTCAGCAATGTTTATAGTGATTCTGAATAATTAGGTTGTCAGTCATATGTACCTGGCCTGGGGCTGTATACAGAAATCTGACAGTGTTGCTTTCCAATGATGTTGAAAGACATTGCTCTCTGCTGAAATGTACTGGGACACTGTAGTATTCAAAGCTCTAAAATGATAGAAACAATGAAAATTGTTATTTTGAATAAAGAATGAATGAATACTTGTTAAATCGTTATTTCAATTTATTGAGTAAAATGTAGAAATGTCTAATTAATGAAATATTAAATAGAAAGATACAGGAATTATCTGTTATACACTGAGACAAAGTAAAATATTAAAACGATCATGGTCAAAATAAATTACAACCGACTATTCTTCAATATGTGTGTAAATCAAAGGAACAGATTTAACAACAACTTGTATTTATATAGTGCCGTTAGCATAATAAAACAATCCCAAGGCGCTTCACAGAGCCATTATAACGCCAAGCCATATAAGGAGAGATTAGGGCAAATAACCAAAAACTTGGCCGAAGAGGTTTACTTGAAGTAGTATCTTAAAGCGGTGAGGAAGAGTAGTTTAGGGCCAAGGCAGTGAAAGCACAGTCACTAATGTTGGAGCAACTGAAATCAGGGATGCTCAAGAGGCCTCAATTAGGGGAGCACTAATAGGTCGGAGGGTTGGCAGGGTGGAGGTGATTATAGAGATGGGAAGGGAATGAGGCCATGACGGGGTTTGAAAACAAGGATGAGAATTTTAAAAGCAAGGCAGTTTTGAACTGGGACTCAGTGTAGCTCAGCGAGCACATGGGTGATGGGTGAACAGGATGTTGTGCAAATTAGAACAGAGGTAGCAGTTTTGGATACCTAGGAATTGAGAATCTAAAAACGGCACAGCGTATTAATAAACAAGTATTGAACAATCAAAATAGTTAAAATTATACAAAAATTTTAGCAATGATTAAATTAATGAATGTTTCAATTTTTTTTTAAATTTAAGAGACCAACAAGAATGTGCAAGTTCATTAGTTTCAGTCCTTGTTACAAATCTTTGGGGCTGGATTTTCCCGTCAGAAGCAGGAATCCGGAACTAGGACCAAATCCACGTTGTGTTCCCACTTTCATCACCCGGAAACCCATACTAAATAGGAAGAAAACCGAAGCATCTTATTTCTAGTCCTCAAAGATGACCAGATACTGTGACTCCCAAATGTCCGGTCATTTTTGAGGAATAGATAAAAGAATCTTCCGATTTCTTCCTATTTAGCACCAAGAAAGATTTCTGCTGACGTTTCTCTGGGCTCCTTCTTTGGCTTGGTTTGCCTCCTGGAACTGGACTCGATTCCTTTCTTCCTCATTTTGCTGTTATATTTTTCCTCAATCGCTTGATTGGATTTTCCTGGTTTATCCCTTTCTTTGCATTTTGCCTATCTTTGCTTCCTGAGAGTATCCACATTCCTTAGGATTTTTTTTTCCTCTGTCTAACCTTAGTTTTTTTTTATTCATTTATGGGATGTGGGCTTTGCTGGCCAGGCCAGCATTTATTGCCCATCCCGAATGGTGGTGACCTGCCTTCTTGAACCTCTGCAGGCTGCTGCTTAACTAGTCTGTGAGACAGCTCTCTCAATTTTGGCTCTAGCCTCCAGACGTTGGTAAGGAGGACTTTGCAGGGTCAACAGGGCAGAGATTGCCTAGGTCGATGCCATGGTGGTCTTTTTTATGACATTGCAGTGCTTTGTTACAACTGAGTGACTTGCTAGGCCATTTCAGGGGGCCTTTAACATGTAGGCCAGACCTGTTAAGGACAACAGGTAAGGTACTTCCCTAAAGGGGCATTAGTGAACCAGATGGGTTTTTGCAACAATTGACATTGGTTTCATGGTCATTATTAGACTTTTAATTCCAGATATTTATTGGATTCAAATTTCACCATCTGTAATGGCAAGATTGGAACCCAGGTCCCCATTACCCTGGGTCACTAATCCTGCAATAATTCCACTACACCATTGGCGCCCCTCTGGGCTGACTACTCCTTGCAGTCACTCATTCTTGAACTCTCGGATAATTTTGGACTTCTATCTCTCCAAGAAACTCTTTGGGTAGGATGGGAAACCGTGACGAATCCACCTGATCACTGCCTTGGTTTGCCTCAAAATCCAAAAGTCCTAGTTTATCAATAAGTTCACTTTCTGCCCATGTAGAAAAGCTGGACATTGTGCAGCTTGGGTCTGTGTCTAGTTTTGGACTCGCTTGACTGCTAGAATCTTGACGACCACTTTTGATAGATGGATAGGTGCAGATGTACTTCTTAGAAGGTCACCACTGTTGGAGGAATGTGGTATTTGAACAGGGTATTCCATCACCAGAATTCCTTCTTCCACTTTCGAAGCAGTGCTACTGAGTGATGAGTGATCACTCTCATTCTCATGTTTATTCTGGTCTAATTTTTTCACCGTGTGCTCGTTGTCAGTTTGTGAACTGCCCCTCTCCCCCACCACCACCACCCCCCATCCCCCTCCCGAACATGTTCCTGCAAAACACCTGGATTATCAATCTCTGTGAAGAGTGTCAAAAAGTCAGAGCTGAAGTAACAATCCAGATCGTCATTGCAGTTGGATAGTTTCAGGGATTCATGCCCAAAATCACCCTTGGATTCTTGCTGATTGATTCGCCCTCTTTCCTGATAAGATTGAGGTCTATACAGGCTTTTCTACTTAAAAGCGAGAAATCTGATTCTAGAGAACATACAATGTCTCCAAATCCTGTTTTCCCTTGTACTGGAGTATTGGCCATCTGTAACTCTCACTTGACTTTGTTTAATCCCTCCTGGACCATATAACTGGGTTTCTGTTGGCTGCAGGCATTGTGTTGGTAACCACAATTATTTTATCCAATAAGAACAGAAAATGCTGGAAAAACTCAGCAGGTCCAGCAGCATTTGTGGAGAGAGAAGCAGAGTTAACGTTTCGAGCCCGTGTGACTCTTCTTCAGAGCTGAAGGGAAGCAGAAATGTGATGAAATTTATGCTGTTTAAGGTGGGGGGGGGGTGTGGAACAGGTGAAGCAGAACAGGAGGCCAGCGATAAGTGGGGACAAATGACAGATTGACAAAGATGTCATCAACTAAAGGACAAAGGGAGCGTTAATGGTAAGGGCTAAAAAGTTGCCGATAGTGGCAAAGATAAGAAAGCAGAACCAGAGCCAGCACTCAAAAAAAAAATCCTTTCTAATCCCCTGTTTTCTACATTTTTATTTTTTATCCAAGTTTTTATTTTTATATTTATTCATTTATCCATGATTTTATCCCTTTTTTATGATCCTGCCTTCTAACCCATTTTCTATCCTATTTTTCCCCATCACAGCCCCCTCCCCCTATCCCATCCCCAAAAGGGCCATCTGTTACTTGTTCATGGAAAAACTCAGCAGGTCTGATAGCATCTGCGGAGAGGAACACAGTTGATGTTTCGAGTCCGTTTGACTCTTCGTCAGAACTAAGGAAATAGCAAAATGAGATGAAATATAAGCTGGTAGAGGGGGGGTGGGACAGGTGGAGCTGGATAGGTGGCCAGTGAGGTAGTGGGAAAGAAGAGATTGACAAAGATGTCATAGATGAAAGGACAAAGGGGTGTTGACGGTAGGGATATTATCTAAGGAATGTGCTAATGGAGACATTAAGGGTAGCAAGCAGGACAAGCTAGTGGCAGATGGTCCTCACGGGGGTAGGGTGGGGGGAAGGGATCAAAATGGGCTAAAAGGTGGAGATAAAACAACAGATCGAAATAAATTTAAAAATAGGTGGGAAAAGAAAAAAGTTTAACTTTTAAAATTATAAAGTATTGGAAAAAGGGGATAGGAAAGGGGGTGGGGATGGAGGATAGAGTTCATGATCTAAAATTGTTGATCTCAATATTCAGTCCGGAAGGCTGTAAAGCGCCTAGTCGGAAGATGAGGTGCTGTTCCTCCAGTTTGCATTGAGCTTCACTGGAACAATACAGCAGGCCAAGAATGGACATGTGGGCATAAAAGAAGGATAGTGTGTTGAAATGGCAAGCGACAGGGAGGTCTGGGTCATGCTTGTGGACAGACCAAAGGTGTTCTGCAAAGCGGTCACCCAGTCTGCGTTTGGTCTCTCCAATGTAGAGAAGACCGCATTGGGAGCAGCGAATGCAGTTGACTAAATTGAGGGAAGTGAAAGTGAAGCACTGTTTCACTTGGAAGGAGTGTTTGGGCCCTTGGACAATGAGGAGGGGGGAAGTGAAGGGGCAGGTGTTACACCTTCTGCGGTTACATGGGAAGGTACCGTGGGAGGGGGTTGAGGTGTAGGGAGTGATGGAGTGTGTCCTAGAAGGAATGATCCCTGCGGAAAACTGCCAGGGTGGGGTGAAGGAAAGATGCGTTTGGTGGTGGCATCATGCTGGAGTTGGCAGAAATGGTGCAGGATGATCCTTTGAATGCAGCGGCTGGTGGGGTGATAAGTGAAGACAAGGGGGACCCTATCATGGTTCTGGAAAGGAGAGGAAGGTGTGAGGGCGGATGCGCAGGAGATGGGCCGGACACAGTTGAGGGCCCTGTCAACCACCGTGAGGGGAAAACCTCGGTTAAGGAAAAAGTAAGACATGTCAGAGGAACTATTTTTGAAAGTGGCATCATCAGAACAGATGCAACGGAGGCAAAGGAACTGAGAGAATGGGATGGAGTCCTTACAGGAAGCGGGCTGTGAGGATCAGTAGTCGATGTAGCTGTGGGAGTCGGTAGGTTTGAAATGAATATTGATGGACAGTCTATCACCAGAAATTGAGACTGAGAGGTCAAGGAAAGGAAGGGAAGTGTCAGTGATGGACCACGTGAAAATGATGGAGGGGTGGTAATTGGAAGCAAAATTAATAAATTTTTCCAGAATTTTACAGAATATCAATTTGCTTTGTGCTAGGTATGACTTCAACCAGCTGAGAGTTTTTCCCCTGATTCTCATTGATTTTAGTTTTGCTAGGGCTCCTTGATGCCATGCTCGGTCAAATGCTGCCTTGATGTCAAAGGCAGTCACTGTCACTTCACCTCTGGAGTTCAGCTCTTTCGTCCATGGTTGAACCAAGATTGTAATGAGGTCAGAAGCTGAGCGGCCCTAGCAGAACCCAAACTGAGCATTAGTGAGCAGCTTATTGCTAAGCAAGTGCTGTTTCATAGCACTGTTGATGTCCCCTTCCATCGCTTTGCTGACGATGGAGAGTAGACTGATGGGGCGGTAATTGGCTGGGTTGGATTAGCTCTGCTATTTGTGTACAGGACATACCTGGGCAATTTTCCACATTGCCACCTAGATGCCAGTATTGTAGCTGTATGGAACGACTAGTTCTGGAGAATAAATCTTCAGTTGCCAAAATATTGTCAGGGCCCATAGGCTTTGCAGTATCCAGTCCCTTGGCATTGCTTATGGTGAGTCAGGAGATATAGATTGTTACTCACTTGTGCCTAGGGGCAGGTGGAAAAGTGTACATTTCTCTACCTAGATCCACGGTAGGTAATGGGGTGAAATCATGATCTATGATCTGAGATAATCTAAAATGGTAGAAATAATGAAATTTTTTTTTAATAATAAAAAATGAATGAAAAATTGAAGGAATGGGCTGAATCTTCCAAACTCTGTGGGGATGGACTAGGAGGTTGGAGGGCTGGCAAATGGAGGCAGAAGGTGTCAGGAACAACAAGAACGGAGGCAAGAATGATTACGGAGTCGAATCGCAAAGTTATTTTGAGTTGGTGGTGGAAGGCATTGAGGTTGGCTGCAACTCTGAATGAGTGCAGAACTTTTAAAGGATAAGGGTACTTTTCTGAAGTATAGTTCTAATGGATATCTACAATGCTTAACATATCCTGTCGTTTGAGTCCATCACAATGCTTGATACTCACAGGATCTAGTTTTCTATTTCAAAGCCATTAGAAATTAGCCAATTAACTCTCCTGATGTCGGATTTGCCCCATAAAATCTACGTTCCCTTCATATTTCACATTTTTATGCAGGGAGGGAAATGAAAATAAGGGACAGGAGCAGCAGTAGGCCATCTGGCCCCTCGAGCCTGCTCCACCATTGAATAAGATCACGGTTGACCTCCTACCTCAACACCACTTTCCCACACTGACCCCTTATCCCTTAATTCCTTTAGTACCCAAAAATCTACTAACCTCTGTCTTGAATGCTCAACAACAGAGCATCCACAACTCTCTGGGGTAAAGGATTTTGAAGATCCCCAAATGTTTGAGTGAAGAAACTTCACATCATTTCAGTCCTAACTGGCTGTGTTCTAGACTCCCCAGCCGGGGAAAACATTTCCTCACCAGCTACCGTTTCACGCTCTTAAAGAATTTTATATGTTTCAATTCGATCATCTCTTGTTCTTTTAAATTCCAGGGAATCTGGGCCTCAATTTTTTTTATTCATTCTGAGGATATGAGTGTTACTTTAAGGCCAGAATTCATTGCCCATGCCTAATTTCCCTTGAAAAAATATTGAGACTGTTACTCAATCTTTATTCTTTATAGCACCTCTATCTTTTGCCTGGATTTAAATATTTTGTGCGCTCCAAGTGCCTCATATTGGTCCACATGTAACAACTATTTATATCTTTACAGGCCGTAACACAGATTTAAATAATCTGCTTTGGTTCAATTATTTTGGAACAATGAGCTGATATCCCTTGGCATTGCTTATGGTGAGTCAGAAGATATAGGTTGTTACTCACATGTACTTAGGGACAGCTGGAAAAGTGTATAATTCTCTTACCCTGGAGCTGGGTATATATCCTGTGGTTCCATTGTATCTTCGAACTGCAGAAATCTAAAATAATAGAAATAATAATACTTTAGCAATAATAAAAAGAGAATGAAAATTTGACATAATGGGCTGAATTTTCTGGACCCTGTAAAGATTGATTAGGATGTAGGAGGGCTGGCAAAATGGAGGGAGAAGGTGTAGGGAGGGGAGCCTGATCTTTTGCCCCTGCAATGCCACTTTGCCATTGGCAGGAAAGTTGATGGTTGAGATGTCTGCCGGGAAACCAATTGAGCCACCTCACTGGCCAATTAAGGGCCACTTTCCACTTCCGCAGGCGTTGCGCCTGTGTTGGGAGGGCCCATCACCAGATGGGGAGACTGCCGGCTTCGTTGGTTCAGCTACGTCCGCAGGATGGAAGATGCCCGCGCACACACAAGGAATTTCAGTCTGGTGAGGTACCCGGAGCCAGGTGACCAGCAGGGTGCCCAAAGTCCTCCTTCAGGGATGCTTGGAAGCGCAGACATCAATTATCGCACCCGGGAGTGACGATGAAAGAGGAAAGTGGCAAGGTCACTTGCGGGCTGGCGTGCACAACCATGATGACCAGTGGCTACGGTGCCTTGGCAACAGGTGCCAACACCAAAAACAACTTTCCACAATGTCACATGGCAGCTTCATGTGCGGCACTTGTGACAGAACCTGCCTCTCAAGGATTGGCCTCTGCAGCCACCAGCAAAGGTATGCCATATAAAGACAATCCATCTGAAGTGCATTGTTTGCCATGTGTCCATCATCTTTCGTGGATGGAAGGATGCCAACAATGTCAATAATACTGTACATATTGACAAAAAAACATTTGTTCCCTGGCTGGGCCTGAATCCTCTTGGTAAATAATTATAATATTGTGGGAACCACGTCGCCTGCTTGTTTCCCTCTAAGTCACACACCTGACAGATGTATATAACAGCTCCTTCATTGCCACTGTGTCACTATCCTGGAATACCCTACCTAATGCCACTGTGAGAACAATATCACAAGAACGGCAATGGTTCAACAAAAAGGCAAGTAAATAAAAGCAAGATACTGCAGATGCTGGAAATCTAATATGAAAACAGAAAATGCTGGAAAAACTCAGCAGGTCGGGTGGCATCTGTGGAGAGGGAAACAGTTAATAATGTTTTGGGTTTGTATGACTCTTCTTCAGAGATGAAGAGAAGTGGAAATGTGAGGGATTTTATACTGTTTAAGAGAGGGTGGAGCAGGTAGAGCAAAATAGACGGTCAGGAATAGGTGGGAGTTAAGGGGAGATTGACAAAGATGTCATGGACACAAGACAAAGGGATTGTTATTGGTAGTGTTAAAGACGAAAGAAGGTACTGATAGTGGCATATAGGTAAGGTAGCAGAATGTGTTAATAGCAGAGCAAAGGTCAGCACTCTGTGAAAGCACAAAATGAAAACAAGTGACAGGTGGCCTTGTGGTGGGGGGAGGGGGAAACAAGAGAAAAAATAATTTTATAATAATAATATTTTCAAAAAGGCAAGCAGAACTGGACAATAATTGAGCCTTGCCGCCAAGAACCCAAGAATATACTTAATGTTAAACAGTTAGTCGACATCGATGAATTTGTGGGGGGTAGGATTAGTAAGTTTGCAGATGACACAAAGATTGGGCGGGTGGTTAACAGTGAGGTTGAGCGTCTTGCGCTACAGGAAGATCTAGACGGGATGGTCAAATGGGCAGAAAAGTGGCAGATGGAATTTAACCCTGAAAAGCATGAGGTGTTACACTTTGGAAGGAGTAATTTGACAAGGAAGTATTCAATGAACGTCATGACAGCAGGAAGTTCTGAGGAACAAAGGAACCTTGGCATGTGTGTCCATAGATCTCTGAAGACGGAGGGGCATGTTAGTGGGGTGGTGAAAAAGGCATATGGGACACTTGCCTTTATCAATCAAGGCATAGGTTACAAAAGTAGGGAGGTCATGTTGGAGTTGTATCAAACCTTGGTGAGGCCACAGCTGGAGTACTGTGTGCAGTTCTGGTCGCCACATCTCTCTGAGGCTAAGTGCAGCCTCAGGGAGATCGCTGACAGTTCTAAAAACATTAAAAATAGAAAAAAAATCCTTAACATTTCCCCTTCATGTGACAATGTTACTTGAGATGGGACACGTTCATAATCTACACTAAAACTTTATTAAACTGTTTAAATCCCTGCACGAATTTCTGAAGATGCGGTTTGCAAATAATCTGAAACTTATATCAAACAAGCACTTGGGTAGCAGCAAGGCTGGCACTGAGGGGGATAATCGTACAACAGGTGGAGGTTGGGGTCGGGTGTGAGAACAACCGGGAAGCCCAGACAAGGGAAGCAGACGCATGGGAACATCATCACCTGCAAGTTCCCCTCCAAGTCACACACCAACCTGACTTGGAAATATCGAATCCTGAAAATCTCTTCCCAACAGGGTTGTGGGTGTATCTGCACCACGTGGCTGCAAGAAGGTGACTCATCACCACCTTCACAAGTCCAATTACAGGTGGATAATAAATGCTGATGTGGCTATCAGCTTTAGAGCCTGGAAATAACAAACGTGTTAAAAATGGGTGTTAAATTGATAAAATGGTGGTGTTTTGTCACTTTGTCATGTATTTTGAGAAGTCAAACCTTGCAAGGAACGGCTGTGTGTCGCAGCCGTGGGCCTGAAGCAGCAGTGGGAAGTGGGAAGTGGGATTGCAGGCTGGGTTATTGTGCCAATGGGCCTGGAAGCTTGAGAAACTCTTGGAAGAGTGGTAAAAGAAGGTGGTTCAAAAGGCCAAAGGGAACTTAAAAAATTGAGGGGGGAAAAAAAACACACGCACACAGCCAAGAGGCTAGCACAAATGAAGCCACCAACTGTTATCCAAGGTGGAGGTTAGAAAGTTAAAGCAATGAAACCTGTCTCTACAATGGTGATCCACTGTGCCACAGGAGTGATGCCAATCCCTGTATTGGCTCTGGTACTTCAGTATTTTGCTTTTATTTTAATAGTTCAGGGAGGCCTTGCCTTGTTTCATGTTTGTGGAGTGATATCTGTCAAGCTATAGATAACCAATTATCCCTACTCAATCGAGTTAGATGCAAATGATCCTTTGTGGGCCGTGGCTAATTTACCAAGTGGTACAACTCCTGGGGAATGTAGCTCCACCTTCTGGTGGAAGTGCAGCATGATGTGACCATGCAGCTGCTCCTTTAACAAGGGGAATATCTATTCAAGTGCCACTGTGTATGTTAGATGTGTCTCAGCAGGTAACACTATTACGGTCTGTCCGCAAGAGTGACCCAGACCTCCCTGTCGCTTGCCGTTTTAACACTCCACCCTGCTCTCTTGCCCACGTGTCCGTCTTCGGCTTGCTGCATTGTTCCAGTGAAGCCCAACGCAAACTGGAGGAACAGCACCTCATCTTCCGACTAGGCACTTTACAGCCTTCCGGACTGAATATTGAGTTCAACAACTTTAGGTCTTGAGCTCCCTCCTCCATCCCCACCCCCTTTCTGTTTTCCCCCTTCCTTTTGTTTTTTTCCAATAAATTATATAGATTTTTCTTTTCCCACCTATTTCCATTATTTTTAAATATTTTTAAATCTTTTATGCTCCCCCCGCCCCAACTAGATCTATACCTTGAGTGCCCTACCATCCATTCTTAATTAGCACATTCGTTTAGATAATATCACCAACTTTAACACCTATGTGTTCTTTTGTTATGTTGTTTGTGACATCTTTTGATGATCTGCTTCTATCACTGCTTGTTTGACCCTACAACCACACCAACCCCCTCCACTTCTCTCTCTCTCTCTCCCCGCCCCCCCACCACACACCTTAAACCAGCTTATATTTCAACTCTTTCTTGGACTCACTCAAGTTCTGTCGAAGGGTCATGAGGACTCGAAACGTCAACTCTTGTCTTCTCCGCCAATGCTGCCAGGCCTGCTGAGTTTTTCCAGGTAATTCTGTTTTTGTTTTGGATTTCCAGCATCCGCAGTTTTTTTGTTTTTATCACTATTACGTCTGAGTTAGATGGTTGTGGGCTCGTGCCCCAAAGCTACAGACTTGAGAACAGAATTACAGGCTGACAGTCCAGAGGAGTGAGTCACTGTCGGAGATGCCCTCTTTCAGATGCAACTTTAAGCCATGGGCTGGCCTGCCCTCTCAGGTGGACGTAAAAGATCCCATGGCATTATTTTGAGGGTGACCAGCAAGGTGTCCTGGCCAATATTTATCCCTCAATCAACCTCACTAAAAACAGACTATCTGATCATTCTTACATTGCTGTCTTCGGAGTTTGCTGTGTACAAATTGGCTGCTGCCTTTCCTATAGGACAGCAATGGTTACACTTTAAAACTACTTCATTGGCTGGAGCAGTGAAAGGCACTATATAAACGGAAATTTTCCTTTCAGCTAGAGGCATGGCACAAATGGTGATGACCAAATAAAGAGTACACCTCGTGCTACACAGCAAATATTATAGCTGTCAGCCTGCGTCTAATTAGCCGAGGTGGCTAAAAAACGTTTTCTGGACATTCAGGAAGTAATCCATTTTTGTCCAAGCTACAATTCTCAAGAACCGTTTTATTCAACAGTGAGAACGAAGTTTCATTCAGTCAAGTTCCAAACACCGAACTGTTTATTGCATTCCCTTGGTCAGTATTCAACCTAGCAGTTAACAAAGTCGTCACAGAGAAAGCTGGGGCAGAATCTTGCCCTCGGATGGCGGGTGAACCCCACCGGCTCAGCGGCGGGTGGACAGCCGACGCCCCCCTCCCCCGCCCCCGCATCGCCGAAACGGGGCCCGCCGCCATTTTGAGTGGGCGGGCCCATTAAGGCCCCGCCCAGCGGCCTGCCCGACAGGAAACGCTATGCACTTCCTGGGCCGGGGGTTGTGGGGGGGGGGATTCCCCATCTGTCAAAGTGCGAAAGAGCACACTGCTCCCCGAGACTAATTCGTGTCTCAGGGAGATTAGTGACAGTGTACAGAAGTTTAAAACAAATAGAGAAATTAAAATATTATTAACATGTCCCCCTCATGTGACAATGTCACACGAGATGGGACATGTTCATAAATGTCACATCACATTTATTAAAGCTTTTAAAAAGGAACACGAAACCTCAACCCAGCCTTAAGGTTGGACGGGCAGGTCCTTTAATTACTTTAATTACCCTGCCAATGGCCTCAATTGGCCATTGACAGGTCGGCGGGCGGACAGCTGATTTCACTGTCCCCCCCGCCTTCCTCAATATTTAAAGGGACCGGGATGACGTCGGGGATTCCTCCCGATGTCATCCCGCATCACTTTCCCCTCGGCCAGCGGGCCCCGCCCCCAAATTACCGATGGGAAAATTCTGGCCCTGGTCTCTTGCGTCAACTCCTCTCCCAGATGCTAAGAAAGATTCTCGCCAGCAACACTAACTGTACAACCGAAAGAAACTTACCTGGAAAGGAGTTGCTTAGAGTCCTGTAAATAAAAGGAGAAGAGATCAATCAACAGTGGAATGCAACAAAGGGAAGGTGATTCAGGTCAAAGACTTCAGGAGGTAGAGTGAGTCACAGTGGGCGGAATTTTACTCTTCCTGTCGTGGCGGGGGTGGGGCTATAAAATGTGGCAAGCTGTTCAAAAAGCCCACCAACTTCGGCGGGACCGGAGAATCTCGCCAGCGGGAGGGGCCATTAAATTCTGCCCGGTAACTGAATGATGAGACGTTTGACAAACTGAGTCAGGCATGAGGCAGCAACAACAACGTGCGGATAATTCACAAATTAAAACAATTCAGGCCTTTGACGTTTCTTTCAACTGGAAGATGTCACAGATGAGCTGCTTGTAAGGAGGAATGGGGCCAGGGAAAAGGGTGGGGGCACAAAATGGACCCCATACCCCAGAGGGGAAAAAAAAATCTGTAAGATAGTTAGGCGGAGGACAGGAGATGGTAAAATAACAGAAGTGACGATACCTTAAGGCAACAGGAGGCATGATAAGAGAAATTAAATCCACATAGGCTACACAGAGGATGTGTGAATAGTTGAAGAAAAGTAGCAGAGGAAACATGGTGAAAGAGGCAAAGTGACCAGAGAGAGAGAGTGGCGGAAAAGAAAAGAAACGTGGGTGGGGTACCATGGATGGGACCATTTCTGCCATCATAATCTGACGGGATTCCCATGCTGGACAACTCATAACCTCCACCCACTCCCAATTGCTTATACACCCCTCCTACATCACCAGGGCCTTCTGTCTGAGAGAAAATTAGGGCAGTGGTTAAGGTCTGAGGTTGCTGAAGTCAATGATGAGTGGCGAGTAGAAAGATGAGATCTTGTCCCTTGAGCTTACATTGCAGGGCATAGGTGGCCAAAGAGAGAGAGGCCAGAGCTGGAGTGGGATGATGAATTAAAGTGGCAAGCAACCGAGTGCTGAAGGTTACACTTACGGAGAGAACCAAGGTGCTCACCAAAGTAATTGGTCCGTGTTTGATCTCTCCAATGTACAGGAGATCTCATTGTGAGCAACAAATACAGTGTACTGGATTAGAAGAGGTACAAGTAAATTGATACCTCACCACTGAAATGTGGAGCCCTCGACAGTGGTATGGGAGGAGGGAAAATGGCAGATGTCACATCTCCATGCTCATGCTGGAAGTTGCAAAGGGAAGGAGTGCCAACATCAGAGACGTCGCCATTCTTTTAGGAATTCTGAAAGCGATGGGAAGGGGACAATCTTTGGTTATAGGATCGTGTTAAATGGAAATGACGAAAGATGGTCTGTTGAATGGGATATCCAGGACATGGAAGAGAAGGGGGAAGGGATGCATGATGTGGTAGTTGCAGGGGATTAAGTAACTACAGAGACAAATATCCTTTCTAACAGGATGGAGATCCCTACATGCTGTGCTGCCCGCTTGGTGCCATCTCAAAGCAGCTTGAAAAGATAATGAAGGGGGAGCTGTTGGATCCATTCATTGTGGTCAGTGTTGGGGCCTACAACATAAAGGTAGTCAAGTGGTCCTATTTGGAGATAACCTAGAACTATGAGCTAACTTAAAGAAGGGTTATTATCACTGGGTTATTACTTGAGCCTCATATAAACTGGCATAGGGATAAGCAGATTAGGGAGTTGAACACATGGCTGGAGGAGTGGTGTGGAAAGGAGGGGCTTCACTTCATGGGACACTGGCAGCAGCATTGGGACGAGAAAGAACTATATCACTAGGACAAGAAGGAATTATGCCAGTGGGACAGCTCCACCTGAACCAGGGTCTTAGTGGAAAGAATATTTAGGGCAGTCACAAGGGCTGGAAGCTATTAAATAGGGGGGTAGGAAAGGCCATATTAATGACAGTTTCAAAACAAATGTTAGGGAAGAGAGTAGCATAATAGTCAGAAAGTTTGCTTTAGGCACTACAGATAAAAGGAAAACTAAAAGATGTAAGGGGATTAAAACAGGAGAGGGAAATAAGAAACATTTGAATAAAACATTAAAGTAGAAAGGTATGTTAGGGTGCATGGCCCAAAAAAGCATTCTTGGTACAAACACACAGAGTACTGGTACCTGTGTAATCAAAAAGACGAGTGGGCTGCTGGCCATTATATCTAGAGGACTAAACTTAAGGGGGTACAAGTTATGCTACAGCTATACATAACCCTGGTTAGGTCTGGAGCAGTTCCAGAACTTGATCTGGAACACTTGGAGCAGTTCTAGTCACCACACCTTAGGAAGGATTTTTTTTAAATATTCGTTCATGGGATGAGGGCATCGCTGGCTAGGCCAGCATGCATTGTCCATCCCAAACTGCCCTTGAGGTGGTGGTGAGCCACGTTCTTGAACTGCTGCAGTCCATGTGTTGTAGGTACACCCACAGTGACCTTGGAGGGAGTGCTTTGCAGATTTACCAGAATGATACCTGCACTCCAAGGGTTATAAGCAGACGTTACTCAAGCTAAAGTTATACTTCCTGCAATTTAGAAGGCTAAGGGCGATTTGATCAAAGTTTTCAAGATATTAAGGTGACAGATGGAGATAATTTACTTCTGTTGGCTGGAGAGTCTAGGACTAGGAGGCATAACCTAAAACTTGGAACCGGGCCATTCAGGAGTGAAATAGTGAAACACTGCACGTAAAGGGCGGGATTTTCAGGCCTACCTGCGGCAGGCTCCCTCACAGAGGATGTGGTGAGCCAGCCAAAGGCCCATTGACTTCGGCAGAAGATCTCGCTGGTGGCAGGGACTGAAAAGTCCCCCCGCACGCGCCCCCCCACCACCAAACCCACCCCCCCCACCCCCTCCCCCTCCCCCAAACAATGGTAGAAGTTTGCAACTCTCTTCCAAAAATGGCTCCATCAATTGTTAATTTTAAACCTGAGGTTGAGAGGTTTTTGATATTGAGAGATATTAAGGGATATGGGGCAAAACCTATTGAGTTAGGCTGCAGATCAGCCATGATCTCAATGAATGGCAGAGCAGTAGCGAGGGGCTAAATGGCCTAATCTTGCTCTTATGTTGTTTCCTATATCACTACATTCCCATTCATTATCAGGTATAAGAAATGGAATGGTGCTCAGCTGTCAAACCTTCCGCAGTTCACTAATCAGTTGCTTTTTCATGCATTCAGAATGGTCACTAAGCTGTAGGTGGCTGAGGAAGCAATCAATAATGAGTTTACAAGAGGATAAGGGTGATGTTAGAAGAAATGAACTGTACCTGAATAAAGGAGAGGCTATCCATTTGCGGTTGATTCTGTAATTCAGCATGTATTATCCTGATCTTTTCCATCTTATTTGTCAGTGTTTCTGAATTGCTCCTGATCTCAGAGAGCACTCGACACTCCTCCTCATCGATCAGTTTCAGTACATTCTCTTCATCTTCTTCCAACCATTTCCTCCACTCGGAGAACTTCTTCGATAACTTCTCTTTCAGTTCATTGGAGATTGTCTAAAAATCCACCCCACACTTTCATTACAAACTGTTATACTCTGAACATAGGAAGTGTGCAGGTGTAGAGCAATTAGCTTCTTTGTTATTAATTTCATGAGCTTGAAAAAGTGGTGGTAAAATTTATTCTTGAACCAGTGTAGTGCATGGTGATGAAGGCATGTGCTCCCAGAGAGGAATTGGATAGGGAATTTAAAGATTTTGAGCCAACAGCAATGGAGGTATAGGAATATGTGTCCAAATCAGGATAGTGTGTTACTTGGAGGGGAATTTAGGAGCGCTGGCGTTCTCATGCACCAGAGACACTTGACGTTCTAAGTTGCGGAAGTCATGAGTTTGGGAGATGCTGTTGAAAAAGCCTTGATGAGTTGCTGCAGTGCTTTCTGCAAATAGCAAACACTGTAGCCAAGATACACTTGGTTTAAGCCTTTTAAGATTAATCACCTTTGACTGAGACATCAATTTGTTCTCTTGTAATTCACGGGTCAAAAGAGCTCTAAGTAAAGTGGGTGTTTTGTCAAAGATAAAATCTTCCAACTCCATCATTGCTTTCCCTGATATCTTGATCAGCAAGACAGATCCACCAGGGACAGTGGCACACAGTCGGGTGGGGGGGCGGGGGGGTGGATTTGCTCTGGGAGCCCTCAACATTGAATCTGGACCCCATGAAGCCTCATCGTATTGGGTCAAGGAACCTTCCTGCTGATTACCAACTGTCTCCCTCACTCAGCTGATGAATCAATGTTAAGCACGACTTGGAAAAAGGACTGAGTGCATCAAGGGCACAAAATATACTCCAGGCAGGGGACATCAACGTCCATCACCAAGATGGAAGCATTACCACTGCCTGATCTGGCTGACTCCTGAAGGACATAGTTGCTAGACAGGGCATGCAGCAGATGGTAAGAGAACCAATACAAGGGAAAAACTGACTTGAACTCATTGTCACAAAGCTACCTGTCTCAGTTGCATCTGGCCATGACAGTATTGCTAGGAGTGATCACTGCACAGTCCTTGAGACAAAGTCCTGTTTTCACATTGAGGACACCCTCTGTTGTGTTGTGTGGCACTATTTGCATTTGAAATGGATCAGATTCAGAATAGATCTAGCAGTTCAAAACCGGGCATCCATGAGGTGCTGTGGGCCAAAAGCAGCAGCAGAATCATACTCCACCACAATCTGTAACCCCATGGTCCAGTATATACATCACTCTCCCATTACTGTCAAGCACCAACCCTGAGTAATTGCTCTACAGAGAACCTGCATGGACTTGATGGGTTGAATAGCCTCTTTCTGTGCCTCTGCTTCTAGGGTGAGAATTTTATGACCCCCCCACCAATCCCAACACAACTTTACTGGTGACTGGTGTAGTTGAAAGCTGGGATGGGGCACTGGTGAATGTAAAATAAAGTAGGAGGGACAGCCCCCCACCTTCCCACCCACCCCCACCCCATCCCCAATAATACGGGAGCTGGGTAAGGCATCAGGCAGTCCGGCTGCCCTCAGGCCTATTTGGGCCCTTAGGGAGCCAATTAACCATCACTTGAGGGCCTAAACCCACCTCAGCCATAATTTTTTGGTCTAAAGAGGATTGGCTAGCAGCCTGGCAGCTTTCATTGCATGAGTTATTGGTGGGCAGGAAGGAGGGCTACCTCCTTTGGGAGGTCCTCAGTGCCCATCAGGGGCACCCACCCCAGGATCCCCCTTTATCCCTCGCCCCAGCCTTGAAAATATGACCCCCCCGCCGCCCCACTACCTCACTAGGATCTGCCAGGCAGGCACGTCCATAACCCCCAGACTCAACTGAACTCAAGGATCATTGGTACCTCATTTTAGGGACTCCCTGTAGCAGTGGCCACTACTCCATTCTCACGCTGTCAGGACTACAGCGCTGCTGCAATCGGATTAGTCGGCTGATCTCTAGGATGGGACTTTCTGTCTCTTGAGGGGCAGAAGTCCCACTCTGATCCACTTAAGGCTACCCTCAGCATATTACACAGCAGAGCAGCCAGGTTTTTGGTCAGCACAGTGCTGACGGGATGGGCTGGGCTGGGGTTGGGGTGAGACTGCTATCAAACAGCACTTACTCATCCATGTTCATTTTGGGTTTTACCAGCACCAATCAGCTCCAAAGCTCATTTTTCTGTCCAAAGATGAACAAAATACCTGAATTCCAGTGGCCAGGTCAGAGTGACTGCCTTGGCAGCACTTGACTGAGTGTCATCAAAGAGTCCTAGTAAGAAGTCAATGGGAATTAGGGGAAAATCCTCCACTGGCTCGAGTCGTATTTAGCAAAGGAATGGCGGAATACATTTCTGTCTTTCCATATACCCAGGGCCTAAGTAACATATTCCTCAGTAAACACATTACCTTTCAATGCAGGTTTTAGGTGCTAGGTATTTTGTTGTTGGACGTCAATCATTTCAGCCCTAGGACATCACTACAGGAGTTCCCCGGGGTAGTGTTTTAGGCTCAATCATCTTCAGCTGCTTCATCATTATCTTATAAGGTCAGAAGTGGGAATAGTCGCTGATAATTGCACAACATTCAGTACCATTCACGGCTCTTCAGATACTGAAGCAGTCTGTGCCTGCATGCAGCAAGTCCTGGACAACATTCAGGCTTGGGATGATAAGTGGGAAGTAACATTTGCACCACACAATAGTCAGGAAATCTAACCAAATCCAGTGAAGCTCAGCATAAGCTTAAGGAGCTGCACCTCATCTTTCGATTAGGCACTTTACAGCCTTCCGGAATCAACATTGAGTTCAACAATTTGTGATGATGGATGTCATTTTTAAAAATACTTTTTGGAATAAGGTGCTATTCTGTAAAGAAGGATGCGTGTATGGGTGTGTCCATGATTAATTAAACTGGTGGAGCTTAATAAAGACAGCTTGTCTATGAGAACTGAGAGGTAAAAGGGTAAAGGAGTTAGGTTCATGCATTTGTAAGGAGATATTATGGTGAGGTTGGATTTACAAGTAAATAATGCAGATTTTAAATCAAACCTATGAGATAAGCGGAGACATGGATTTTCAGCTGCTGAATTCCAAAGGCAAGTTTAGAAGTGACAAGGAACTTTTACAACTTACAAAGGTTTCATAGGTAAACAGGAGAAGGTACATTCAATTTTATTGACCCAAAAGTAGGGGCAATAGGAGAACATAACAGATTTTTATATTTGGAGAAGTTAAGTTCAAAGAGATGTTGAGGACAATGGAACTTTTACAGGGAATAAAAGATATTTAAGTAAAGATGTTTAGCTGAGTGTGGCTTTAGGGGGAGAATTCAGTGAAGATAGCTTCTGTGTGCTGCAGTGCTGAAAAGTTGTGAAGGATTTGAATTGAAGCAGCCATCCAGTTTCAAGCCAGAAAAGTCTTATTTTTCAGATAGCAGTCTGTTCCTGAACATTTCTTTTGGATTTCCAGGTCTTATCGGAAGTGTTTGAGGAGTCGTGTGGTATACTTTTATTAAAGTGACAACAATTCTTTGCTTTGGGTAATATTACCAGATTTTTATAGTTAAAATCTATAAGGGAGTTGTTGCCAAGAAAGTAGTATACTTGTGTGTTTTGGCCAAGTAGGTTTTTTGGGGGTTGTTCTGCAAGACTGTCTTAACTTTAATCTTATGTGCTTAGCTTTTTTCTAATTTTTAATAAATCTTTTAATGTTTAAAATCCTAAAGGTATTGCTGGAGTTCAACATCTCGTTGAACTTAACTTCTCCAAATATAAAAAGCTGTTATGTTCTCCTATTGCCTCTGCTTTCGGGTCAATAAAATTGAATGTACCTTCTCCTGTTTACCAATGAAATCTTCGTAAGTTGTAAAAGTTCCTTGTCACTTCTAAACTTCCCTTTGGAATTCAGCAGCTGAAATACCAAGGGCTGGATTTTACTGTTGGCAAGCAGGGACAGGGCCCGCTCGCCGATGCATAAAATGACGCGTGGTGACGTTGGGCGGAACTCCCGCCATCACCGCGCCCCATTTAAATTTTCAGGAAGGCGGGGGCGCAGCAAAATCAGCTGCGGGCCCGCCGACCTGTCATTGGCCATTGGAGGCCATTGACAGAGCAATTAAAGTAATTAGTGGACCTGCCTGTCCAACCTTAAGGTTGGCAGGCAGGCCAGGAGCCCCGGCAGGAAGTAGAAAAAACATGGAACAGGCAGGATGTGGTTTCATGTAGGGTTTTAAAAATTTTAATAAAGTTTTTTTTGAAATTATGAACATGTCCCAACTCATGTGACATTGTCACATGAGGGGACATAAATGGGAATTTTTTTTTCTATTTTTAATATTTTTGAAAGTAGAGGCAATCTCCCTGAGGCTGCACTTAGCCTCAGGGAGATAAGTGCACTCTTTCATGACCCAAGTCTCCACTTATCTCATAATGCAGATTTAAAATCAAACCTATTTACTTGTAAATCCATCCTCACCATAATATCTCCTTCCAAATGCATGAACCTAACACCTTTACCCTTTTATCTCTCAGTTCTCATAGACAAGCTGTCTTTATTAACCTCCACCAGTTTAATTAATCATGGACACACACACACACACACACAAACACACACACACACACAGAATTTTTAAAAATGCACAAATTGTTCCCTAAGGCTGTAAAGTGCCGAATCGAAAGATGAGGTGCAGCTGTGGTCGTTAGTTTTACTTCCTTGTTTTCAAAGTGCGAATAGAAGGGTTTATGAGCAGTAAAACAGGTTCCCCTCTGGGACCTGGCTTGCTGGGTAAATAATACCTGCTGCAGGCATAACAAATTTCAGACCATAACCTGTGTTCCATTCCCTTCCCTTAGTTTATTTAGCTTTCGTTTCAGGCAGCAGCACACCCGCTCTAGGCACATCGTTTGTTCCTTTGTTTCTTTTATAGCCCCACTGCCATTCTCTTTGGCCCTGGAAGACTAACGTTCCTCTCACTCCATCTTTCTTGTCTTCCACCCTATCACAGAGCTTCCTCTTGTTCTTGTCTCTCCCCACACCTTGCTCGAAACCTATTGCATCTCTAACATTCTGATGAAGCATTAAATCTGTTTCTCTCTAGATGCTGGCTGACCTGCTGAGCGTTTCCAGAATTTTACGTTTTTATTACAAAATCTCTTTAAGGTGACTGAGCGGCTTGCTCAGCCATTACAGGGGCAATTAACAATCAACTACATTTCTATGGGTCTGGAAGCATATGCCAGCCAGACAATGCAAAGACAGCAGATTTTCTGTCCTGAAGAACATTAGCGAACCAGGTGGGTTATTCCCACAATCCAGTAGTTTCATAAATATAATTACTGAGACCAGCTTTGTAATCTGGATGGATTAATTTATTGGTCAGAGACTTAATAGTATCAACCAGATGAAGACTGTGGCTACAAGAGCAGGTCAGAGACTGGGAATCCTGCAATGTGTAACTCACCTCCTGTCTCCCCAAAGCCCATCTACCATCTACAAGGCACAAGTCAGGAGTGTGATGGAATACAGCTCCAACATAACTCAAGAAGCTCAACACCATCCAGGACAAAGCAGCCCATCTGATCAGCAAACAAGTCACCACCTGAAAAATTCACTTCCTCCACTACTGGTGCACATTGGCAACACATGCACACTTTCTCCAAGATATGCTGCAGCAACTCACTAAGGCTTCTTCGACAGAACCTTCCAAACTCTATCACCTAGAGGAACAAAGGCAGCAGATGCACAGGAACACCATTACCTGCGAGTTCCTCTCCCCTCTGCCATCCTGACATGAAACTATACTGTTTCTTCATTGTTGTTCATTGTCAAAATATTGGAACTCCCTACCGAACAGCACTGTGACTATACCTACACAACATGGGATACAACAGTTCAAGGCAGTGACTCACCAAAACTTGGGTAGTGTCAGAGTACTGAAGAATTGCACACTGACTTCAGCAGCTCAAGAAGGTGACACACCTTAAGGGCCATTAGAAGTGGGCAATAAATGCTGGCCTTGTCAGTGACCCTCGCATCCCCTGAATGAATAAAAAAAAATGAATGACCTAGACTCTAGTGTGCAGGGCACAATTTCAAAATTTGCAGCTGACACAAATCTTGTAAGTATTGTGAACAGTGAAGAAGATGGTGATTGACTTCAAGAGAACATAGCCAGCCTGGTGGAACATACAGGCATGTGAGGGGTATCAATTCTTTTGCGGTCCTGGGAACTCCACCGTAAAAAAAACCCACGTGTTGGGAGGGTGAATGATCATAACCCCAGCCACAGCCAGAGTGAATGGGGCCAGAAGCCAGGTGGAGCTGAGTGACATCCCAAACTCCTGAGGGACTAGGAGACATATTTCTCAGCAACCACATTGGGTTTTTGGCTGAGTTATTTTCAGAGATGACATGATAACATTCTGTCTGATGTGGGGGGTGGAGTTAAGCACCCCACCCCCACGTTAAATGCTTGGCTACTTGGTGTAATCAGTGACATGTCCCTAACAGGACCAGCCTGATTTATCAGCACTCTTTCTGAGGCATGTGTTTACTCAGTTCCAAGGAAATCCTTTCTAAACCCAGTTACACGATTTTCCTACCTTTATTTCATCTTCTGATGTCTTCAAGCCTTGCATTTCAGTTGAACAATCTTCCTGAATTCTATGAAGGTTCTTAACGTTTTTCTTTAACTTGTCCTTAAAAACGGCAATTGAAATAATTTAGAAAGTGGATTCCCAAAAGGAATTTAAACAGAAAATGATTCAGTTCCAGGACTGGCCATTGATAGAAAGTGGTCCAGTGACTGGACAAATTGAGTCTTGCTGCTTTTCCCTATTACCTCAGATAAAATGGTTAATCTAGGTTTTGGAATGAATTATGATCATCAAGAAATAGGGTCACAAATAATCACGTCAACATTCTTTTCAATAATGAATTCCGAATTGTTGCAGACTCGAAAGACATCAAAATGTTTACAGTCAGTTCCTGCTCATCAGCAGGAAATGTCATGCAGAGTGAAAGAACAGTCAGATTGGACTCCTGTCACACATCTTCCCAGCAGCCAGCCTGTTCTCTCTGCTCGACTGCTAGTGAAAGAGCCAAAAAAAAATACCGGACTCCTAACCTCCTGCAAATAGTTGGAATATGAGCAATTTTTTTCAATTCTGGGGAGATTTGAGTGGTTAAGTTTAAGATTGATCTAATGTGAGTGGAGTAAAGGACATTAGAATCGTTTTATCATTTGATAGAATATATATGATAGGTAGAACTGAGTTTACATTGTGCACATCATAGGAACATTCTCTTTGTGATGATTCAGTTACAGCCTAGTTTTAATTAAAAATAGACGCCAATGTGTGACATCTAAAATTGAACTTCAAAGCAATTAAGATAATTTATTAAGAGGCAGTTGTAACAAGCAATCTAATGGGAAAGCAATGCGATCAGAGTGTAACCAATTACCCTGGAAAAAGATATGGATGTGTCACATAAGACAGGCAAGATATAAGACCAGCAAAACCCATGGTAACGGTGGTCGCACCTAGGGTCCTAGAGAGTAACAACCATTAACACGAATTGAAAATGAATTCCCGACTGTCCCTAAAATAAAGACAGGAAATTCTGGAAAAAGCTCAGCGGGTTAGGCAGCATCTGTGTAGTGGGACAAACAAGAGTTAATGTTTCAGGTCTGTGACTTTACCGCCACGAAACATTAACTCTGTTCCTCCCCCAAACAGGTGCTGCCTAACCTGAATGAGCTTTATTTCCAACATTGTCTGCTTATATCTCAGATTTCCAGCATCCGTAGTATTTTGCTTCCTGACCATTTCCTGTTTGTTTCATTTTTGAAGTACAATCTCTGGTTATCCTTTAGATAGCATTCCTGTTCAGGTGATAGCAATGTATGATGAAAGTTCACTTCATTTCCTGAACGTCATGAATGTTTCTGTTGCATATAAATCTAATTACTTCCTCGCAAGTTTTCAGGGAATTATTTTTGAAATGGAAAAATTCGGCACTGCTCTCTCAGGCTCTCTCCCCCTATCTCCCATTATTATTGAGGTTACTGAAGAATTAAATAAACTTGCCTGTTTGTTTTTAATGAATGGAATTTTGATCTTCTTTGCCACATTATTGTATACCAGTATTGTGAAAGTATATTAGTATAATTAAAAATTATGATTTATCTTTAATTCACAGAATTGTTACAGTGCAGGAGGCTATTTGGCCCATTGTGTCTGCACCAGCTCTCCGAATGAGCCGTTCTGCTTCCTTCTCCCGGTAACGATGCATATTCTTCCTTTTCCATTAGCAGTAATTTCCCATTTGAAAGCCTCGATTGAAACTGCTTCCACAACGCTCTTAGGCAGTGCATTCCAGGCCTTAACCATTCACTGTGTGAAGAAGTTTTCTCACATTGCTTTTGCTTCTTCTGAAAACTACTTTTAATTCTGTGCCTTCCTGTTCTCTGTCCTTTCACAGGTGGGAAAAGCATTTAGAACTAAACTGTTTAATCATGAAAGTCCTTTAAAAATGACGTTTGTTTTACGGCCCTGACTGTCCGACAAATAAGGACCTTGACCCCTTTCACTCAGCCCCTGAAAAATCATAACTCACCTTGATTTTAGCTTCTGCCTGATCCAGACTCAGCAGAGTGTGGGACTTGTGCGTCCCGATTACTGTACAGGATATACACACACACTTCTCATCCGTTTCACAGTAAAACTCAAGGATTTTCTTATGATCTGTACACAGCCTCTTTGTGAGGTCAGCCACAGGCTCGATCAGGGTGTGATCGTTGTAGGTCTTCTTTGCCAAATGTGGTTTTAAATGAAGAGAACAAAACGAGGTTTCACACTTGAGACAGGTCTTCACGGCTGGAGATGGATTCTCAAAGCAGTACTCACACATAACAGGGGCAGATTCACCCTCAGCGGACTGGGACAGGTTGTATTTCTCCACTATGCTCCCCAGAGTGAAGTTTTTGTCCAGACTGGGCCTAGGGCTGAACTTTCTGCGGCACTGAGGGCAACTCACTTCCACCGAAAGTATTGAGCCCGCCCAAACATTGTTTATGCATTCCAAACAGAAACTGTGCTGGCAGGGCAATATGACCGGGTCCCGGTATATGTGCAGGCACACAGCACAAGTCAAGTCCTCTGCTAAAGCTTCGGCAGTTGCCATTCTTCCAACCCTGAAAAGATAACACCCGTGCAAAGGATATGGTGTAGCCAGAGCCTAAAGTGAAAGCAAACCAGTGGCCGGGAAGACCCGTATCTATTTGCTTTCAATTTCAAGACTTGCCCGAAGTTTAACTCTTTGAACTCTACAATATTAAACAGTAAAAATACAAGGGCCCATTTTAACTCTCCCCATCACAGCTTAATCATGATGGCTCATCATTATACTGCCCCATTTTCACTATGTTAAAGATACAAATGAACTGGCCACTCTCTGCCAGCGACCCTTCAAATAATTGCTGCAGACCTTACACAAAATGCCGCAGGATTTTCTTTTTGGATGGGACCAGGGAGAACCAGCACTGCTTCCCTTCCCCACCCCGAGCCTCCAAACCAACCCCACCCCCCCAAACCCCGAGCCTCCAAAAACAGCCCAGGGTCCCCTTGGGATCACCACCCCCCCCTTTCTTTATCCCAAGCTCTGACCATTGGCAAGTTCAGCAGGGGAGCTGTTAATTTTCCTGCACTCCTACAACTGGTGTGACTGGGTCCTGCTGCTTGCCTTTGGGATCATATGTAGAAGCAGATAACCCATGGTGCCTGAAACAGCGCTTACACAGCTGAAAGGTGCCTTGGTTTTTCTCAGTGCATACCTGTGACTGAGTATGGGTAGTGTGGATGTGTTCCTAAATCTATCAGTAAACGTTTTATCACATGGCATCTGGTCATTATTTAGTCACATGACATTTGATTATGCGACATTCGTCCGTTTCCCGATATTATTGCCTTTACCTGAGTTGGTTATGCTGGTACCATCATGCCTCGTGATTGTTTTGTTTCGTACTGAAATAAATAGCATAATTTATACATCAAAGAACAGAAAAAATAGAAATATTTAAGGAGATGTCATTTTTAAAAATTATTTGTTCAATGTTGCTTTTGTTGAATCAGTGGTATTTACTTTCACATAAGTAGCTTTTATTTATTTGATCTCAATAAGCTCAAGAAGCTCAACACCATCCAGGACAAAGCAGCCCAGTTGATTGGTACCCAATCCACCACCCTCAACATTTACTCCCTCCAACACTGATGCACAGTAGCAGCAGTGTGTACCATATACATGATGCATTGCAGCAGCTCAACAAAGGCTCCTTAGACAGCACCTTCCAAACCTGTGACCTCTACCACCGAAAAGGACAAGGGCAGATGCATGGGAACACTGCCACCTGCAAGTTCCCCTCCAAGCCACACACCATCCTGACTTGGAAATATACCGCTGTTCCTTCATCGTCGCTGGGTCAAAATCCTGGAACTCCCTCCCTAACAGCACTGTGGGTGTACCTACACCATCTGGACTGCAGCGGTTCAAGAAGGCAGCTCACCACCACCTTCTCAAGGGCAATTAGGGATGGGCAATAAATGCTGGTCTAGTCAGTGATGCCCATATCCTGTGAAAGAATAAATGAAAGTTATGGGCAGACCAAAGAGCGCCTTTCACAGTGTGAGTTAATTGTGCTCCATAAGGAGTCTAAATTGACCTACGTACAGCAAACCCACTCAAAACCAAACTAACCAGTGTTGAGTGGGATGGACACTAGGACCCTGCAGCAGCCTATTTGACTGCACGTAGCTGCACGTTCTCAGGATTAGTAAGGCTCAGCACAATCCAGCTGAAGTCTCTGCCAACTGAACAGCTAAGTCATTAGGAGCTACCAGGAGCACAATCCCTACTGATGTTACTTGCACTCTGATCCCATCCTTATCACCAAAATCTGTTGGGAACATAGGAGCAGTGGTAGGCTATTCAGCCCCTCAAACCCACTCTGCCATTCGACTAGATCATGGTTGATTATCTACCTCGCTTGCCTCTTATTCTGAGACTACATCCCTGAGTTCTAGAACTCCCAGCCAGGAAAAACACCTATCTACAGATCTACCCTGTCTACCCCTCTAGAATTTTGTATGTTTCAAAGTGATCACCTCTCATTCTTCTAAACCCTAAAAAATACAAGCCCAGTCTCCTCAATCTCTCCTCATAGGGATTCCCAAAATTAGTCTGGTGAACCTCTGCTGCACTCCCTCTATGGCAAGTATATCCTTCCTTAGGTAAGGGGACCAAAACTGTACATAATACTCCAGAGGTGCTCTAACCAAGGTTCTTTACAGTTGAAGCAAGTCACCTACATGCCTGTAACCAATTCTTGTGATAAAGGCCAACATGCCATTTGCCTTCCAAATTGCTTGCTGCACCTGCATGTTAGCTTTCAGTGACTTGTGAACAAGGACACCCAGGTCCCTTTGGACATCAATATTTCCCAATCTCTTCCCATTTAATAAATACTCTGCACCTCCATTCCCCCTAATGTAGGGAATTAAACTATCTTTTGGTTAGTAGTATTAGATGAAAATCTGCCAATCTATTCTCAAAGTATTTCAGCTATCTGTTGTCCCCATGGAGACAAGGGAAAGACTTACATTTATGTCCCCACGTTGAAATGAAAATCCAATAATAACTGTTGTGTCAAAACTAAATGGGCATTTTCTCACTGGGACTCTGTACCCTAGCAGTTGCTTTGTTTCCCTGGTCATATTATTGTACTGCTTGTTGCAACATACTTGTGGTTTCAGCTGGCATAAGCAGTGGAAGAAATTAAAATGACCACATATGAACATGCTAATTAGGAGCAGGAGTAGGCCATTCGGCCCCTCGAGCCTTCTCCGCCATTCAATAAGGTCACGGCTGACCGGAATGCAACCTCAGCCCCACATTCCTGCCTACCCCCGGATAACCTTTCACCCCCTTGTTAATCAAGAACCTATCTAGCTCTGCCTTAAAAATATTCAAAGTCTCTGCTTCCACCGCCTTTTGAGGAAGAGAGTTCCAAAGGCTCACAACCCTCTGAGAGAAAAAATTTCCACTGATTCGCTATTTGGGCAAGTTTCACAAATAAAATGTAATGATCCATATTTTATCTCTAGTGTGTTCCAGGACAGTTCTTAAATTTGGCAGTCTTAAGATGATGGCTAAACCTGCGGCGTATTTTCTGAAGACATAACTGTGGTCTGCAAGTTGTGTTGGAGGTTCATTGGCAGGAGTGGCTCTGAAACTAAAATCCCTTGGCATTAGTATTCCGTGTTGAGAATGGATATCAAATCAAAGTATCCCAATGTATACTATTGCCAACTCAGCTATGATTGACTACAAAAGAAACTCTGCTGCCCAACACTCACTGTTACTGTGGAATGAACAGCTGGCTATCCATGCGCCAGATGCAATAATTTGCCAGGTAAAATCACAGTTTGTCACATGTGAACAACAGACCTTTCGTGCCTCAATCTTTTGAACAATTTCTTCCCACGTACATTCATCACAACTAATTTCTATCTTATTTGAAGGGTTTGATCCAAAACATTTTTCCCCTCCAAACAGCTAATGCAATTAGCTTTGGGATCCTGTGAAACTATTGTAATTCCACAGGGGAGCGGCAATCACAGTCGGATTGCCACTCCACTCCCTTTTACTCACCTTAGTCAGGAGCTATACATCTCATTTCTCACCTGACCTTTCGACTCAGGCCTGATGAGAAATGTGCAGTGTCCCAGATCTTGACGCTCTTCAGTACAAGGTAATCGCATTGGGAAAAGTGAACTCGCGCCCCCTTTTTACAGCGCTAGTTGCTGTAAAGCAGATAAGCTTAAAGGACCCAGCCACTTTGAGAAATGAAGACAATGCTAAGTGTACAAGGTAAGTGGGTAGGATGAGGTAGGGGGGGTAAGAAAAGTTGGGGGTAGGATTGGTCGAGGGGGTCAGGTGGTCAGTTGGGGATGGGTGGTAGTTGAGGGGGGCAGGGGTTTGTCAAGGGGTTGGGATCATAGACGGGGGAGCCGGAGTCGGAGGAGTACTTGGAGAGTCAGGAGGGTAGTCGAGGAGGTGGGGAATTACTTGTGGGGTCAGGAGGGTAGTCCAAGGTGTGGGAGGTAGTCGGGGGTTCAGTGGGGCATGGTTGGCAGAGGAGGAGGTGGGGGGGGGGTCAATTTCCCAGGCGTTAGAAGTAGTTTTAATTCTTTTAACTTCTCTTGGATAACTATTCTGCTAAGAGATTGGGAACCACCCGATGTCTCCATTCTAAATCAGAGTTTCAGATGGTTCCCAGTGCAATGTAATTGCCCATTGGAAGTTTGAACTTTCTGAGCAATTGCCGTGCAGTCTTTGCGTGGGGACTGCTGGGTGGTCCCTCATGCATCTTCTGGGGCATCTCCCAGGTACGACACCCTGGAGATCTCAAATCCTGGGCCATAAGTTCCCAGGCAGCAGCACAGCTTTGCAGCTCACTGACTGATTCAGCAAGTGTTTGGGGGTGGGGGGGGGGGGCGGGGTGGATCGATGGGTCTGCTGTTAAGTCTCTCACAGGGCAGGCCTTACTCTTCTTTTGGAATTGGGGGCAATGGAATTTTTTGGGGTACGGTTTTAAGTTTGACAGTCTAGTCATAGCTGCTGGTTGTGCATGCTTATCATTTAGTTGATTAGCTATTCTATCTGGGACATTCACACCTCCACCATCTTTACACTCCAGGAAGCGTGCACAGTTTGGGAGCTGCTGAACAGCCTGCATTCACTGAATATGATGATGCAAAAAAATAACTGGAACTGAGCAAGAAGCTCCCCCTTCTGATGTTTTGCTGTCAGTGGACACAATCTTCAGCCAATCACAGAGACTAAAGAGAGCTTCCTTATGATGAGTTCCTAGAGTGATAATGCAAGTTTCAATTGGTGAGATCCCATGGGATACGGGGGAAGGTGGTGAATTGGATCCAATATTGACTCAGCGACAGGAAACAAAGGTTAATGTTTGATAGATATTTTTGCGAATGGAAAGCAGTTTCCAGTGGTGTTCCACAAGGCTCAGTGTTGGGCCCCTTGCTGTTTGCTGTATATATTAATTGTTTGGACTTAAATGTGGGAGGCATGGGTTAGGAAATTTGCAGATGACACAAAAATTGGCCATATAGTTGATAGTGAAAATGATAGCTGTTACCTCCAGAATGATATCAATGGTTTGGTTGAGTGGGGTGGAAAAGAGGCAAATGGAATTCAATCTGGAGAAATGTGAGCAAATGCATTTGGGGAGAGCCAACAAAGCAAGGGTATACTCAATAAACGGGAGGAGGTTGAGAGGGGTTGAGGAAGTGAGATACGTTGGAGTGCAGGTCCCTGAAGGTGGCAAGACAGTTGGATAAGGTGGTAAAGAAAGTATTTGGAATGCTTTTCTTTATTGGGTGAGGTATTGAATACAAAAGCAGGGACATAGAGTTGAAACTGTATAAAGTGCTGCTTAGGCCACAGCTAGAATTTTGAGTACAGTTCTGGTGACCACATTACAGGAAGGACATAATTGCTCTGGAGAAAGTACAGAGGAGATTTACAAGAATGTTGCCAGGGCTTGAAAATTGCAGCTAAGAGGAGAGATTGGATAGGCTGGGATTATTTTCCATAGAACAGAGGAAGCTGAGGGGTGACCTAATCGAGGCGTACAAAATTATGAGAGCCTAGAGAGGGTAGACAGGAAAGACTTGTTTCCCCTAACTGAGGGGGCAGTTACCGGGGGGCATAGATTTATGGTGATTGGTAGAAGAATTAGAGGGGACATAAGGAAAAACATGAGGATAGTGGGCATCTGGAATTCACTGCCTAAATTGGTGATTGAAGCTGAAATGCTCAACTCATTTAAAAAAGTACCTTGGGTCTGCACCTGAAGTGCTGTAACCTGCAAGGCTACGGACCAGGTGCTGAAAAGTAGGGTTAAAATGAGTGGCTAGTTTATTTTTTCTCATCTTTCTTTGGCTGACGCAGACACGCTGGACTGAATGGCCTCATTCTGTGCCATAGCTTTTCTATGGTTCAATTGCCTTTGACCACTAATGCAGCAGCAGTTGTTTTTAAGTTTAAACTGGCATGTCTCTTTGACCGTAAATAATGATGGTAAAGTAACCATCAAAATATGTCAGTTTCCGAATCCTTACAAGCAGTAAAGCAGCCAAACATTCCAGCACTGGTCACTACAGATTAGGATCACGAATATCAGTTGACATCCAATTCCCCCCACCAACGCCCTTCTACCAATCAAAGCTCAATATCTCATGTACTGCCATAGTTCAGGTCAGACCTTTGCTGAACATACCTTATATATATTATCTCTGGGGCCTCCAGAGTGGGAAGAAAAACTGTAAGAGGGAAAAAGGAACCCTTCCCTTCCATTGGCAACCTGCGAGCTTTGCTTCTTGCCTTTATGGTTCATATAAAATAATCAGAGGATCGTGTGTCGTTGGAACTCTCTTCCTCAAAGGGCAGTGAAGGTTACAGTCAGATCAGCCATGATTGTATTGAATAGCGGAGCCAGGCTCAAAGGGCCGAGTGGCCTATTCCTGCTCCTAACTCGTATGTTTTGTATGTAACTAGAACCTGAGGGAAGAAAGTTCTAAGTGAGTTCGCCAGTTTGCAACAGCATGGTTTCCAGTTCTCTTCTGCTGGAGATACCCAGAATCCAATCATGATATTGATACATGGCAGCAGCGGCCTGCGAAATGTTTATTAAGGATCTCAGTCAAAGTGAAAGCCATAAGCCCAGCAGATCACACTTGAGAAATACCAGCAGCAGTAATTGGTGCAACTAATTGATACCTGAGTCCTACGACTGCTGACTAGAAGTACACAGAGCTGTGGAGAAAGTCTTACCTTTGCCTGGGCCCCTGGGCCTCGTGTAGGACCTTAAATGGGCTGCACACTGGAGACTCTGCCATTGCCAATTCAATTCAATAATGGACTGCCTCTGGGCTCCAGATAAGGATCAGGTCAGTGCTCTCCTTTAATCAGTTGGCAGCTGTGCTGACGACATCTTAAGAAGAGAACGGTTTGATTCCTATTTTAGCCTTTTTGTAATATGACAATTGACCAGGCATATTTCAGCCGGCGCAACCAGGAACCTGGAACAAATATTGACTCTTTTATAAACGATCTGTATCACTTAGCAGATAGTTGCGAGTATGGGACATTGAGGGAGGAGCTCATCAGAGACTGCATCATACTGGGGGTGATCGATGAAGCATTGTTGGACTTCTTACTGTCCAGAGGAGATCTCACTTTGTCCAAAGCTACACAGTTAGTCGGACAACCGAAACATGCAAGCAAATCAGGCTATTCATCCGGGGTGATGGGGAGCCTTCCTGGGGGCTGACCACTGACTGGGTCCAATGTGTGAACCATAGAGCTATCAGTGTGCCTGCCAGAAAACAGAGCTGGTAGGAAGAGGGCAAAGTTGCTACCATTGTTCGATGTCCACATTGCGGAGGTGAAAAAAAAATCATCAGTGGAAAGTTTGCCCTGCCATTAATGCAATGTGCTGTTCCTGCCACAAGGGGGGGCATTTTAAAATAGCTTCAGCAGCAGCAGGAAACTCCCATATTCAAGTCAAAAATTTCAAGACAGATCATTCCAATCTGCAACTGTCCAAGAAATAGATGATACTGAAGAATAGGATGTATTCTTCTTAGGTGAAGTGGCAAAGCTGCACTAGTATTCCTTGCAAGCAGCTATCATGGTCAATGGCAGGAAGGGGAATTTTAAATTGGACAAAGGAGCAAGAGTATCCATTCTTTCCTTTACCAGACTGTGACAGAGAAGTTACAATTAGGTCAGCCATGATCTTATTGACTGGTGAAGCAGGCTTGGGGACAGGGGGGCAAGTGACCGACTCCTGCTCCTAACTTGTATGTTCATGTGTGGCTGAATTTCTCCAGCCGTCTACCATTCAACTTCATGGCTCAGGATCTATTCCACTCGAGGTGTGAGAAGAAATGACTGCTACATTTCATTGTAATGGTATAGAGTTCAGTGATTCTCTGTATATAATTCCAGATTAACATTGCTCTTTGTTGAGCATAGAAGCTTGTTTAGTTTTACATCCTTCTTTCTTGCAAAAGAAACTCAAGTTGACTCAGTAGGCCATGAATCAGTCTTCATAGACAAAACTTCATTCCTACAACCATAGGAGAACCATAGTAGATCTTCTTCAAGGAGAGGCTAGATGAAGCGGGAGACAGGTGCACCAAGGGTGAAGGTGACCAGCTGCAAGATGAACTTCTAGAGCTTAGTTGGCTCTTTTGGGAAAGAGTGGAAGAGGATGTTATCCAAGATGCCACTGAGATTGATGGTTTGTTGCAGGAGGTGTTCTGAACCTTGCTTTACTTTGAAAACAGTGTGGATGATGATGATACCAGCTCAGATACCTCTGCTGAGCAGCATCAGCATATTTTTGAAAAAGGTGGTAAAGATGCAAGTTCTTCTGCTGAAGACACCAACGACCTAGAACAAACTGAAGCAGCCATTCTTTTGTACAATGAAGAGCCGAGACCAGAAATTTTTACTATTGCTGCTGCAACGGTTGTTGAACAAATCCCTCCTATTGTTGAATCTCAAGTTAAATCTGGAATCAAAAAATTACAGAGGTACTTACTACAGACCTTACTAACACCATAGGTGTAAAAGAAAGTGTAATTTCTCTGTCTCCACATGTTTCTTTCACTGCTGATGCTGGTGACAGCATACATTCTGGTGAAGTAAAAAAGGAAATAAGGAAATCAAATAGAGGGCATGAGAAAAGATTAGCAAGTAACGTTAAGGATAACCCAAAGATGTTTTACCAATAAATTAATACTAAAAGGTTAGTTAAGGAAAAAGTGGGACCTATCAGAGATGAAGATGGAAACTTGTATGTAGATGCAGAGGCTGTGGGAAGGGTTTTGAATGAATATTTTGTCTCCGTGTTTACAAAGGAAAGGGAGGATGGAGATGTAGTAGTCCAGGATGAACACTGCGAGACATTGGACGAGATAGTTATAAAGAGAGAGGAAGTACTCGAAGGGTTGAAATCCTTGAAAGTTGATAAGTGATCAGGGCCAGAGGATTGTTTCCGAGGCTGCTGAAGGAAGTCAGGGAGGAGATAGCAGATACTGAGGATGATTTTCCAATCTTCACTAGATACAGGGGAGGTACCGGAGGACTGGAGGAATGCAAACGTAGTTCCATTGTTTAAAAAGGGATCAAAGGAAATGCCAAACAATTATAGGCCAGTTAGTCTTACATCGGTGGTGAGCAAATTAGTAGAATCAATCCTGAGAGGTAGGATTAACTGTCATGTGGAAAGGCATGGACTAGTCAGGGATGGTCAGCATGGATTTGTTAAAGGAAGGTCTTGATTGAATTCTTTGAGGAAGTGACAAGAAGAGTTGATGAAGGTAGTGCAGTGGATGTTGTGTACATGGATTTTAACAAGGCATTTGACAAGGTCCCACATGGCAGATTGGTCGGGAAAGTAAAAGCCCATGGGATTCAGGGTAATGTGGCAAACTGAATAAAAGGTTGGCTTTGTAACAGGAAACAAAGGGTAATGGTCGATGGATGCCCTTGCGAATGGAAAGTTGTCTCAAGTGGTGTTCCACAGGGCTTGGTGTTGGGACACTTGCTGTTTGTGTTATATATTAATGATTTGGACGTGAACGTGGGGGGCGCGATTGGGAAATTTGCAGATGACACGAAGATTGGCCGAGTAGTGGATAGTGTAGAGGATAGCCATAATCTCCAAAACGATATAGATGGGTTGGTGGAGTGGGCGGTAAAGTGGCAGATGGATTTTAATATAGAGAAGTGTGAGGTCATACATTTAGGGAGGTCAAACAGTTACAAGGATTACACAATAAATGGGAATATACTAAGAGGGGTAGATGAAGTGAGAGATCTTGGCGTACAAGTATACAGGTCCCTGAAGGCAGCAGTTCAAATAGGCAAGGTTGTAAGGAAGGCATATGGAATGTTGTCCTTCTTTGGCAGAGGTATAGAATATAAAAGTAAGGATATAATGTTGGAATTGTATAAAACACTGGTGAGGTCACAACTGGAGTATTGTGTGCAGTTCTGGTCACCACATTACAGGAAGGACGTAATAGCTCTGGAAGGAGTGCAGAGGAGGTTTACAAGAATGTTGCCAGGGTTAGAAAAGTGTAGCTACAAGGAGAGATTGGATAGGTTGGGGTTACTTTCCTTAGAACAAAGAAGGCTGAGAGGTGACTCGATTGAGGTGTACAAAATGATGAGGGGAATAGATAGAGTGGACAGGATAAAATTGTTTCCCTTGGTGGAGAATTCTGGAACCAGGGGACATAGATTCAAGACAAGTGGCAGAAGGTGTAGGGGGGAAATGAGGAAGAATTTTTTTACGCAGAGGGTAGTGGGTGTCTGGAATTCGCTGCCCAAGTTGGCGGTAGAGGTAGAAACTCTAAACTCTTTTAAAAAGTACCTGGATCTGCACCTAAAGTGCTGTAAGCTGCAGGGCTATGGGCTGGGTGCAGAAAGGTGGGATTAGAAAGGGCACCTGGGTGTCCTCGGGCTGGCATGGACAGGATGGGCCGAATGGCCTCCTTCTGTGCTGAAATGTTTCTATGGTTCTATGGAAATTCCAGTGATGTTCATGCCTGCTGAGGAGCAAACTCATACCAAAGAGAAGGTGCCCACAGATAAATGTATTAGAAGGACAATCATCCGTTTTTTCCCTTCAGAATATTCTCTGTCCACCTGATTCATTCATGGATCATGCATTACATAACACTTCAGTTCATTGCAACTGTAGAAGCTTCTAGATCCTCTACAGCTGTGCAAATCTTCACCGGAGCTGAACGAGGTTCATTCTTTCAATTAAGAGCAGCCAGCAGTCCAGCCTTTCCCCGAAGTACCAAGGAGAAGGGAAAGAAAAAAAGAGAAGAGAAAGAAAACATGTGTATGTCACCTTTATACTGCGGACCAGAAACAGAAATCTCTGCCTGAGGAAATTTCTGCCTTCCAAGGAGTAGGTTCTGCAGAGCATACGTCCTACACATCCTCAAAGAGAGAAGAGCACACTGGGAGATTGATGCCAGTGGCACAAGAGACTTTTGGGGGTGGTGTTGGTTGGGGGGGGTAGTAGGAGTATCATGAATGTGTAAATGTTTTGAGTAGAACAAAAGACCGGCGGGGGAGATGTCATATAAAGGGACTATGCTAATAGCTAGTGTGCATCTAGCACTCAGGGGAGGCGATGGTGTCATGGTATTGTGGCTGGGCTAGCAATCCAGAGAGCCAAGGTAATGCTCTCGGGACCCCAGTTTGAATCCCGCCAGAAGGCAGGATTTGAATTCAGTAAAAATCTGGAATTAAAGGTCTGATGATGACGACCCCTCTGCTGGTTGGAGTCACACCTAGCACAAAGGAAGATGGCTGTGTTTGTTGGAGGACAATCATCTCAGCTCCAGGACATCATCACAGGAGTTCCTCAGGGCAGTGTCCTCGGCCCAACCATCTTCAGCTGCTTCATTAATGACCTTCCTCCCATCATAAGGTCAGAAGTGGGGATGTTCGCTGATGATTGCACAATGTTCAGCACCATTCACGACTCCTCAGGTACTGAAGCAGTCCTTGTCCAAATGCAGCAAGACCTGGACAATATCCAGGCTTGGGCTGACAAGTGGCAAGTAACATTCACGCCACACAAGTGTCGGGTAATGACCATCTCCAACAAGAGAGAATCCAACCATCGCCCCTTGATGTTCAGTGCCATTACCATCACTGAATCCCCCGCTATCAACATCCTGGGGGTTACCATTGACCAGAAACTGAACTGGACTAGCCATATAAATACCGTGATAACAAGAGCAGATCAGAGGATAGGAATCCTGCGACGAGTAACTCACCTCCTGACTCCCCAAAGCCTGTCCACCTACAAGGCACAAGTCAGAAGTGTGATGAAATACTCCCCACTTGCCTGGATGAGCGTTTCTCCCACAACACTCAAGAAGCTTGACACCATCCAGGACAAATCAGCCCGCTTGATTGGCACCACATCCACAAACATTCACTCTGCCACCGATGCACAGTAGCAGCAGTGTGTACCATCTACAAGGTGCACTGCAGGAATTCACCAAGGCTCCTTCAAAAGCACCTTCCAAACCCAATGACCATTACAATCTGGAGGACAAAGGTGGCAGATAGATGGGAATACCACCATCTGGAAGTTCCCGTCCAAGTTATTCGCCACCTTGACTTGGAAATATATTCACTGTCGCTGGGTCAAAAACCTGGAACTCCCTGCCTGATAGCGCTGTAGTAACCACATGGAGTGCAGCGGTTCAAGAAGGAGGCTCACCACCACCTTCTCAAGGGCAGCTAGGGATGGACAATAAATGCTGACCCAGCCAGCGAAGCCCACTTCCCGTGGATGAATAAAAATAAGTAAATCATCAGTGAAATTAAATCACGTAACTAGAAAATGAGGGAAGAAGTTTCTCAGGGAGCCCTGTGCTAAAATCCATTTCTGTAAGTAGTTTAAATGGTCAATAAGCAGTCTCTAATTTGCAATGGCATGGTTTCCGGCTTTCTTCTATTGGAGACATCCGGAGCCTGGTCATGATATTAATAAAATAAATAAATGGATTTGATATACTGATGAGCCATAATCCAATAGAATGGGGGATCAGACTGGAGAGTATCAGACCTTGTTACTAAACACCATTTATGAAGGGTGTGGATTGCCATTCCAAGAAATTCCGGGAAATTGACGTAAATCAAGTTTGTTTTTAAAACGATTACAGATGGGGAAAGCCCCAGGTTCTGTTTTAATACAGCCCTTCAGTTACTTGTTACTCTACATAAGAAAAACAGCAGGGAATTCCCGAAGCTGCGCTGACAGCGACTCCCCAGCAGGGGGAGTGAGGAGAGAGTGAGGAGGGGGCGGGGCTTCTGGTGCCAGCCCCAGGAACACACCACTGAAACTCAGAAAGGAGGGTAAATATTGGTAACATGCTTAATAAATCACCCCGGATATTTCCATACGAAACTTAAAATCAAACGTATCATGATGAACGAAAAAAAACTGAAATAAAAAATACTGCTTTCCATTTCCTGCATTTAATATTTTAAATTTTATATTTTACAATTCTCCCCCGAAAAGTAGAGCAGAGTAGTTTTCTCTAAAATGGAACATGAAACGTAGATCCAACCAAATGCAAAAAGGGGGGGGGGGGGAAGCCAGAAGCCATCATGTAATATTTATCTATTAGCGCAATGGCTAATTGGGAAATAATTGAATTTATAAAGACTCATATTTATTCAATTACGTAACATCTGATGTGATGTGGGGCAGGATCTTTTCTTCTGGAGGATATGACTGGGATTTATCTGACACCCGTTCCCCCTCTTTGTGTGTGCTATTAGCTGGATCCCCAGGGTTCTTTGCTGGAACGCTGAGTATCTCCGTGAGGGGAGCGGATACAGTGTAACACAGAGAGGTTTTAGAGTATCAGAGTGAGGGATACAGTGTAACACAGAGAGGGTCCAGTGTATCAGAGTGAGGGATACAGTGTAACACAGAGAGGAACCAGTGTATCAGAGTGAGGGATACAGTGTAACACAGAGAGGATCCAGTGTATCAGAGTGAGGGACCCAGTGTAACCCTGGGTCACTACAGCGCTGCTACAGCCCACAGAGCAGAGTGAGTAGAGACCATTCTCTCTCCCCCTCCCTCCCGCCCTCTCTCTCTCTCACTCTCACCCCACCTCCCCACCGGTCTCCGCTCCCCCCCCCCCACCCCCGTCTGCGCCCCCCCCCCACTCCACCCCAGTCTGCCCCCCCACCTCCGTCTCTCCCCCCGGTCTCTCGCCCCTCCCCCACCTCACCCCCTCGATGCCTCCCCCCATCTCACCCCCTCGATGTCTCCCCCCATCTCACCCCCTCGATGTCTCCCCCCATCTCACCCCCTCGATGTCTCCCCCCATCTCACCCCCTCGATGTCTCCCCCCATCTCACCCCCTCGATGTCTCCCCCCATCTCACCCCCTCGATGTCTCCCCCCATCTCACCCCCTCGATGTCTCCCCCCATCTCACCCCCTCGATGTCTCCCCCCATCTCACCCCCTCGATGTCTCCCCCCATCTCACCCCCTCGATGTCTCCCCCCATCTCACCCCCTCGATGTCTCCCCCCATCTCACCCCCTCGATGTCTCCCCCCATCTCACCCCCTCGATGTCTCCCCCCATCTCACCCCCTCGATGTCTCCCCCCATCTCACCCCCTCGATGTCTCCCCCCATCTCACCCCCTCGATGTCTCCCCCCATCTCACCCCCTCGATGTCTCCCCCCATCTCACCCCCTCGATGTCTCCCCCCATCTCACCCCCTCGATGTCTCCCCCCATCTCACCCCCTCGATGTCTCCCCCCATCTCACCCCCTCGATGTCTCCCCCCATCTCACCCCCTCGATGTCTCCCCCCATCTCACCCCCTCGATGTCTCCCCCCATCTCACCCCCTCGATGTCTCCCCCCATCTCACCCCCTCGATGTCTCCCCCCATCTCACCCCCTCGATGTCTCCCCCCATCTCACCCCCTCGATGTCTCCCCCCATCTCACCCCCTCGATGTCTCCCCCCATCTCACCCCCTCGATGTCTCCCCCCATCTCACCCCCTCGATGTCTCCCCCCATCTCACCCCCTCGATGTCTCCCCCCATCTCACCCCCTCGATGTCTCCCCCCATCTCACCCCCTCGATGTCTCCCCCCATCTCACCCCCTCGATGTCTCCCCCCATCTCACCCCCTCGATGTCTCCCCCCATCTCACCCCCTCGATGTCTCCCCCCATCTCACCCCCTCGATGTCTCCCCCCATCTCACCCCCTCGATGTCTCCCCCCATCTCACCCCCTCGATGTCTCCCCCCATCTCACCCCCTCGATGTCTCCCCCCATCTCACCCCCTCGATGTCTCCCCCCATCTCACCCCCTCGATGTCTCCCCCCATCTCACCCCCTCGATGTCTCCCCCCATCTCACCCCCTCGATGTCTCCCCCCATCTCACCCCCTCGATGTCTTCCCCCCATCTCACCCCCTCGATGTCTCCCCCCATCTCACCCCCTCGATGTCTCCCCCCATCTCACCCCCTCGATGTCTCCCCCCATCTCACCCCCTCGATGTCTCCCCCCATCTCACCCCCTCGATGTCTCCCCCCATCTCACCCCCTCGATGTCTCCCCCCATCTCACCCCCTCGATGTCTCCCCCCATCTCACCCCCTCGATGTCTCCCCCCATCTCACCCCCTCGATGTCTCCCCCCATCTCACTCCCTCGATGTCTCCCCCCATCTCACCCCCTCGATGTCTCCCCCCATCTCACCCCCTCGATGTCTCCCCCCATCTCACCCCCTCGATGTCTCCCCCCATCTCACCCCCTCGATGTCTCCCCCCATCTCACCCCCTCGATGTCTCCCCCCATCTCACCCCCTCGATGTCTCCCCCCATCTCACCCCCTCGATGTCTCCCCCCATCTCACCCCCTCGATGTCTCCCCCCATCTCACCCCCTCGATGTCTCCCCCCATCTCACCCCCTCGATGTCTCCCCCCATCTCACCCCCTCGATGTCTCCCCCCATCTCACCCCCTCGATGTCTTCCCCCCATCTCACCCCCTCGATGTCTTCCCCCCATCTCACCCCCTCGATGTCTCCCCCCATCTCACCCCCTCGATGTCTCCCCCCATCTCACCCCCTCGATGTCTCCCCCCATCTCACCCCCTCGATGTCTCCCCCCATCTCACCCCCTCGATGTCTCCCCCCATCTCACCCCCTCGATGTCTCCCCCCATCTCACCCCCTCGATGTCTCCCCCCATCTCACCCCCTCGATGTCTCCCCCCATCTCACCCCCTCGATGTCTCCCCCCACCTCACCCCCTCGATGTCTCCCCCCACCTCACCCCCTCGATGTCTCCCCCCACCTCACCCCCTCGATGTCTCCCCCCACCTCACCCCCTCGATGTCTCCCCCCACCTCACCCCCTCGATGTCTCCCCCCATCTCACTTCCCCGTCTCTCCTCTGTCTCCCCCACTCCGTCTCCCTCCTCCGTCTCCCTCCTCCGTCTCCCCCCCTCCGTCTCCCCCCCTCCGTCTCCCCCCCTCCGTCTCCCCCCCTCCGTCTCCCCCCCTCCGTCTCCCCCCCTCCGTCTCCCCCCCTCCGTCTCCCCCCCTCCGTCTCCCCCCCTCCGTCTCCCTCCTCTGTCTCCCCCCTCCCCCCGTCTCCCTCCTCATCTCCCCCCCCCCGCCCACCACCCCCAGCTGTTTCTTTCTATCCCACTGTAGTCTGATTAATATGTCTATTTAACGAAGGAACTTTATTGATGGGCCTGACTGATTTGTTTAAACAACCAACTCCCCTCTGTCCTTGGTTTAGGGTTTATTTCCCTCGCTCCCCTCCTTTTGAGGGGTAGCACCTGGTGAGTGTCATATCCCCCCGGACCGGGTAGACGAGTTCTGGCACATTGTTGCCTCGCCTTCATGTTTCCCCTCTCCTCCATCCTGTTTAGACTATTCGAGCCCCTATTTTTCTGCTGTCCTACATTGTGTGTGTATATGCGTGTGGAGAATTAATGAACCAGAAGCACACGAGTTCTTGCCATGTCTTGGGCTAATATTTATCCCTGATCATTTAAAAGAATAATCAGATTATCTGATTTTGTTCACATTACTGTTTGTATAATCTTGTGTTCAAACTGACTGTTCTGTTTCACATTAGAAGAGTGGCTTATTATAACTTTTTCATTCATTCATGGGATGTGGGTGTCACTGGCTATGCCAGTATCTATTGACCATCCCTAATTACCCTTGCGAAGGTAGTGATGAGCTGCCACCTTGATCCGCTGCAGTCCGTGTGGTGTAGGTACATCCGCAGTGCTATTAGGAAGGGAGTTCCAGGATTTTGACCCAGCGACAAGTGAAGGAACGGTGATATATTTCCAAGTCAGGATGGTGAGTGGCTTGGAGGGGAACTTCTTCCAGGTGGTGGTGTTCCCATCTATCTGCTGATCTTGTCCTTCTAGCTGGTAGTGATCATGGGTTTGGAAGGTGCTGTCGAAGGTGCCTTGGTGAATTCCTGCAGCGCACCTTGTAGATGGTACACACTGCTGCTACTGTGCATCGGTGGTGGAGGGAGTGAATATTTGTGGATGTGGTGCCGATCAAGTGGGCTGCTTTGTCTCGGTGTCAAGCTTCTTGAGTGTTGTGGGAGCTGCACTCATCCAGGCAAGTGGAGAGTATTCCATTACACCCCTGACATGTGCCTTGTAGATGATGGACAAGCTTTAGGGAGTTGAGAGGTGAGTTACTCATCACACGATTCCTAGACTCTGACCTGCTCTTGTAGCCATAGTATTTATATGGCAAGTCCAGTTCAGTTTCTGGTCAATGGTAACCCCCCCACCGCAGGATGTTGATAGTGGGGATTCAGTGATGGTAATGCCATTGAACGTCAAGGGGAGATGGTTAGATTCTCTCTTGTTGGAGATGGTCATTGCCTGACACTTGTGTGGGTGAATGTTACTTGCCACTTGTCAGCCCAAACCTGGGTATTGTCCAGGTCTTGCTGCAGTTGGACATGGACTGCTGTATGGAGAAAAGTTCAAGTTGTTGTAATTTCTCTAATTTTCAAGTCGATATGTTCTTTGAAGTGTTTTTTTTACAAATTTTGAGTTTAGTATATTTTGTGCTTTAAAAAAAGAACAGTGGCTTCACTTCAAAAGTATTCCAGGAGCTGCAAGTGCTTTGGGTTATCCTGAGGTTGTGAAAGGTGTAAAGACAAATCTTTTTTTTAAATGTAAGAATAATTTTTTGTCAAGTAGTATTGCTAAATGCACTTCAATCCATAACCTGTTACAACTTGTTGCCCCCCCACCCCCACCATTTGTTAACCAAAACAAGACTAAGACTGCATGATAGTGACTGGAATTACACAAAACACTGTTCAAATAAATAATACTGCAGTTGCTGGCTATCTGGAAACAAATAAAAAAAACTGGAAAGGCTCAGCAAGTTTATTTCAAAAGGAATAATGTGCAGGGCTATGGGGAAAGAGCTGGAGGGAGTGGGACTAATTATGTAGCTCTTTTAAAGAGCTAGCACAGGCATGACGGGCTGAATGGTCTCCTTCAGTGTTGTGCATTTTCTATGTTTCTGTCAGTTAGATTTCTATCTGTCTGTAGATTTCTATCTTTCTTTGTCCATGGCTTTAGAAAGGGCCCAACAATTGTATTCTGCTAAATTTGTTTCCTTCACTTCATTCCCAGAGTCGAATACGTTTCACCTTTCCATCACACTAATGTCAGCTACAAACAGTTATCCATTAACATCGCCCAGTAGGACAGCCTTTAATAAAATAGAATTTTGTTAGGTATAATTTTTCCTTTGGAAGGAAACAGATGTTTCAGCAATTTCTGGTGTGCCTTGGTTGTGCAGACGCTTTTGTGGTTTGTTAATATCTGATTTGGGTTAAAACTGATAAAGAACTTCCATTTATACAGCGCTGCCGTGTCAAAACATCTGAAATACTGGGACCTGCTAATTAGCACTGAAATGTACTTTCCTGGCCCTGATATAAAGCACTATGTGTGACTTGGTTTTCGGACGAGGGTGACTGTTCTTAGTCATAGTTGTCCAGCATGTGGGACAGCACCACACCTGGGTTAATTGGAAGTCCAGATGTAACTATTTGTATTTAGCAAACAGACTCTTCTTAGGCAAATGACTGCAGTGTCCATATCTACACGGCATATGTATGTGAGCTTTATCCTTTGTGTATATTCCTTGGAGAAGTGGAGAGATGAAAGGTCGCTTGCATGTGTTTATTTTTGACCTTAAGAGTTATTTGGTTGCTGACTGGTGGTAGATATTTAAATGAACATAGACATGTGAAGTACATTTACCTCATCTGAGGCATTGTCTATTAAAATTAGTGCCTGTGGATAAACCTAAGCCATTGCAACCACATTTTTGACTAGTCAGTAATTCCTGTTGGACAACACTGCGTTGGGAAAATACCTCTACGTTAGTAGTAATTTCGGTTAGCTTTTGATCTTGCCAGATGCAGCAATAGTAGAACCATAGAAAAGTTACAGCAGGGAAAGAGGCCATTCAGCCCATTGTGTCTGCGCCAGCCAGAAAAAGCAAGAAGAAACTAGCTGCTCATTTTTACCCCATTTTCCAGCACCTGGACCATAGCCTGGCAGGTTACAGCACTTCAGGTGCAGGTCCAGGTACCTTTTTAAATGAGTTGAGTGTTTCAGCCTCGATCGCCAACTTAGGCAGTGAAAAAGTTTTTCCTCATGTCCCCTCTAATCCTTCTACCAATCATCATAAATCTATGCACGCTGGAAATTGACCCCCTCAGTTAGAGGAAACAGGTCTTTCTTGTCTATCCTATCTAGGCCCCTCTTAATTTTGTGCACCTCAGTTAGGTCGGCCCTTAGCCACCTCTGTTCTCAGGAAAGCAACCTTAGCCGATTCAATCTTTCCTCATAGCTGCAGTTTTCAAGCCCTGGCAACATTCTTGTAAATTTCCTCTGTGCTCTGTCTGGAGCAATTATGTCTTTCCTGTAATGTGGTGACCAGAACTGTGTGCACAATTCCAGCTGTGGCCTAACCAGCGTTTTATACAGTTCCAACACTACAGGCCTGCTTTTGTATTCGATATCTCATCTATTAAAGGAAAGCATTCCATATAATAGCTTTACCACCTTATTCATCTCGCCTGCCACTTTCAGGGACCTGCATTCCAAGGCCTCTCACTTCCTCAACTTCTCTCAATGTTGTCCCATTTATTGAGTATTCCCTTGCTTTGTTGGCTTTACCCAAATGCATTACCTCACACTGCTCCAAATTGAGTTCCATTTGCCACTTCTCCGCCCACTCAACCAAACCATTGATATCATTCTGGAGATAACAGCTATCCTCTTCACTATCAGCTACCCAGCAAATTTTTGCATCATCTGCAAACTTCCCAATCGTGCCTTGCACATTTATGTCCAAGTCATTAATATATACAGCAAACAACGAGGGCCCCAACACTGAGCCCTGTGGAACACCTCTGGAAACTGTTTTCCATTCGCAAAAACATCCATCGACCATTACCCTTTGTTTCCTGTCGCTGAGCCAATTTTGGATCCAGCTCTCCACCTTCCTCTGTATCCCATGGGTCTCCCTTTTCTGACCAGTCTGCCATGTGGGACCTTGTCAGATGCCTTACTAAAATCCATGTTATCAACATCCACTGCACCACTGTCATCAATCCTCCTTGTTACTTCCTCAAAAAATTCTATTAAGTTTATAAGACACAATCCTTCCCTAACAAAACCATGCTGACTATCCCAGATCAATTCGTGCCTTTCTAAGTGACAGTTTATCCTGTCTCTCAGAATTGATTCCAATAATTTGGCCACTGCCGAAGTCAGACTGAGCGACCTATAATTTTCTGGCCTATCCCTTTAATCCTTTTTAAAATATTGGGACAGCATTCGCTCGTCGGTATCAAGTGAGGATTGAAAAATGACCCTCGGAGCATCTGTTATTTCTTCCCTGGCTTCCTTTCACAATCTGGGATACAATCCCTCTGGCCCTGGTGATTTATCCACCTTCAAGAATGCTTATTGTATCTAATATTTCACACTCTTCCTGTTTAACTAGAATGTCTGTATCATCCTTCTCCTTAGTGAAGACAGAGACAAAGTACTCATTGAGAACCCTGCCCACATCTTCAGCATCAATGCACAAGTTACCATATACAACTCTGATAGGCCCTACCCTTTCCTTAGTTGTCCTCTTGCTCGTGTGTGTGTGTGTATAGTTATAAGTGCTTCATTATAAAAGGGGCATTAAAATGACAGAACATCCAGGATAGATTAACTGGGGATGATGACAGGAGCTGAGAGGAAGTACTGACACTGTTTCTTTTAGAGCAGAGAAAGGTAATAGAGACTTTTATCATGATCCTCAAAGAGTGAATAGAGGAGAATTATTCCCTCTGGTTAGGGAGTTAGTGTCGAGAGGTTAGGAGAAAATTCCTCGGACTGAGTTCAAACACTTTGCCACTGACGCAAATAGCATAGCTTCTTTTAAGAGAAAAGAGGATAAAGAGAAAAGAGGATAAATATGTCGAGTGGAGGAAGATCAGAGCCTTGAAAGGGAATACATCAATTGGATTAGTTTGGAATGCTTTAGCAAAATGCCACCACTGATGTGATGGGCCGAATGCCCTCTTGCTGTGCAGCAAACCTGAGGGCCTGTGATTCCTGTCTCTTCTCCACCCCCACCCCACTTCCTTCCCCCCCCCCCCCCCCCCCCCCCCATATATTTCAGAAAAATAATCACTTCTGTATTCCATACTTTCCACTGATTATATTAGGCAATGTCATTGTTGGCCTCCCCTCTGTTTCATCAAAAGCAAAATACTGGAAATCTGAAATAACAGAAAATACTCAGCAGGTCAGACAACGTCTGTGGAGAGAAGAGCCAGAGTTAATGTTTCAGGTCAGTGACCTTTCCTCCAAATGAGAAGGTGTTAGATTTTAAGCAAGTACAGAGTGAGGAAAAATGGTTTTGGGGAAGGGGGAGGGCAGTGGAGAGAGGGGCATGTGGATAAAGGAGAAGGTCTGTGATAAGGTGGAAGGCTGGGGTGATGGAATAACAGGGGGTGATGGAATAACAGGGGGTGATGGAATAACAGGGGGTGATGGAATAACAGGGGATGATGGTGTGAGGTAGTAATGGGGCAAGGAAAGAAACAAAAAATGGGTCCAGAGGAGTTGTAAATATTTACTCAGAACAGCAGAGATGGAGGGGAAGCATGGGAAAATTCGGTGGTGGTATTGCAAAGGATCTCTGGGTCTGGTAATGTGGCAGATGAAATGCAGGCAGACTATAATGTCAGATAATGTGTACACATGTGCACATGCACACGCAACATGTGCACACGTGCACACACCCCACACAGTTTGGTGTTCATCTTCCACCAATCTGTTAGGCACAGAATTCCAAATCTTGTAGCATTAATTTTTAAAAAAGAAACTCCCCATCACTTTCTTCCCCCACCCCTCTCTAGATTTTTTTTTTACCAATTATCTTAAATCTGTTACCCCCCCCCCAGTTACCAATCCTTTTGCCCATTTCTTTTTTTCTTGGTCTATTAAAACCCGCCATTGTTTGGAACACCTCATTTAAGTCTCTTTCTCTGTTCTGTAACTGTGTGACTTTGAAGACAGGGGTGGGGGACAGCTCTGCACTTCCATTTTGTGGCCAAGTTTCAATGCAGTTAGTAGCAAAGCTGTGGTGTGCATTATTCAATCACCAAAAACCGTCAGGCTGACCTTTGAAGCACCTTTCAGTTAATGCAACTATTCAGTCCACTAATAAACTCGAAGAAACTTAGTGGAGCTGGCAGCTGCCAGAAACTTGATGTTTTACAGCTCAAGTATAAAGGACTCGGTGTGTAGCTTTGAAGTTAATGGATGGGGTTAGAGCTTAACACAGCAGGCGAATGCCTGGGTAACTTTTAACTGCAAAGTGGAATTGTAATTATGTTCAAATTGTGGGTAGGTTGGAGGGGGTGGGTGGCTTATGTGCTGTGCTTTGAAGAGCAGGAGAAATGAAGAGAATATTACAGGTGGAGGAAGTGGTCCATTGTGGGTGGGGGAGATGGAATTCATTACACTACTGGTGCTGTTGACATCAATACTCCACACAGATCGCGTTTTGAGTGTGTGGAGGAGGTTATAGAAAACTCATGGTCTGGGATTGGTGTGAAACTGGAAGGACCCCAAGCTGAATTTCTGATCTTGGCTGCCATGACAATAGAGATGAGGTACTTTGCCTTCGCATACTTGGCTTGTAGCTAGGGATATTATTTACAAGTCAGGACAAACAAATCTAAAAATTTATATCTGGAGAGATGTCTGGATTGCAGTGTTGATGTCTCCCTTTTGCTGTTAAAGGATGTGAAATTATCCTGGAGCACGGGGAGAGTGGCGACATGATCAATTGCAGATCTGAGGGTTAGGAGTTACAGGGAGCAGTCAGTCACTCTGGGACTCTCTCTGTTTGCCCTTCAAGATAAGGCTGAGGGATTATTTGGTTAAAGTATTTAAAGCTTCCAGATGCTGATGGACCGGTTGTGTATTTCCAGCATTTTGTGTTTCACGATGTCACAAAGTTTCTGGTTTTGAAGTAAAGGTTTATTGTTGGACCAAGTGGATGAAGTCAGCTCGGGTTCAGGCTCAGGGTGTTTCTGTTGAATGTTTTACCTCTGCGCTGTGGCTGTACCCAGCACGTGTGGGTCAGTCGATATCAAGTAGCCTAACACCAATTTGCATTTGTATAACGCCTTTAATGTAGCAAAATGACTCAAGGTACCTCACAGGGAGTGTAAAGTGGTTCAGAGGTCCTGAGGTTGCGAGAGGTGCTTTGGAAATGCAAATCTTACAGTGGCCAGGGAGGTGGGTGGGGACAATGGGGAGGTATCAGAGTTTGTGGTGCTTTCCAAAAACGTCGGTTTTGGTCTTTCCAATGTTGGAGCAAATGTTTGAAACCACATGTGATCTAACTGCCTTTTTCGTGTGGGTTCAGTTCTTTCACTGTATCGGTCATACACTTGTCTTGTGGTTTCTCGTCAACTTTGTAGGCTGGAGCCACGGGGTCTCAGCGAGGTGTGTTGTAGGCATATTGTAGAACTCGAGTAGGTTGGGAGATGCCATTGTGAGTTCCTCAGTCCAATACAAAGAAACACTGTGCGAGCAGCTCAATCGAGAGAATCAAAACAATACGTGGCTGAGCAGTATATCTGGTAGCATGTCCTGGGCTTGTCTGAAAGCAGGGCTGGCTGTTTTGTGCATAACTCTTCGATTTGGTTTGCTTGACTTTATTTTGAAAGGGGAAATGAAAGTATCAAACTTTTGCTCTGTACTGAGACAGTTGGCGTCAGATGGGTTTTTCCAGATATGTACAGCAGCTCATCCTGCCCAAGTTTCAGAAAGGGGATAAATAGTCCAGCATTCTGTTTCTCTATTACTGTTCCGCTCTATTACTGTTCCATAAGCGTAGCTTATAATTCTAGCCGGGCAACTCAAGGGTGTTATCAGGAAGCACTTGTTCACACAAAGGTTAGTAGAAACCTGGAACACTCTTTTCTCCCAAAAACTGTTGAACCTGGGGGGGCCAACTGACAATTTCAAAACTTAGATTGACAGAGTTTTGTTAGGTAACGATATTAAAGGTTAGCGAGCCAAAGTAGGTAAATGGTGTTAAGATACAGGTTTGTCATGATCTAATTGATTGGCAGAGTAGATTATGCAAAAGTAATTCAAAACCTTTAGAACTCACTGGTTAGGTCTCAACTGGAATATTGTGTTCAGTTGTGTGTGTCGCGTCTTTAGGTGCAGAAGTTGTTAACTATAATTGGACCAAGGGTGAGGGGCCTCCCTTAGATGAGAAGGCAAGATTTGTTCTCCTTAAAGCGGAGAAAGTTAAGAGATTTAATAGAAGTGTTCAAAATCATTAACTGCTTTGAAAGATTTAAGTAATGGTGGAAGGATGCTCGTTAACCAGAGGACACAGATTTAAGGTGATTAGCAAAAGTATCAGGCAACACGAGGAAAATAAATTTACGCAGCAACTTATGATCTGGTATGCACTGTCTGAAAGGGCGGGGGAAGCAGATTCAGTAGTAACTTCCCGAAGGGAATTGGACAAATGCTTGAATGGCGAACATTTGCAGAGCTCTGGGAAAGGAGCTGAGCAGTGGGACTGATTGGACAGCTCTGCCAAAGTGCTGGGATAGGAACTCAGCGCCAAATGATCTCCTTTGTTATATCATTCAGTGCTTCGAATGGACATGAGGGACTGAATGGCCTACTCTTGTTCCTGTGTGAGCCTTGCTGAAAAGTGTGGATGTCTGAATGCTGGGTTGAGGAGGGGATTTTGTTGAACCTGTGATTCTTCCCATTTCGAATAGTCCATGCAGCCCTTCTTAAAAGGAACCAGCAGCTGGGTTTGTTACAAGAAGGGGGCTGCTACCTTTGGGCCATATCACAGGATCTATTAGTGTTGTCAGATGAGGAGTCGGAGGACAGAGACGTTTTTCTTTCAACAAGCAAGCCTTTTATTCTTGGGAGAAGCATGTTTGGAGGCACTTCATCCTGGAAAGATGCGTGTAATATCTAGGGGGAGTGAAGAGGTTGGTATGTGCCCTCCTCCCCTTCGGCTTTCAATCTTGGGATTGCCCCTAATGTTCCCTCACCCTCCGTCCCAACTTGAAGAACGGCTTCTGCTATGACCATGGCTTTTGGGATTTTTCCACTATGCCCTTTTCTGGATCCTTAAGTCCGATTATGTGCCAACTTGTTGGGATATTCCTATTTGTTTCAAGCAAGCTGAAATTCCGAATACACTTACCCCCCATGTGTCTTCTAATAGTTGTATTAAGCAACCAGTTGTGACACACGTACAACATGGCACTTTGAGGTCCTGTATGTTTTTAGATCACGTTTCTCCCTCGTCCTGTCCTTCCTGCACCCTCTGAGCGCTGATCCTGACACAGTCAAATCCCACTCACCTATCTTCTTGCTGGCTAACCAGGCCAGCAACACCTCAATTTTAAAATTCTAATCCTTGTTCTCAAGCACCTTCGTGGCCTCGGCCTTTACCATCTCTGTTTCCCCTTCCAGTTCCATAACCCTCTGATACCCCTGTGCTCTTCCAATTATGTTCTCTTGAACATCCCTGATATTCATCACTCCAGCATCTGTGCTTTCAGCTGGCTCCCTCCCTGAATTCCCTCCATAAACCTCTCCACCCTTCCCTCATTCTTTAAGGCTCTGCTTTAAAATCTCTTTGACCAAGGTTTTTCCACCTGCCCTAATATTTCTGTGGATCAGTGTCAAATTTTGTGTGATAATGTTTCTGTGAAGTACCTTGGAATGGTTCAGCACATTAAAGGTGCTATAAAAATGCAAGTTATTGATCGGCATGATGAATACGAGAGCAGGCAGCAAATCTTGTCAACATCCTGGGGGGTTACCATTGAGCAGAAACTGAACTGGACCAGCCAGATAAATACCGTGGCTATACAAGAGCAGGTCAAAGGCTGAGAATTCTGCAGCGAGTAACTTATCTCCTGACTCCCTGAAGCCTATCCACCATCCACTTGGAACAAGTCAGGAGTGTGTTGGAATACTCTCCACTCGCCTGGATGAGTGCAGCTCCAACAGCACTCGAAGCTCAACATCATCCAGGACAAAGCAGCCCAATTGATTGGCATCCCATTCACCACCTCCAGCATTCACTCCCTCCACCACCAACACACAGTGGTGGCAGTGTGTACCATCTACAAGATGTATTGCAGCGACTCACCAAAGCTCCTTCGACAGTACCTTCCAAACTTGCGATATCTACCACCTAGAAGGATAAGGGCAGCTGACACATGGGAACACCACCACCTGGAAGTTCCCCTCCAAGCCCCACTCACCATCCTGACTTGGAAATATATCGGCCGTTCCTTCACTGTCGCTGGATCAAAATCCTGGAACTCCCTCCCTAACAGCACTGTGGGTGTACCTATACCACATGGACTGCAGCGGTTCAAGAAGGCAGCTCACCACCACCTTCTCAAGGGCAATTAGGGATGGGCAATAAAAGTACTGTCCTAACCAGTGACGCCCACATCTCGTGAAAGAATAATGAAAAGCAAATTTGAATGAGCGAAAACCCGTCAGACAAGCGAATACTGTCTTTCCTACTCTACATTTCAGTGTGACAGCTGTCTTCAAGTCTGAATGTGTGCTTTGACCAATAAATGTTTCAGATCAGCAGCTTTGTTTTTGGTTTTAAGCACATGGGCATATTCTGAGCTTGTATAACGAGCAATGTGTTACATTAAGATCTCCCCTGCCACACCCAGGAAAAAAAATCCCCATCTTGGCTCTTTTACATTGGGTGACTATTCTCCCATGGGGGGGGAGAAAGGTGATCTTAAAAAAAAATACACACAACATGGCCCTGCAGTCAGCTACATCCAACTGAACATGAATAAGTTGGAACAGCAACATTTGGGAGCAATGTTCTTTCTAAGCTTCATGGCTATGCAGCGAGACAGAACATGTCAAGTTGTGCAATCAATTTGCTGTGCATCAAAGGGCTCTGAAGGTATATCTCACTTCTAACTGGGAGTAGAGAGAAGTGCTTGAGGGAAGCGGTGACACTAGTTCCAGTAAACTGGAGGCAGTGGGGGTTGTGGATCCTCACTGAACCAATGCATTCCCAGCTCTGGGTTGGGCAACATCAAAAAAGTCTAGGGCACGAGAACAGTCTCTTAGCTGGGTTCTGTAATAGATTTAATGGGCTGAAAGGAAAGAGTGAAAATAACTACAAGTAGTTTCCTGATTGCAAGAAACTAAAACGTTAGAAGTTGAAATTGGGTTTTCTCAATGGCTGAAGTTTCTTTGTGCCCTTTAGAGGACTTAACTGATCTGGTGTTTAGTCCCTTGTCTTGATGAGGGTGTGATGCAGAGCCGATCCTCCAGATTGATACCAATGCTCAAAGGGTTAAATTGTGATGGTTTGCATATTTTTTTTTCACTTGTTCACAGGATGTGGGTGTTGCTGGCTAGGCCAGCTTTTATTGCCCATCCATAATTGCCCTTGTGATAGGGTAGAGTAGAAACGGCGAAACTGTTTCTTCCTGTCTGGGGGAATTGAAGAACAAGGGGACGTATCTTAAAATCAGAATGAGGCCATATCCTGTTCCAAGTCCTATTTTCTTTTTTGCTTCACTTTTCCCCTTCTGTAAATGTTAACGTAACCCACAGTCAGTTACCAAGTTCTGGCGGTCATCCAATAACTCAATGAAGTGGCCATTCATCAGGGTGAAGCTCAGTTTGTGGTGGTAGAATATTAGAAACCATCAAGATCTTGTTCTTGTCTGAACAGGAGGAGGTGGTGGTGTAATGGTAATGTCACTTAACTAATAATCAGCAGCTGAGGATGGTACTCTGGGGACATGGGTTCAGATCCCACCATGGCAGCTGGTGGAATTTCAAATCAATTTAATTAAACTGATAAATTTTAATAAATCTGGAATATAAAGCTAGGCTTCGTAATGTGACCATGACAATCATCATTGATTGTTGTTTAAAAACCCATCTGTTCACTCATGTCCTTTAGGCAAAGTAACCTGGTATCCTTATCTGGTCTGGCCCACAGCAAAGTGGTTGACTCTTAAATGCCCTCTGAAATAGCCTAACAAGCCATTCAGTTCAAGGGCAATTAAGGATGGGCAGCCAATGTTGGCCTTGCCAGTGACACCCATATCCCATTAAAGAGTAAAGATGAAAAATGTCTACACATGCATTTTATAGCTGGGATCATTGTGGTAACCAGCAGCAGGGACTGTCTGATATCCCCACATTGAATCTTTATAATTCCTACCATTGCCAATTGTAGCTGTCCTGACTGTTGGACCTGTTGAGATCATCTACTGCTTCACAGACCAAGATTGAGCCAAGGGCTGGTTGGAAACACTTTCCACTGGCTGGAGGATTGGTAACCAGAGGATGCAGGTTTAGATTTGCGAAAGGAAAATGTGAAGAGATTAGGTATTTTTTGGCAGAGAGTTATGATCCGGAATGCACTGCTTAAAAGTGGTGGAAGCAGATCTAAGAGCAATTTTCAAAACAAAATTACAAACATACTTGAAAGGGTAAAAATTTCGGGGCTACGGGAAAAGAGTAGAGAGTAGTGGGAATAATCAGATAGTTCTTTAAAAGAACTGGAATAGACACAATGGTCCAAATGCTGCCCTTCTGGGCTGTAGGATTCTATGGTGCGGCTCAATCTCGTGCTACACTGGAATGTCCTTTAATTTTCAGTCTTAGTAGGTGTTGTACCTGGAGTTTCCTGAGAGTAAGAGTGGCGACGCTGCGAGCTCTGGGCAGCTTGAAGCACAGCTATACAGTTGTTGAATTTGTGCACAGCACGAATGTGATGATGCACTCTGACAGTTCTGGAGCCACATCTGGCTCTTTAGCATCTCATTTGTGGACCCACCCTTTTCCAGTGAATCGCAGTAATGTGGGAAAAGCCTCGAAAAATAAATTGCCGAGACAAGAGCTGTATTTTTATTGTGGGGGCCAAAAGCTGATGAGTTTTGCCGCGCAGCTTCAAATGATTATTTTAAAGAAAAAACATCATTCCTGCTTGACTGGTATTGCTACAGTGGACGCTACATTGTGGTTATAGGTAATGGCTTTGGTTCAAAGAACAAGATTTTATGATTGTGGCCAGTTCTAATATAGCCAAGGTGATAAATTATTCTGAATGTGCTATTGGAACCTTTTTTTTGCAAGAATCAATAGCCATAAAAGTTGTCTTAATTGTACCCATTTCTAAGTTATAGTTTGCTTTAAAGATAAATTATAATTTTGTCATTGAAGTTTAAAAGTCAAATAATGCAAAAATCAAAATTGGGCCAAGTATTTGGTTTAGAAGTGCTGAATTTTCATCTTGTGGTTCCTGTTGATCCTTTATTTCAGCAAATTGTTTCAAAAGGCCTCTTCAGGTGACAGGAGGTTGCTGGCCCCTGGGCTATGAACAGCATGGGTACTCTGGCCAGCGGCAATGAGTCATATCCTTCACGGCATTGAAACTGAGGATTACAATGAAGCATAATAAGCGTGTGAAATTTTTGCCCAGTTCCTGCTTGAACTGTATAAATGACCCTTTAGATTTCCTTCTTCCAAATTGGGCTGCGTCTGCAGGGATCAATCGGAGTCCTGTAACGCCAGGGTGGAGTATTTGGTGTTTGCAAGTCTGTCGACTGGTGGGTGGCAACGGAGAGAATCATTTATGATGAATTAAGAGGATTACGTGAGAAACACTGCAGTCGACTGGCTTAACTGGGTGTTCCTTGTTTGTTCTCTGCAATGTGTTACCAATAGGCCCAGTGACAAAACTGCAGCCTGCTCTTCTGACTATCCTTTGTGCCAATTTTTATTGACTCCCAGGACACAGGTCTTGTGTTTGCCCCACTCCTGTTAGCCCCAACATAAGAGTATCACCTCTGCATCCACGTAACGCATCTTTCAGATGTGATATTAAACAAAGGCCTCCGCCTGTCCTCTTAGGTGGATGTAGAAGATCCCCCGGCATTATCTTTTGAACAAGAGCAGGGGAGTTCTTCCCAATTCCCTGGGTAAGTATTTGTCCCTCGTTCAACATTGCTAAAAACAGATGTTCTTGTCATTAACATGTTGCTGTTTGTAGGAGCTTGCTGTGTGCAAATTGGCTGCCATGTTTCCTATGTTACAACAGTGACTTTACTGTCAAAAGTATTTGATTAATTGGGCAGCTCTTTGGGATGCCCTGAGATTATGGAAGGCGCTATATAAATACAAATTCTACTTTAACTTCACCATCATTACAACCTGTTTTTCGTGAGATGGTGTGTAACTTGATACAAAATTACAGACTTTTTCCAAGCATAGAGTTGGGACTCCTGCAGACACATCTACGTAACCTTGGCTGGCATTTCACTGAAGTCCTGAGGGAGTTTATGTTGGTGGAGGCCTTTGGATGAGATATCAAACTGAGGTGTGGGGGGAGGCGGGGGGGAGGGGGTCCTGTCGGCCTGAGGAGGAGGAAGTAGAAGTTTCCCCTGACGCTATTCAAAAGAAAGCATGACCAGCAATTCTTACTTAACCAACATCACCAAAAATCAGATGAATTGGCTGTTCCCTCATTTGTGGATGTGGGAGTTTGTTCATGTTATTTACTGCTGGTACCCATGTGGCAGTGACTGTACTTCAATACCTAATTCACTGGAGGTGAAGCACTGTTGGACAAGCTGAGGGATACAAGGCACTGCGCTGACAGTCTTGAACCTAAGCTATGATTTAATCCTCATCACGGAATGAATAATGTGATCTCCAAGTGGCTGTTTAAAATTTTTAAACTCCCTTCCCATTGACAGGATTTTAACATTTAGTCACCATGAACTATAGTGAACCCATTAATGCCGAAGTTAAAAAAATTGGTGCTCTTGTTCCAAGCAGACGTTGATGGTTTAGGCAGTTTGTCAAACTCCCAAAATCTCTAAACTAATGTCTATTTGACGTTTTTAAATGAATCCCAGACTAATACCAGCTAGAGCAGGGTTGCTCAAAGGAGGTTAAGGTACAATGGGCTTGTGTATAATGGTGTCAAGAGGATCTTGTTTCATCACCACCTCTGACTCTTACTTTTATCTGCATTGAAATTTCAAGCTAAAATAGCTCATGTGAATGGTTATCTGTTCGGCTAGCCTTCCCCCCCCCCCTCATCCCCCAGTGCGCACTCGCACCTCTTGCTTTCTTTTTCTCCACCCTCCTCCCCAAACCCCTGCTTGTTCTATCTTGCTATGTTGAGTCTATAACACAGAAAGACCATTTGACCAAACTAGTCTGTACTGGAACTTATGGTCCACATGAGTCCCTTCATGCCCATCTCACCCTCTTGCCCAATCAAAATATTCTTCTATTCCTTTCTCCCTTGTGCTTATCAAAACTTCCCCCAAAATGCATCTCAGTTGTTTACCTCAACTGGTGAAGAAGCTTCTCCAGGATTCCCAATGTGGATTGGTTGGTGACTATTTTACATTGAAATTGCCCTTAGGTTAACACACCCCCAATAAGTGGAAGTGTTTTCCCTGCAGCTACCTAGCAAACTCTTGCATAATTTAAAATATACTCTATTGGGTTACTATTCAGTCTTTTCTTCTCAAAAAAGAACTCCTGCCTTTTGGTGACTGAAGCTTTGATTTATAAAGGCATATATTTCCATCAATCTGTCAGAAGCTTTACAGCATGAAAATTCTTCACCTGTCAATGCAAGTGTTGTTGGCAGGTTGCCTTACATTGAGGTGGTAGCTTATTATGGTGAACCGCTTCCTGTTCCCCAGTGTTCTATTAAGGAGCAGTGGGGGAGAGTTGATGGTTAGTGATCCTGAGCACAAGCCTTGGCTTTGCTTTTTTTTTAATGCTCATCCTCCTCCTCCTCTTCAGAACCCAAGGGGCACTGACACTAACTTCAAATGCTGGAACTAAGCTTAGTTCACTCTGCAGAAACCTGGAATCTAACCTGATCTTGGGAGTCCCACACCTTCAAAGGTGCCATCCTTCAGATAAGACATTAAACTGAGGCCTTGCCTTCCCCCGTCGCTGTTTAGGGACCTTGCTGTGTGGAATTGGTCGGCACATTTCCTCCATTTTAACATTGACTACTCCAAAAGCATTGCTGAAAAAAGAGACATGCTTAAGTTTTCACTAAGATAAAAGAAAAAAAAACTGCGGATGCTGGAAATCCAAAACAAAAACAAAAAGACCTGGAAAAACTCAGCAGGTCTGGCAGCATCGGTGGAGAGGGACACAGTTAACGTTTCGAGTCTGAATGACTCTTCCACAGAACTAAGTAAAAATAGAAAAGAGGTGAAATATAAGATTTCGTCTTGCAGTCATCGGGGCACTCGCAAGAATACCAGTATAAGGGGAAAACCAACAATTTATATTGCATTATGAAGAGGGTGTGATTGGTTGACATGTGGCATTGTCATGGAGAATGTACTACTGATGGTGACTGACAATTAATTGCCAAGTACCATCAGTGTTGCATTCTCCATGACAATGTCACTTGTCAACCAATCAGCACTCTCTTCACATACAGTATAAATTGTTGTCTTCCCCTTATATTGATACTCTCGTGAGGGCCCTAATGAGTGGAAAAGCTTCGACATGTCCCTTTTTTTTCAGCAATACTTAAGTTCTGTACTCCAAACGACTACTCCAAAAGTACTTCATGGCTATGAAATGGTTAGGGATATCTTGAGGTGGTGAGTGCACTTGATAAACGCAATTTTGTTTTTGTTTTTTGTGGCGCATGCCTTAAGATAGCACCATTCCGCACCAAGCCCGCAGCACGGACCATAACGTTACTGTTTATTCAACAGGTGACATTGAGTTAACCCTTGACATTCTTGTGAAACACTTCCTGGGGATATATTTTAATATGACTGCTAAAATAAGCCATGTTTTCAGCTGTGTGATCTAATCCGCAGTTGCAGTTGAAGTTGCCTTTGGGCGATTATTCTGCTTGATGCATCATGTCGCTTTGTTTGCTGTTTTCAGACTCGCTATGAACGAGGAGCAGTTTGTTAACATTGACCTAAATGATGACAATATCTGCGGCGTCTGTAAGCTTGAGACTGCGAAGGAGATGCTTTCGTTTTGCCACGTCTGCTTTGAGCTCAGCATCGAAGGTAGGGGTAATACCTGGGGTGTGATGAGAGGGAACCTATTTATCTATACTCTAGACTTGGCAAATAAAACAAGAGCCCGGAATGAAGTCCCGGTCAATCAGCATCTGATGAAAGGAATAGCACAGGGACAGAAGGAGGCTGTCCCACAGACCTGTTCCACCATTCAATTAGATTATAAATTTCTCCCAATTTCTCTATTGGATTTATTTGTTAATACCTTATGTTTATGGCCACACTTCTGGTCTTGCCCAGAACACTCAAGTTAAGCATTTAACATGTAAATATTTAAGTAAACTGGCCGTACCTAATAGTGCAGGATTGCCATGGGCACAGGCACATGCAGGCCCTCCAACAGCAATTGGAGAAGTTGCAGAGTGCCAGCCCCAAATTGCCCCATGTCCTTAGACTTCAGCTCCAGGTGCAGGGATTCGGGGGATGAAAAGGTGGCTAAATTCCTTTTAAAAATTCACTGACAGAGGGAAGGACACTGTGCTGCGTTATTCTCATGGCAAGTCACTCAAACAAGGCATTGTTCGACAAAAATGTTAAAGATTTACCATGCCATCTGTGCAATGTTAAGAAAAGTGAGATGGCTGATAACTCTCTTTAAGGGACCAAGATTGAAAATGTTTAAACCAGGCCCCTGTGTTAAGATCAGTTCCTGCTTTGGTACCATTTTGTGTCAATCCAAAATCTTCCCATTGAATACCGCAAAGTGGAGCACAGTGCACAAGTGCACATCTTCGGAGCTTTTTGAAAGTGCTTTACCTAGAACCTGGTCCCCAGACGTGACATTTAAACATTTCTTGTCAGGAGCTCTTTCGGAGGCATATTGGACAAAGGTATCTCCCCTGAAGCATTGCAGAACAAAGGATCCAGGCATTAGCCCTTCACCCAGATGGTTGTGGTTGGTCTCAGTCAGTTGGGAAGCTGCAACTGACCTCAAGACCTCTCTAAACTGGGGGAGGAAAAATAAAAATAAGGTTCTTACTGCGGACAAATTATGGACAGTATGTGTGTGTGCGGGGTGCACATGTGCATGCCGACATTTATTGGCCATCACGGCCCTTGAACGTTGTGGCGATCTTATGGTCCATTGTAGTGGTTGTGTTGCGCCTAAATGGCCTGCTGGGCTATTTCAGAGGGAAATTAAACATCAGCCAGATTGATGTGGATCGGGGGTCACTTACAGATGGCAGGTTTCCTTCTGTTAAAAGGTCATTAGTGACGCGGATGGGTTTTTATGACAAGCCAGCAGTTTCAAAGCCACCATTACTGAGACTAGCTTTCCTTATTCCAGACTTATCTAATTAGCTGAATTTAAATTCCCCAGCTGCTCTGGTGGGCTTAGAATTCATGTCTCCAGGTGAGTGTTCCAGGTCTCTGGATCACCAGTCCAGTAAAATAACCACTGTGCTGCAGTACTCTGTTCCTGTTTCTAAGCGATTCCTATGGCAGAGTGAACCTGCTGGTACTTTCAAGACAAGTTGCAGCGGAGCCTTGTACAAAGGCCTTCAGGCAGTGTGAAATCGTACCTGCTGTACCAGTCACCACCTGTCAGGTATTGAAGAATGCAAATTGGCTGCAAAAACAGCCCACAATTTGTTTGGTGTATACGAGGTCATCGGAGAAATTGGATTTTCCTGTTTTCAATTCCTGGGATTTTTAATCTTCTAAAGTACCTCTATTTTTAAATTGTCACTCATGTTTTGTACAAGGTTAAGCTTTGTAAACAGTCAGTCACCGTGACCTTCTGTTGTATAGAGGGAGCTGGCCCTTTCACGGTGACTGTGGTGTATGCGGTTTCCTGTTTTTATAAATATTCTTTGGTACAATATTTCACTTTTTGCTAAGCAGATTTGCGACTGAGTAACCAAAGCAAATGATCATGAGGTGTTGTCAGTATGATTTTAGTAACTTATGTCAGCATCTCCTGTTCCATCAGCACCTCAAATATAAAATTTGCATCCTTTTTTTCAAATCTGATCATGGCTTTGCCCCTCTGTAACTTACCATAACTTCCCTAGATCTCTGTGCCCTTCCAATCCTGACCTCTAGTGCATCCATAATTTTCGTTGCTCCATCATTGGAAACTGTGCTTTCGACTCTCTAAGCTCAGGAGTTCCCTCCCACGTCCTCTCCATCTTTGGCCTCCTTGAAGATGCTCCTTAAAACCCACCTCTTTGAGCAAGCTTTGGTTTATGTATCCTTATCGTGCTTGGTGTCAAATGTTGTTTGATAACACTCCTCTGAAGCCCATCCGTGGGTAAATTTTTAAAAATTCATTTATGGGATGTGGGCTAGGCCAGCATTTATTGCCCATCCCCAATTGCCCTTGAGAAGGTCGTGGTGAGCCTCCTTCTTGAACCGCTGCAGTCCCTGTGGTGTAGGTATACCCACAGTGCTGTTAGAGAGGGAGTTCCAGGATTTTGACCCAGTGACAGTGAAGGAACGGCAATATATTTCCAAATCAGGATGGTGAGTGACTTGGGGGGGAACTTCCAGGTGGTGGTGGCCCCATGTGTCTGCTGTCCTTGTCCTTCTAGATGGTAGCTTTCATCGGTTTGGAAGGTGCTGTTGAGCCTTGGTGATTTCCTGCAAAGAATCTTGTAGTTGGTACACACTGCTGCTGTGTATCGGTGGTGGACAGAGTGAATGTTTGTGGATGGGGTGCCAATCAAATGGGACTGCTTTGTTCTGGATGGTGTCGAATCTCTTGAATGTTGTGGGAGCTGCACTCATCCAGGCCAGTGGGGAGTATTCTATCACACTCCTGACTTGTGCCTTGTAGATGGTGGACAAGCTTTGGGAGTCCAGAGGTGAATTTTCAAATTTAATGAAGCTGGACATGTTGATGGTGAAATTGCACTTTTCAGTCCTGAAATATCTTTCCAAAAAGTAAGGCAACCAGAAATCAGTCTTCGGAGGTCAATTTATTTGCTTTCCCCCATCCGTTGCTAAACTACACTTGCTGCCTGAACGACTCTGTACCAATATCAAGAACACTCAAAATTTATCAAATATCAGACAAATACTGACAAGTAGGAAAGGATATAAGAACATAAGAAATAGGAGCAGGAGTAGGCCATTCAGCCCCTCAAGCCTGCCCCACCATTCAGTAAGATCGTGGCTGATCTGCCCCAGGCCTCAGCTCCTCTTTCGTGCCAACACCTCATAGCCCTCAACTCCCCGATATTTCAAAAATCTATCTACCTCCTCTTTAAATATTTTCAGTGATCTAGCCTCCACAACTCTCTGGGGTAGAGAATTCCAGACACTCACTACCCTCTGAGAGAAGAAATTCCTTCGCACCTCAGTTTTAAATGACTGTCCCCTTATTCTGTAACTCTGTCCCCTAAGTCGTGAATCCTCCACTAATGGAAACATCTTCTCAACATCTACCCTGTCAAGCCCCCTCAGAATCTTGTACATTTCAATAAGATCACCCCTCATTGTTCTAAACTCTAATGAATAAAGGCCTAACCTGTTTAGCCATTCTTGATATGTCAACCCCTTCATCCCAGGAATCAACCTAGTGAATGTCTTTTGAACTGCCTCTAATGCCTTTCTTTAATACGGGGACCAAAACTGTGCACAGTACTCCAGGTACAGCCTCACTAACACCGTGTACAGTTGTAACAAGACTTCCCTATTTTTAAACTTCAATCCCCTAGCAAAAAAGGCCAACATTCCAATTGCCTTCTTACTTGCTGTACCTGCATGCTAACTTTTTGTGTTTTGCGCACTCGAGCACCCAGATCCATCTGTGCTGCACTTTTTTGAAGTACCTCTCTCTTTGAATAATAGTCTGCCTTTTGACCCTTCTTTACCAAAACCGCGTTGACTCTGTTAGATTGTGTTAAGCTTTTCTAAATGTCCCGCTATTTCTTCCTTAATAATGGACTAACTGGTGCAATGAGCCTGCCCAACACTCATAGCTCACCTCAGACTTTCCTATATTAAACGCCATCTGCCAAGTTTTTGCCCACTCACTCAACCTACCTATATCCCTTTGCAGATTCCTTATGCCCTCATCAAAACATGCCTTCCCACCTATTTTTGTATCATCAGCACATTTGGATACATTACAATATAGGTAGTAAATAATTGAGGCCCTAGGACTGATCCTTGTGGCACTCCACTAGATGCGTATTTCCAACCTGAAAAAGAACCATTAATCCGGATTCTCTGTCTTCTGTGTTACCAATCTTCAATCCATGCTAATACATTACCTCCAATACCGTGAGCTCCTATCTTGTGCAATAACCTTTTGTGTGGCACCTTATCGAATGCCTTTGGAGATCAAAATACAGCACATCTACTGGTTCCCCTTTATCAATTCTGCTTGTTATATCCTCAAAGAACTCTAGCAAATTCGTCAAACATGATTTCCCTTTCACAAAACCACGTTGACTCTGTTAGATTGTGTTAACTTTTCTAAATGTCCTGCTATTTCTTCCTTAATAATGGACTAGCTGGTACAATGAGCCTGTCTGACAATCGTAGCTGGTTTATTGTAGCTGAACACTCCCTTCCCCTGTCCTTCTACAGCCATGTTATCTGCGGGAGACAAAAGCTCCAGCAAAATGCACTAGTAAAAATTCCTCTCTACCCGCCCCCCATGAGACCAAAATGAGTCCAGGACATCACATAGACCAAGTGTCACTTGTGACGCTTACCTTTACATAGTGCAATCTTTTGCCCCAGACAAGAACCAATCCAACTTGAAGGTGATACAGAGTTGGTACCTATAAGACCAGCCAACATTACTTTTTATTCTTTCATGGGATGTGGGCATTGCTGGCAAGGCCAGCATTTGTTGTCCATACCTAATAACCCTTGAGCTGAGTGGCTTGTTAGGTCATTTCAGAGGCTGATTAAGGGTCAACCATAACTCTGTGGCCAGACCAGGTAAGGACGGCAGATTTCCTTTCCCAAAGAACATTACTGGATCAGATGGGCTTTTATGGCAGTCGGTAGTCAGTGTCACCATGAGTGCCGCTAGCTTTCAATTCCAGATTTTATTATCTGAATCTTAAATTCCACTAGTTGAGGTGGTGAGATTTGAACACACGACCCCAGAACATTAGCCTGGGCCTCTGGATTACTAGTCTAGTTACATTACAGCTATGCCACTGTCTGTCTTCGCCACATACCGATTAACTAGTATAATGACCTTCTTTCAAGAATTGGTAGAGAGTTATAAACAGTAATGTAAGAAGGCAATGAAACTGATTAAGGGTCTGACGTTGAATATCTTTCAACTGGTCTTTAGTGTGCTACATGCTACATTACATTGTTGGTATGCTGTTTATACGACACATTGTGACTAGTCGTGCATGTTTAACATTGGCTGTTGGCTGAACCTGGCAATTTTTGTTCCAGTAAGTGATGTTTCTAAATGGATATTGTGCATGCATTTGCATTTAGATTTCTCAACAATGGACTCTCTAGCGTCTCCTAGTTTTCTGTGGTTGGCTGATTTATTTTTTGCTTGTTTGGCAGTAAGCCAGAAACAGGAACCAGATTCAGCCTCAGTAAATACATTTTTTTTTTCTTTTTTAAAAAAAAATCTCTTATTAAAATCACTAACATACAGTGTAACTGTGAAAAGGGTAAACTATCCCTCCTCATCCATCTCTACACTCTGCAGCCATTGGCACGGTTGAACCTTCTTTCTCATGTACTTCCCCAGTGTTGGTGTCAGCTGGGTGGGACTGCACTCGGCTGGCTCTGTGTTCTTATTTATTGTAAGAGGTCATCCAAAGCTCGGTGACCTAGATTGGCTCCTGGTTCAACAATGCCTCAGTTTTTAAAACTCTCGCCTTTTCAAATCTCTCCATGGTCTCGCCCCCTCTGTACCTCTAGTATCCTCCAACTGTGCAACCCTGTGGTATCCTTTAATTCTGCTGTCTTGAACATCCCTACACCTCTGGTGGCTGTGCCTCCAGCTACCAAGGCCCTAAGCTTTGGAATTCCCTCCCTAAACCTCTGCCTCGCTACCTGATTTTCCTCCTTTAAGAGACTCCTTAAAACCTATCTCATTGACCAAGCTTTTGATTGCCTGCCCTAAAATCCCCTTTTGTGACTTGGTGTTACATTTTAGAATGTCCCTGTGAAGTGCCTTGGGACTTTTTTATGTTAAAGGTGCTATAGAAATACAAATTGTTTCCTTTCGCTCTCCCCCTGACATTGGGCCCATTTCCCGCAGTTAAAATATTTTTATCCACCTCCCAATTTCAACCTTGCATCACTAAACAGACTGTGTTTGGCAGGCACGGGGGTGAACTCGGTAAAACCTGTAAAGTGCAAGTTCCTGCTGTTACCAGAGCAATTCCGGTTGGGTTTTCTGAGTGAGAGCAGCAATGGCACGATTCCATGTTCTGCGCTTGCCTGCATCCTTCTGATGTAAAAGTTACTTTACAAAGGGTGAATGAAAACTATTTGGTGCTGAGTGACTGAGCTAAGTAGGACAGTTCAACCAGTTGGGGAGGAAGTGAGAGACTTAGAATCAGAGCACAGAAGGGCCATTCTGTCCACAATGTCTCTGTTGGCTCTTTGAAAGAGCTTTCCAATTAGTCCCATCCCCTGCTCTTTCCCCATATCCCTGCAATTCTTTCCTTTTCAAATATTTGTCCAAATCCCTTTTAGAAGTTGCTGTTGAATCTGCCTCTCCCACCCTTTTAAGCAGTTTGTTCGAGATCATCATAAACCGTAACACTTAAGTCATCATAATGCTTAAAAAGAAAGTTCTCCCCCTGCTAATCTTGGTTCTTTCACCAATTATCCTATACCTGTGTTCTCTGGTTACTGATCTGTCAGTTTCTCTTTCTTTACTCTCTCAATAGCATTCATGATTTTGAACACCTCTGTTAAATCTCCTCCAAACCTTCCCTGCTCTAAAGTGAACAATTCTAACTTCTTCATAGCTGAAACAGTCTATCATTCTGGTTAAGCCAGTATTCAGCTTCCTAAATTTGAAACAGTTTGGCTGTATTGATGATTCAGTGCCTTTTTGTATCATTGTCATGTTGAGACTTGAAGCTTTCACCTACGACTTGAGGCAGAATGCTTGCGTTACATCAGATAGACAGAACCGCTCCACAAAGGTAGCGCTGGGCACATAAAGACATGCAGCCCAGGTGGAACTGATTTCAGCTGTGGAACACAGAGGAGGAATGTCTAATTCATAGACTTTTACAGCACAGAAAGAGGACTTTTTTGCTCTTCCCCTCTGAACCCTCCATTTTATTTCCAAAGTATTTACTCAATTCTACTTTGAATGTTGCCGTTGAATCTGCTTCCATTATCATTTCGGGTAACACATTCCAGATCACAGCTTTTTTTTAAAAAAATCAATCTTTCATGGGATGAGGGCGACACTGACAAGGCCAGTTGTCCATCCCTAATTACCCTTGAATTGAGTGGCTTGTTAGGCTGTTTCAGAGGGCAGTTAAAGGTCCACCATGTTGTGGGCCTGGAGTCACATGTAGGCCAGACCAGGTGAGGACGGCAGATTTTCTTCCCTAAAGGGGCATCAGTGAACCAGATGGATTTTCACAACAACCAGTGATAGTTGTCGTGGTCACCATCACTGAGACTAACTTTCAATGCCAGGTTTACTAATTGAGTTTAAATTCCACCAGCGGCTGTGGTGGGATTTGAACCCGTGTCCCCCAGAGCATTCGCCTGGGCCTCTGGATGACTGGTTCCGTGAGCTTGATGAGTTTGCAGAAAAACATTTCTATCCCTCTCCATGATTGAAGAGGATAAATTTCTTCAATAAAACAGAAAACGCTGGAAACATTCAGCAGATTTGGCAGCATCTGTGGACAAACAGCGTTAACATTTTGGACCTGTGTCTTTTCCTTGTGAAACTGGAACATGAACAACTTTTCAGCTAGTACAGAGTCAGGAAAAGGAGGGTTTATGCAGGAAAAGGACAAAAGGGAAGGGCCGTAATATGGTAGAGGCAGGAGAGATTAAATAACAAAGAGAATTGTTGTGCAGAGATGTGTCAGAGAAAGCTGGCAAGACCCCAGGCTTATGGACCACCCAGCCCGGGACATTAACAATAGGGGATTCCACCTCCCCCCCCCCCACACACACACACACACACACACACACACACACACACACACACACACACACACACACACACACACACACACACACACACAAGCACCAGCCTGCATTACCTGCCATCCAGGTTATTCTAAGTGCAGCCATTGCCAGTACCTGCTATCTGAGAGAAAATGGATATATATCTGAAGCTGTAATGCAGGGAAACAAGGTAGCCAGTTTACACACAGCGATGGAATCAGCGATGAGATAAATGACCAGATAGTCCGTTTCAGATGGCTAACTATTGGACCAGAACACTGGGGAGAGCTCCCTTGATGGTTTTCAAAATAATGGCCACAGGATCTTTAAATCCACCTCAGGAGGCAGACAACGTTTCCGTTTAAAGTCTTACCTGAGAGGCGGCACCTCTGGCAGTGTAGCCCTCCCTCAGTACTGCTCCTGGGAGTGTCAGCCTCGATTACGTGTTCAAGGCTTCAGAGTGGAAACTCAACCCTCTGGCCCAGAGGCGAACGTGCTACTCAGTGAGCCGTGGCTAACACAGAATTGACGGCTTTAGCCAAAGGCAGCAACAGCTCCTGCTGCTGCCTTGCAGTGCAATCCTTGATGTTACTGCCTCAGCATTTCTTAAGATAATGAAAACAGAAATGCTGGAAATACTCAGTAGGCCAGGCAGCAACTGTGGAGAGAGAAACAAACAGGTAAAAGTTTCATTATTATTATTAATAATAATAATAATAATAAGAAGAAGAAGAAGGTAAAAGCAAAATACTGCGGATGCTGGAAATCTGAAATGAAAACAGAAAATTCTGGAAAAACTCAGCAGGTCTGACAGCATCCGGGGGGGAGAGAAACAGAGTTAGCGCTTTGAGTCAGTACGACTCTTCAGAGTGAAAGGAGTAGAAATGTGTTTGGAATTTATACTGTTTAAGGGGGAGGAGGGTGGGTGGACCAGCTGAAACAGGATAGAAAGTCAGCAGTAGGTGGGGACTAAGGAGAGATTGACAAAGATGTCGTGGACACAAGACAAAAGGGAGTGTTAATGGTAGTGGGAAGGGCCAAAGAAGGTGCTGGTGGTGGCATAAAGGTAAGAAATGAGAACATGTGAATAGCAGAACAAGGGTCAGCACTGTGAAAGAGCAACATATAATAAGTGACAGATGGTCCTTTGCGGGGGGGTGGGGGGGGCGCTGGTGATTGTTGGGCGGGGACAGTGGTTGGGGAAAAGGATAGACAGGGGGATTTAAAAAAGGGATAAACAAAGGGGAATAAAACAATAAATGAATAAAAATAAATAAATAAATAAAAGATAAAGATTAAAAAAGCGGTGACGATGGAAGAGGGAAAGTTCATGGTCTGAAGTTATTGAACTTAAAACTTTCACTAGTTTTGATCAATGGACCTGAAAGTTTTTAACTTTTTGTCTCCATTACTGACTGGTGTATTTACAGCATTTTCTCTCTTTTTTAAATCTCAGGTTTCCAGCATCTGCAGTATTTTGCTATTTTTAAAATAATCATGCATTTGACTCCGTGATCGGCATGAGGCTAATTTTTTATTTTATAAATTGGGATTTGCACGCAGGACTGACTCATGCATACAAACAAATTTGCCTGGTGTAGTTTCTTTGTGGTGTAAATTGTAAGCTGTTTCAATGCTGTTAATGTTTTCACATTTATAAATAGAACACTATCAACACCAACAGGCAGTTTTATTTTGGGCTATGTTAAATAGGTGCTTGGAGTTAAAGCTGCAGGGAGCAACACACTTCACACCTTTACTCAGTTAATTTGTTGATGAGCTACTGTTAGTACATTTCCTTAAGGCCAGGCAGCCAATGAACCAGCACAAAAACAGAATTACCTGGAAAAACTCAGCAGGTCTGGCAGCATCGGCGGAGAAGAGCAAAGTTGACGTTTCGAGTCCTCATGACCCTTCAACAGAACGAAATGAAACAGCACCATTTTTCACTCTTTTTAATTACTGGGCATTTGAGGCTTAATTGTAAATGTACAAATGTTCCTGCTTTTACAAAAATAAAATGGTTAGGGGAAAGGAGGGTTCTTTTGTTTCTCTTCTGTCATTGAAATTACTAACTCTTGGCACAGCTCCCTGTGCTGATTGCCCTCTGGTGCTTATGGCTACATTCAAGCTTTTATCTGAAGCCAATCTTGTTAGTTTTTTTTACCTTTTCACAGGACATGGGCATCACTGGCTAGGCCAGCATTTTTATTGCCCTCCATGTAGTAGCAGGTTCTGCATTCTCGCCACTCTTGAGCACGCTGCCCTGTCGGAGGGTTGCTATTGAGGCTGTGCTGCCCTGTCGGAGGGTCGCTATTGAGGCTGTGCTGCCCTGTCGGAGGGTCGCTACTGAGGCTGTGCTGCCCTGTCGGAGGATTGCTATTGAGTGCCGAGGCTATGCTGGATTGGTAGAGGCTTGGTACTGAGGGAGTGAGGTGCTGCGTTGTTGCAGGGTCAATACTGAGGGAGTGCAGCTTTGTTAGAGGTGTTCTCTCCCAGACAAGACTCTAAATTCAAGTCCTGTCCATTTATTAGCTTAAGTGAATGTAAAAAGGGCATCTCAATATGCGAGTTCTCTAGTTGATGCTTTCTCAACCAACACCCATCAAAGCAGATTGTCTAGTAATTCGTTCACACACTGATTGTGGGATATTGCTGCACATAGTACCTATATTATGGCGACTGCCCTTTGAAAAGTAATTAATTGGTTACAAAACCTTCTTTGATCCCTTGAGGTTACAATGTGGTACAATTATTTAATCTTTTTTATCTTTTTCCCCAAGTCCTTCAGTGACAGCGGGTGCTACCTTGCTCACTTTAAGTCCTGGTTTTAGTAAGTGATATAGAGTGTTCCTGTGTTAATGGGTGACATGCAAGTTACCCACTGTTTTAATGTGAAACTGGGACTCTGAGCCCAATTGCATTGGACACCCATAGTTTTGAGCTTGCTCTTTGTTTTCCCAACTCTATACAAGCATGTAACTACAAACAGAGGGACACAGAGAAAAAGACAGGAAAACATAGCACTCCGCCTGGCTGGGTTTTCAACACCTTTTTAATATCAGGTCTACATTTTGCTTTGGTCTGATTATGAAAATTAAAATTCGGCAAAGGATTTTCTTTGCTGTGCCCCACCCTCCCCCCTCCCCTCCCAAACCCAACTCAACACCCCCGTGGTTCAGTCTCACCAGTGCTAAAGTATCTGGGCGCGTTGCCAAAGAACTGAGATGGATGGAGGAGGGGGTTGGTGGTGTGGGTAGAAGAGTCATCCCCTAGAGCAGAGTCTGCACTATGCTTGATGCTGGTTTTGGATTCCTGAGCAAATCTGCTTCTGCAGAGATTTTGTCTCCCCCCCCCCACTGCTTTCCCTACGACCAGTTTGCTGCAAACCCCTTGCGAAGCAGTTTAAAAATAGCCTGACTGCTATCCGATAACACACTGTTCTGATGTCTCATGTGTGTGTGCATGAGCTATGACAAAATTTGCAGAATGTATGAAATAGTATCTATATGTGATCAATGGGGGGAGATCCAGTATTGCCATTACAAATTCTCTCCTTCCAACTTCAGCTATGTGTATAGACTGAGGGTGAGGGGGCGGTTGGGGGGGGGGTTAGGAATTCCTGGCCTGAAAGCGTGTTAGAGACAGAAACCTCCTAGCATTTAAAAAATGCTTGGATGTGCACTTCAAAGTCCCACAACCTACAAGGCTTGAAAAATGAAAAGAGCTTGAAAATGGGATGAGGCGGGATGGTTGTTTTGTAATGAGCAGACGTAATGAGCTGAATGGCCTCCCACAATGTAAGTTTCTATGATTTTAGGAATCTTTTAGCTGTTTAACACTTGGGTGGCACTGTTAATAGAACAAAGGACATTCAGTTATAAAGCCTATCACCAGCTAAAGACAACCCAAGGCACTTAACAGCAAATGAAGTACTTCTGGAAGTGTAGCCACTATTGTAATGTAGGATAATAGGTTTGGCACTAATTTTGTACTTCTGTTGCCTCTTGGAGCCAAATTGTGTACAGCAAACTCCCATGAACAGCAATGTGATAATTACAATTGGTGATGTCGATTAAGGGAAAACTTTTGGTTGGAATTATCTCTCCTTCTTTTGTTGAAAATAGTGCTGGGGGATCTTTAATGTCCATCATTATGGTACCTCAGTTTAACATCAAATAGACAGCCCAGCACTGTCTATTGTTTTTTTTTATTATTCGTTCATGGAATGTGGGTGTCGCTGGCTAGGCCAGCATTTATTGCCCATCCCTAATCGCCCTTGTTCAGAGGGCATTTTTAAGCTGTGGGTCTGGAGTCATGGAGGCCAGACCAGGTAAGGGCATTAGTGAACCAAATGGGCTTTTACAATTGGCAATAGTCATCATCAGATTTTTAACTGAATTCGCATTTCACCATCTACTGTGATGGGAGTCGAACCTGGGCTCCAAAGCATTATCTTGGGTCCCTGGAATACTAGTCCAGTGACAATACCACTATGGCACTGCCTCCCTTTGACAGTGATAAGTGTGCTTTAAAGGGATAAATTGAATGGATTTGGCACCAATTTGTGCTTTTGTTGCCTATTGGAGCCAATGGTCTGAATAAGTGCAATGACAAAACTGCACAAGTACCTAGACACAAGAGTCAAATTAAGAATTAATACCACAGAAATCATTGGAAGCTCTTCTGTGCAAGCTGCAGAAGATACAGGAAAGCCCATTGGGGGCATTGGGAATTATGGACATTGGCAGTCAGCTACTTTCAATCTCATTAGGGGATTTCTGTTTCTTATCTCTCTCCCTCCCTCTCTCTCCCTTTCCATTTCTTATGTGCTCTCCACCTCACCCTCATCAGCTCTCTGTCTGTGTCTCTTGTCAATGTATTGATGCAATTTCCCTTTCGTTACATATGGTGCTTGGTTTTGAGGACACAGTGGTGAAAGTGACAGATGTTTCCTGGTTATGTGGCATGACTGGAAAAGAGCTGTTTCGTTTTTTTTATAAACAAAGCACCCTGCTGTGGAGATCCCTTTGCTAAATAGCTCTTGTACATTTATAAAGAGGGGTAGGGAGTCAGAGTATTGTTTGGACATGACAAGTTGGCTGCTTTGTCACGGTTACTTGTACTGGCTGAGCCAACAGTTATGCGCAAGAGTTTTCCCATAGCGCGAGATCCATGCTTGCATCTAGTGGAGGCAAGAGTCTAGTGGGCTAGAGAGTCAGTTATTCCAGTCCGTGGGTATGGCAGAGTGCGGCACTAGATGACCATGTGTAGCATCAGCACAAAATGCTGCAGCATCTCTGAATTGTCCTTGCTGTAATGGGATTAGAGGAGGTGGGGAGGCTTCAGTATAACAGTGGAGCAGCCAAAGAGTTTGTGGAGTGTTGCCACATTTATTCCGAGCATTTGGAAGAGTGAGCTCAGAGCTGTTGCTCGTTAATTGGATTCAGTCTGGGCATAACAGTGGCTGTTTCCTCAGCAGTTTTTTATTATTCATTCATCAGGAGATGGGCACTGCTGGCAATTATTGCCCATCCCTAATTGCCCTTGATGCAATTGTTTGTTTGTTGCAATTGAGTGGCTCACAAGGCCGCTTCTGAAGGCATTTAGGGGTGAACCGCGTTGGTGTGGGACTGGAGTCACGGACAGACCCAGGTGGGTTAAGGGTGGCAGAGTCCCTTCCCTAACAAAGTTGCAAAAGTAACAGCTCTTGGTCATGAGCAGGCATCAGGGAAGAGTGTTAATGGTTGAAAATGAAGGGTTGGGAGAAATTTGCCTGAATCCCCAGTTTAACAATGGTCACATTGTTCAACTTCTTCAGTTTTGTAAAAGTAAACTTGTTTCATGGTCAGCAGATGGCTCCTGACTGTCCACCTCTCTCAACTTATATTCAAAGCTCTAACATGACACAGAGAATCTAGAGACCTATTGAGGGTAGGCTGAGGCAGAATCCATCCCCATACTGAACTGAAGGAGTGACTCGAGCATTACAATGTGATCATATTCCTAGGATAGCGAGGAGAAAGCTCTGATTGCAACCCAGTGAAAGTGCGTGTGCATGAAGATCAACTAGAGGATTGGAGTTGACTGTTTTTAATTAATCCTCCTATCATCTTTTTAGACTCCAGTCTCAGACTAATAGGAAGGTCTTTAGGACTGAGATGAGGAGGAATTTCTTAACTCAGAGGCAGAATCCACCAGGGTCTGAGTGCTGCAGTGAAAGCTCTGACCTCAGTCATGAAATCTCAGCAGAGAGAATCAAGCTAATTGGATAGCTAAGTCAAAGAGCCAGTATAGGAATATTGGGCTGAATGACCTCCTCCTATGCTATAAGATTCTATGCTTCTTTAATATATTGTTAAAATGCTAGGCCAACAATGCTCAGATCATAAATTCTACCTAGCATCCTATTCGACCATGAGCTGAGCTTCCGACTCTACTTCCTATCCGTCATCGAGACCACCTAATTCCGTATCTGCAAATTTCCTGTCTCCCCCATCGCCTCAGCCCATCTGCTCCTAAAATCGCTCATCCATGCCTTTGTTACCTCCAAACTCAACTCATCCAATATCCCATCATCCCCCTCTGTAAGCCTCAGCTCATCCAAAACCCTGTTGCCCAGATTCTGATTTGCACCAAATCCAGTACTGGCATCACCCGGGATCTCGTTGACCAACATTGGTTCCTGGCCTAGCAATGCCTCAAATTTGAAATTCTCCTCCGTGGCCTCAGCTCTCCCTAACTCTTTAACTTCCTCCAGCCCTCTAAGAGCTCTGCGTTTCACCAAGTCTGGCCTCTTATGAGATCCATCGCTCCTCCACTGGTGGCCATGCCTTCAGCTGTCTAGATCCCAAGCGTTGGAAATCCCTCCATAAACCTCTCAGCTGCTCTCTCCTCCTTAAAGCCGATCTCTTTGACTGAGCCTTTTGTCACCTGTTTCCTTATGTGGCTTAGATAACACTCCTGTGACGTGCCTTAAGGATGTTTTACAACATTAAGGGTGCAGTGAAGATGGAAGTTGTGGATGCTGTTTTTAAATGCATGACGATGTAGATGCAGGAGCTCATTAACATGGAGGGTTACGCGTATCAGTGTTTTGAAACCCCAGATGAGGGAGGGACGTGCGTTTTCCAAAAGCCAAGACTCGGTCGGCCAATGAGGCCGGTACCTTTATTAATAGGGGAATGACCAAGGTGTCAGTTGGGTCTGCGTGGGGAGAGCTGTTGGAGTTGAGCTCACCTGGGGGTCGGCAGAGTAGCTGTGCGCTGGACAGCAGCTTTCAGCTCATGTCCACCCCTATCTCGGAGGAGAGGAAATGATATGAAAAGCCAAAGTGCCCGGATGGCTAGCTCGGAGTTCATCATCAGTCAAACAACAGCAGGCAGTGAGAGTCAGTTAGCTCCAAAATATTAGCAACCCCGAGGCTTTGCAGGAAAGGATAAACACAAGGTGCAAATACGATGAGGTGTGCCACAGCAAGCAATGCTGGACATGCTTACAGCCTGTCCCTGCCTCATAGGAAATTGTAGTTAAACCCTCTGCGGGTTTCTAACATCCCCTCGAGCACTGGGTGAGTATGGGGGGTGGTGGGAAATGAACGTGCTCCCATCCCTCCAGAACTCTTTTTGCCTCCGGTTATATCCCACTCTCCAAGTCTTGGAATTTGCTCTAACGCTTCCCCCCCAAATCTGTTATCGATAAGATTCAGTGGGGATGAAATTGATGTTAGGTAGGAGCTCAAAACAGGTCTTAGCGAATCAGCACTTGGTTTACATCTCGCTCGGTTTTTATTTTCCAGCCAGTCAAGAACCCAGAAACTGAGCTAATTCTTTTGTGAAGAAATATGTCTGACATCACACCCTGTAATGTAATAATAATTTTATAAAAATGCATTTGTTTCGCTTTTTAATTGAGAAGTCCAGCACATAAGAAGTTACAAAGACCAGACCAAGTGAAAAAGAGGAAGCGAATCAAGACTTAAGTGGCTAAGCTTGGTTTCTAATAGCATGTAGACTTGCCTTGGAGGGAGTGCAACCAAGGTTCACTAGGCTGATTCCTGAGATGAGAAGGTTGGCCTTTGAGGAGAGATTGAGCAGAATGGACATTTATACTCTGGAGTTTAGAAGAATATGAGGTGATCTCATTGAAATGTATAAAATTCTTAGAGGGCCTAACAGGGTAGAAACTGATCAATTCCCTGACCAATGGAAACAGCCTAAAATGTGGGGGCACATTTTCAGGGTAAGATGTTGATCGTTTAGGACTGAGATGAGGAGAAATTTCTTCACTAAACGCGCTATGAGCCTTGGGAATCTCTACCCTAGAGGGTTATGGAAGCTCGTTGAGTATGTTCAAGATGGAGGTCAATAAATTTCCAGGTATTAAAGATTTCAAGGGATTTGGGAATTGTGGGGGAAAATATAGTTGAGGTAGGAGGTCAGTCATTGGGTCTAGTTGAATCGTGGAGTAGGCTCAAAGGGCTGAATGGCCTACAACTGCTGTTTCTTGTGTTCCTGAAAAATATACCTGCTGATGATACTCTCTGTCTAGACACACACCCACCTGTGCAACCCTGAGACAGCTGGTGTCTGGGAGAGAGAATGATATAGCCTTTAATTTAAAAACAAACACCTCCAAACAGGAAAACAAAGAGCCCTTCAATAGAACAATGCAAAACCCCAAAAACCCTGCACTTTGTTTGCTCCAAGTGACTGACTCAAATCCCTCAATCCTGCCTGAGCCCTGGTGGTGTGTATCATGTCGGAACAGGTATAGCTACAGATTGCAGACTGGTGTGGTTCTGCCTCGTGTGAGCTGCTGAACTTGGTGAAATTCAGCAGCTTTTGAAGAAACTGCAGTTGTGGCAACTTGTGTGGGTAAACTTGCCATAACCTGCACGGACACGTGGTACCTGATAGGAAGGGTGCTGGGGGCGGGGGTGGGGGGTGGTGGGAGATTATTTTTAACTAGCAGTTGGGCTTTCTGCTGACACCCTACAGTAAATGGTGATAGCAGAGCTGAGAGGTTGTAAGTATCAAGAAAAAAAACAAAAAAAAAGACCAAAGAAAACCAATTTAATGGTGACTTTAGGTTTGATTGGTTAGGCATAGATTCCCCCCCTGCTGTTGGGGGAGAATAAAGGTCAGGGCCCTGTATATAAAATAGTCAGTAATAAATCAGAGAAGGAATTTGGGAGAAACCTCTTTATCCAGAGTGGTGCGAATGTGAAACTCACTGTCACAGGGAATGGTTGAGGTGAATAACACCAATGTGTTTAAGGGAAAGCTTAGTTGGGTATATGAAGGAGAAAAGAATACAAGGATATGCTGATAGGGTGATATTTTTTAAATTTGTTCATGGGGCGTGGGTGTCGCTGGCTAGGCCAGCATTTATTGCCCATCCCTAATTGCTCTTGAAGATGGTGGTGAGCTGCCTCCTTGAACTGCTGCAGTCCCTGTGGTGTAGGTGCACCCACAGTGCTGTTAGGGAGGGAGTTCCAGGATTTTGACCCATCATAGAGCGTACAACTTAGGAGCAGGAGTAGGCCATTTGGCCCCCTCGAGCCTGCTCTGCCATTTGATAACATCGTGACTGATCTGATCTAATTGTGGCCTCCACTTTCCTATCCACCCCCTGTACCCTTTGACTTCCTTGTCAATCAAGAATCTATCGAACTCCACCTTAAAAATATTCAATGACTCTGCCTCCATCGTTCACTGGGGGAGAGAATTCCACAGGCTCGTGACCCTCAGAGAAAGTATTCTTCTCATCTCTGTCTTAAATGGGAAACCTCCTATTTTTAACCTGAGTCCCCTAGCTCGAGTCTCACCCACAAGGGGAAACGTCCTCTCAGCATCCACCCTGTCAAGAACCCTCAAGATCTTGTGTTTCAGTACGATCGTGGCTCATTCTTCTAAACTCCATTGGATACTGGCCCAACTTGTTCAACCAAAGAGGGTTTGAAGGTGGCTTGTGTGAAGCATTATCATTGGTCATTTGGGCCAAATGGCCTATTATTATGCTATGAATTTGATGTAATTTCATATCAAACCACTTTCTTTCCTCCGGCTTCCGGTTCTAATTTCCAACTGTGCCTTACTCTTGTTGGATACAGCCTCTACCCGTGAATGTCACCTGAACTGTTTCCTCTCACCACACTGAATATTCAGTCTTTATGATTTGGGGGCTAATTACATTAGCTGGAACACTAGAGCGGTACATTGGCATTCTTTTCAAATTTCATGTGAATCAGGTCAGTTGCTGGTTACGCAGGAAAGGAAACCTGCTGTGCTTGCCCATGACTCCAGTCCCCCACCAATGTGGCTGACTCAACTGCCCCGTGAAGTGGTCTGGTGACCGGTTGTACCAAATTGCTACGGAGGGAATCACGCAAGGACTGCTGCGTTTTCATGTTCTCAGGGTAACTAGCGATGGGTAACAAGTGCCAGTTTTGGCATTGAAAATGCACATTTAAAACTTTAAAAGAGTGGTGCAGCCGGCTCATTTTTAAAGAAAAAAAAATGCATTTTTGTGCATCATTTCACTTCGTGCGATGCTGGCTTACCACCTCATCCTTATTTACAATTTCCCCTCACCCCTCCCTATCTCTGTAATCTCCTACAGCCCCACAACCCTCCGAGATATCCGCACTCCTCTACTCCTGGCCTCTTGTGCACATCCCCGATTTTGATCACTCCAGCATCGGTGGCCATGACATCAGTTGCCAAGGCCCAAAGCTCGGGAATTCCCTCCCTACAACTGTCTACCTGTCCACCCCTCTACCTCTCAGGACCCTCCTTTAAAATCTACCTCTTTGACCAAACGTTTGGTCAGCTGGCCTGGCAGCTCTCTCTGCGAAGTGGCTTGCGACCTTTTCCTTGCACTTAAAGGTGCTGCATCAATGTAAAGTTGTTGTTGCTGCTGCTGCAGGCGGATGTGGTGTCGTCTGTGGGAGAACAGCTGAGCCACGCCTGCTGTCTCGGGGCGTGGATGAAGAGCTGGGCTTGTTGCCAGCCCCGTGAAGCTCTTCCCCCTGGTGAGGCTTTGGGGTGAAGCAGAGCGGAGGAAACTGGGACTCCGCTCCCTTGGTTGAGCAGCATCTCTGTGGGTTTGACAGATTAGGCAGGCAGCGGTCATTGAAAACGGGGCCTTTGTACTGCATTTAAGTTAACAGAGCAGACAGGTAATTGAGTGACTCAGCACTGAACCAGACTCAATTTTTGCAGACACCACACAATTACTGAATCATCCCATTACTGTTCAGTGTTCCGTTCTCAGGATATACAACATAGGGTATTTTTTTTTTAATGCCAGTTCTTTTTCTTTGATCTCTAATCTTCGTTTATAGAATCTTGACCTATTTAAAGTTACATTGGCACAGTTTGATTATTTTTTTCTCCCCATTCTCACTGTTTTGCCCCTGTTTGCTCACTGTTGCTGGCATACTGTTCCACCAGCTCTCCAGGTGTTTTTCCCAAGTCATTGAGCTGTTTGATCATGGTGTGCTTCACAGCCAAGTTCTTATCCACTACATTCACACTGGGGTCGTTATCCACAGTCCTTGCCACTTATTCCGTATTCCTTCCTGGCCTGTGCCTCAGGCTAAAACAAGATAATCTTGTGACCTCTGCATCCTACCTAACCTTGAACTCACTTCCGGCCTCCTACCTTATCCGTCTACTTTCAAGTCCCATCTATTGCCTCCTCTGCTGTAACCCTCATCCGTTCTTAAGTTACCTCAAAACTTGACTATTCCAGTGTTCTCTTGGCCAACCTCTGATCTTCCACCCTCCATACACTCCTCTAAACCTCTGCTACTAATCGTAACTTGTACCAAGTCCTGTTCACCCATCACCCGCTATGCTCGCTAACTTGCATTTACTCCTGGTTTGACAGTGCCACAGTTTTAAAATCCTCATTGATTTCAAACCCCTCCACGACCTCAGCCTTCTCCCAGTCTCTCTAGCCACCTCTGGTCCTGTGATACTTGGATTTCTCTCTTCCATGAGGCTCTGCCCCTCTTTTAACTTCTGCACCAAAGGCAGCTGTAGTAGTCCTGACCCTGTGCTTGGGAATTCCCTGCCTAACCCCCTCTACCTCTTTGACCAAGCTTTTGACCATCTGTGCTACCTAATATCTCCACGTTAAACCTGGTGCCCACTTTTGTCTGATGACACACCCGAGAGACGCCTTGAGATTTTGCTGGTAAAGGTGCTGTATAAATGCAGGGTGGTGTAGCTGACAAGGGCTGGGGATTTGACCCACGTTCCACTCGTGGTCAAGTGATTTACTGTTTTTGAGTTGGGTAGACGTGTGTAATTTGATTTCTTCTTGGCCGTGTGTCTTTCAGGGGTGGCCAGGACCAACCTCCTCCACACGGAATCCATGCGCGGCCACAGGGAGTGCTTCGAGAAATTCCACCTCATCGCCAACCAGGAGCTCCCGCGGTCCAAAGCCTCCAAGAGCACCTACAGGGACGTGAAGGACATCCTGAGCAGGAAGATCAGCCAGATCGTTCAGTATGCGCAGAACCAGCCCTCGCACGCTGATCTCCGGGACTGCAGGCAGGGGCAGGTCAAGGGCCAAGAGCCCGAACCAGGCTTGTTCAGGACGCACCTCCCCCAGCTGAGTAATTCACAGCTGCCCCGCTACTCCCCACGCTGGCTGGATGGGAGCTCCCCGGGCTACTCGGAATGCAGGCAGGGGGTTCTGGAGCAGGACGCAGCAGGGGACTTTCGCCTGGGGATATTGGGAGCGGCTGCCAGCAGGTTTCGAGGGGGCGACATACGCTGGTCGACTGAGGGGCTCGGGCAAGGGACAGAAACCCAGCTGGCAATGGGGAGCTGTAGCATGGAGGCCAGGTGTCATCGGCACTACACCCAGGAGGAGTGTAAGTACAGGACCAGCTTGTTTGACAGGCATTTACACAACACTTTGTTTTTTTTTCACAACCTCTCACACAGTCCATGCAAGTCCCCAGGTTTGAAGCTTGGTCTATGAGCTGCTCTCGACCAGAAGTGAACAATAAGTGGCAGCTGGTCAGCAGAAATTTGCTGTAGATCCGAATTTCCTCTGTCTGCACCCCACCACGCCCCAACCCCACCCCCGCCATCGGTTCATTTGCTGGAAGTCGTGGTGGTGACGAGATCAGATTAACCTGTGATGCACCCTGTAGTCAAACTTCCTGCCGACACACGCCTTTCAAAGCTTCGTACATTGAGATCGGCCACTCAAGACCTAGAAATCTTGTCTAAACACGCCTCAAACTGCTTAGTGTCACCGTATTAGCCTATTTTGGGGGAGGGGGTGCTTGGTGGTGGTGGTGGTGGCGGTGGTGGAGTTGGGGTGGGGGCGCAGAATGCAGTGAAAGCAACTGCATTGCTGGACAATTTTTGGCACGTGCAGGCAAAGTTGACTCTAACCTTCAACACTTCTTTTAATGCTGCCCGTGTGAAGTGTTGATTGAAGTGCTAAGCAACGCTGGAAACTGACCAAGGGACAGGAGGTGGCCATTTGGCCCCTTGAGATAAGTTCCATCATTAAATTAGCTCATGGATAACCTTCACTCCGTCTACACCTTAAAGTTCCATCTCCACTAATACTTTGCCTAACAAAAATCTATCAATCTGTTTTTGAGGGGAGAATTGTGAATTTCCTTATGGAAGAAGTGTCCCCTGACATCGACACCGAACAGCCTCGCTCTCAATTTAAGGCAATGTCCCAACCCCCTCTACTTTTTTCCTGGACTCCTCCCCCAGCCCCTTCCCCCTTCCCCTTCCCACCCCACCTCCCGCAAGAGGAAATGATTTCTCTACCTGAATATTGATGAAGAAAGAGAGATGTCGCTAAATCTTTGCACCTTGTGCCCATCAGGAAGAACGCAAGAAGACCAAATTTCAAACAATCGCAACAGTTTACACTGCAAGAGAAAAGTGTGCTGTTTGGTTGGCCAGGCAATTCCGGCTGAGACATTGCCATGGAGAAAGCAACAGGGAACTGTAGACTCCCCAAGCTTTCTGGTAATTCAAAAAAAAAAATGCGCAAGGTTTGAACATATTCCTTTTGTTTGCAGAGACCCAGACCCTGTGTTTGAATGTATGTCACTTCTAATCAGCTTACCAACTGGACTAATTGTCTCAATCCTAATTTCTCTGCCCTATCATCTCCTTTAATCATCATCAAAATCAGATGGTTGTTAGAAGGATGTATCCCTTATAGACGGCGATGAGTTGTAACGCAGAGTGGTGGTCTGTTTTGCCTCTGCTCAGCCCGGTCATCGTGATGGCCCTAATGCTCTTTGATGTCTCTTGCAGTGAGTGCCATGTCAGTGGATGATCTGCTGCCTTTGAACGAACAGCTCCTCAAACAAATTAAAGGTATATTACCACATTTCTGTCGGTGGGGGGTGGGGGGGAGTTGAATCAAAATTAGAGCCAATCTTTAGGAAAGAGGCTTGCTCAACGTTGGGCTGCTTTGTTTTGTGCAGGCTCTGTTCTTGTGCCTGTGTTTTTGCTGGAGTGTTGAGATTGTAGAAACCACGTGGGATTGATTGCTAATTGGCTTAGACCTAGCACTTGCTTCACAAGACTTAGCGATGGGGACCTGAAATAGTTCAAGCTGTGATTAGTCAACACGGGCACTGGATGAGGGTGGAGCTCTGTGAGTGTGCAGGAGGGGCAATGATTCCAAAGTCGGGGAGTAAGATTCAAAAGATTTTCGTGGTTTTAATATTCCTGCCAACCGCGTCCACCTTCTTCCCCTCCCCCCCAGCAGAAAAATGCTGACTACCTAGAAAGAAAGGTTTGCATTTCTATAGCACCTTTCACAACCTCAGGACATCTCAAAGTGCGTCACAGCCAACGAAGCGCTTTTGAAGAGTAGTCACTGTTGTAAGAAACACCACAGCCAACTTTCGCGCAGCAAGCCGCAATTTGATAACGGCCAGATAGTGTGTTTGTTGGGGTGGTTCAGGGGCAAATGTTGGCCCAGAGACTCTCGCATCCGAGTCCGAAAAGTTGCTCTAACCGTTTTATGATTCAAATTCCACAACAGTATAGAGCCAACACTCCAGAGTGCAATACTGAGGGGGCTGCTGCATTGTCAGAGGCACGGTCTCTCGAATGGGACGTCAGACTGAAGCCTTCTCTGCTCTCTCAGATCCCATGCGACTGTTCTGAAGGTGGGCAGGGGAGTTTTCCCAGGTGCACTGCCCAATATTTATCTCTCAGTCGAAATCTGACTGCCGAGGTTGCAAGGGATCAATGCCCTGGGAGGAGCCGTAGAATGATAACAGCACAGAAGACCATTCTGCCCAACTTACCTGTGCGAGCTCCTTGAAAGCGTTACCCAATTAGTTTCCACTACCCTGTAGATTTTCCAAAATTCAGGTCGTTTCTTTTGAAAATTATAATTGAACCTGCTTGCACCACCCTTTCAGACAGGGAATTCCAGATCATCGTAACTCGCTGCTTTGTTCCTTTTAAGGAATCCCTCTCACCCAGTTCTTTCACCAATTGCCTCCGTCCCCAGTTATCTTCAGCCTTTGTTCTCTGCTCGTCAATCCTTCTGCCAATGGGAAACAGTTTTACTTTCTTGACTTGATTAAAGCCACTCGTGATGTTGAACGCCTCTATCAAAAAAATGCCCTTAACCTGCTCTGCACTAAGGAGAACAATCCCAGCCTTTCCAGACTCTCTGCATAACTGGAGTCCCCCATCCCTGGTACCGTTCTAGTAAATCTCCTCTGCACCACCTTCAAGGCCTTGACATCCCTCCTGAAGCGTATGCCCCCAGAATTGGGGTACAGTCTACCACACCTCCCCCCCGACCCCCCACCCCCCGCCTCCAATCAGCCGAGCCCGAACCTCTAATTGATTAAAAAAAAAGTACAACACACCCTCCTTTTCAAACTTAAAGACCGCCCTAATTTACTTTTTTTTTCTCTCTGCCGGAAGTGGTCTTCGAAGATCTCGCGCAAGAACTGGAGAAGAAGGACTCTCTGGCCTCGGAGCTACACGTGCGCTACATCGCCATTGAGCAGCTCTTCAAGAACCGTGCCAAACTGCCCTGGCTGCGGCTGGGACGTGGAGGGTTCAAACCCAGCGCTCCCCTCGACAACTGACCCGCTGACTGCTTAAAACCACAGATCAGAAATCAGCTTTCCAAAAAAAAAAAGAAAACCACCCAACAGTGTTATATTGAACTCAGCTGTGGGGACTATTTTGTACGTTATTTTACATCTATATTTACAAAAGAAAAAAAAATTAACTTATTTTACATACTTATTTAGATCGATTTTTGTGTTCTTTTTTTAAAAGACGACTTTTTTTTTTGAAACCCTGTGTGATTATCCAAACCTTTTTTTTTATTGGACTGGTGGATCCCGGAATCTCCGAGAGGATTCACTGTATTACCAAATGTAATTTGAGAAAATTTTGTATTCGAGTTAACAAGAGTTTTATTGGGTTTCTCGCTGGCTAGATATACGGCCCAAATGTATCGTCCAAGTGGCCAAGGTCTGAAGCTTGGTCCCTGATTTGTACTCGAGTTGCTGGAGGGGTGGGAGGGGGAGGTGGGGAGGGTGGGGAGCTGATGAGCAGGCTAAAGTTCCAGGACTGATTGCCATCTGGGTGTCCTCCGTCAATCCTTAGCACCACCACCCCCCACCGCTCCCCCCACCCCCCCTCATTTGCTGGAAGGTGTGGTGGTGACAAGGTTGGGAATGGGCTGTGACGCACACTGCAGTTGAATGGCCTGTTGCCACTCGCTTTCGAGCTTCGTAGGTTGGAGATCAACGACTTGAGACCACCCCCCACCCCCGGGGGAACCACGGGTTTGGGAATATTTAACTAGGCGTTAGTTTTGTTTATGCTGTTCTTGGTTTGCAAGTCTCCCGATCAGTGAGACTGATGCCAGGGTCGATTATGTCGGCCTTACTGGTACAAGCTTTGTATGTGTATTCAGGAACAATGCAGTCAGTACTATTCTGACCCTTCTGTAAAAAGGGGCAGTCACAGAATGCAGATGACGCCTGGCGCATTTAACATTCCGCTCACGCTCCAAGTTTCGTGTTGGTGTGGAGCTGTGCTCACCAAACTGTGTAAGTGGACAGTGAAGGTGCAAAGGGAAACTCTCTCCAGTTAGCTCTTGGACATGTCGATCGCACAGTGTGTGAAGCAGAGGCAGAATACGCAGGGCTTAATAACCAGAGCCTGCAGAATGGATAGAGAAAGAGTTGGATTTAGATTCCGTGATCTCGTCTCTTTCACGACCTTTGGACATCCCAAAGCACTTCACAGCCAATTAAGCACTTTGAACTGTAGCCCTTGTTTTGTTTTTTTGGGTAGGGAATTTGCGCAGCAAGGGAGCAGGGTGAGTCTGTATTGGGCACCAGGTCCGTTTCGAAGGGTATCCCAGTTTTATTTGGGGATTTTTATCAGGTTGCGCTGACTGCTTGGGTGGTTCTGAGGGGTAGTGCAGTGCAGGGATCAGTGAGTGGGGGTGTCAGGGAGAATTTTCCTGGCCTTCATCCCTCTCTCCATGTTGTGCTGCAGAAACTGCTGTCAGCTTTTGCGGCCAGTCCCCCTCAGTGCAGCGAAATGTGTTCCACCTCACTGACCAGTCTGCAAACAGTGACTCGGAGGGAGCTAGCGATCGTGCCGGTGGTCGGAGCGGGTCACCATGCCGTACCTGGGTTACCTCCATCGCCTATTAGCTGTTGGCACACAGAAACGAGGTAGAAGCGTAGAAGTTAGGCCATTCGGCCCCTTGTGTCTGTGCTGGCCCTCTGAAGGAGCAATTCGCCTCGAGCTGCTCTCCTGCCTTCTCCCCGTAACCCTGCACGTTTTCCCTTTGCAGGTTATCACCCAATTCCCTCTTGAAAGCCTCGATTGAACCAGCCTCCACCACCATCTCGGGCAGTGCGTTCCAGACCCCAACCACTCGCTGCCTGAGAGTTTATCCTCATGTTGCCGTTGCTTCTTTTTGCCAGTCACCTTAAATCAGCGCGCTCTGGTTCTCCATCCTTCCGCCAGTGGGAACGGTTTCTCCCTGCCTGCTCTGTCCAGTCCTACCATGGGTTCTGAACACCTCTCGACCTGCTCCCAAGGAAACCGGTCCCATCTCCTCCCATCTATCCACGTAACTGAAAAGGTCCAGATCGGCCGTGATCTACTGGATTGGCGGGGGTGGGGGGGAGGCTGGAGGAGCTGAATGGCTTCCTTCTGTTCCGAGTTGTGGTTGCTAAGTGATGCCCAACTCGAAAAGAGAGGAGCTCCACAAAGCAGGCACTGGTGGGGGGAGAATCCAGCCCAAAAAGACAGGCGAGTGAGTGACCTATTTCTGCCACCTGCTGAGACTCAGCCCTTTTAGAAAACTCTTGCACCATGTAAGCTTCTGGCCAGCCTGTTAAGTCACTGCAGTACTGAGTTTGGCACTTCAATGTTCCTTTTATGTGTGAAAGTAATGTAGGTAAATTATTTGTGTAGCGACTCTGTACAGTGTTAAGTGTGGGTGGGAAGGATGGTCCGTAGATATTCCTGTAGGGATTTGATGCAGAGAATCTCCTGTATTCCAAAATGCAGGTGAAATGCTGCGGATGCTGGAAACCTGAAATAAAAACACGAAAATGCTGGAAACGCTCAGCAGGTGAGGCAGCATCTGTGGGAGAGAGAAACAGCATTTAAGCTCTCGGCTTGATAACCTTTCCTGAAAAATGTAAACTCGCTGGCGTTCCCTCCCACAGGTGCTGCCTGACCTGCTCAGTACTTGCCAGCACACTTTGGTTTCTCTCTGTAACTTATTTTCGAGGATTTTGATCTGAATCTATAAGCATTGAGGTTTTTTTTTTTAATCAACGTGTTTTATATCGTGACAACCACGAGGGTTGAGTGACTTCAAGATGCAACGTTTTCCCTATGCTAGGGCACTCAAATCCATTTGCAGTGGATCTTAGCTCTGCTGAATTGAAATCCCTCATGAGGATGGGTGGTGAATGCAGCGACTGTAGTGTGTGTGTCCTTTTGGATTAGGTTAATAGTGCAAATACTTGGATGCCTTAATCAGCTCTCATTGTCCAAGAACCTGACACTATCAGGGATTAATCGAAGCCCAGCCTGTTTGTGTATCTCTTTTTTTTTAAACAGACTGTCAAATTAGTGTTCACATTTCCAGTTATCCTTCTGGGGATTGTCCTGTCTCTATAATCGTGCGCGATTTCCTCTGACCTTTTTATCGGTCTGAATTATCACTCGATTTTTTGCAGTGTTTGTTGCTGTTGCCCTGTGTCATTTCTAGGTCAGGTTTTGTTTTTTTTTATTTTGATACGATGGTGGATTTAAGTGGATAAATGTGCTGGGGCGGCACTGAGCCCCAGAGTGGTAATATCCCAGGCCACAGTGGTTTGGGCAGAGGGGGGTAACGTCTGTCGGCTGGGGAGGGTGGGGGGCCCAGCCTGTGTTTTAAAGGAACTTTACAAAAAAAAAAATCCCAGCCTTTTTTTGGCACATTGTCTTTTGGACTGTATAAAACAACCTCCTTACATTTCAGTGCAGGGTGAAATTTTGAATGCATCTCAATATTCTGAATCTCCTCCTCCGTTGGAAGCATTCTGCCAGCAAAGCCTTCTGAAGGAATAAAGCTGCCTAGGTTTTTCCAGAAGCCCTCCAGAAACTAGCTTTGGAGCGTGCTGTACTCTTCCTGCCATCTCCTGTTACTTCACTGCTTTTGAAACTACTGCCATTTCTCCCCAGTTTGTTTGGTCAGGATATTGCTGGGGTTTGTTAGGCCTGTGTTGACTAGGTTTTGGTTTAGGTTAAGCCACCTGTGTTGCCTGCTCCACAGGCTTTCTAAGGTTGCTCTCCTGCTGTTGGGGGACGATGTAATGACTTGCATCCCATCAGCCCCTACAAGTCTTTTTACACCTTGCGTTGTATAAAACAAAACTATGCTGGAGAATAGATTTTAAATAAAGAATATTTTCTTAGCCTGCCTCCGGTGTTTCTTTTTACATATGTTGAAGGCTCTTTGTTTTTCTTTTCACCCGATAGGTTTTATGAACGTACCATGTCCTGTCTCTCTCCTCCCCACCCCCAGGGTCACCTAAACACTGTGATTCTGAGGCTGATGGACCACAAGTTCAGTTCAGTCTCAACTGAGTCGGCCTGGGCCCTATGTTTAGTCTGGACCAAAATAAAAGACACTAGGAGAAGCTTGGTCAATGAGGTGTGTGTTGAGGACAGTCTTAAAGGGAGAGGGAGGTGTGGAGAGATTTAATGAGGGATTACCTGGGCCTGGGGCCTAGGCAGCTGAAGGCCTCGGAGGGTGGTGTGGCTGGAGGTAACAGAGGTAGACGGGCTGCCTATGGAGAGATTTTAAAAAAAACACTTCCACGGAACAAAGGTTTTAACCTGCTCTGCTGCTGCCCTCTGGTGGCATGTTTGTAATCTCAGTTACAGGAGTACAAACTTTTTCATTACAATGCATTCTTATAAAACTGATTTTTAAAATATATTATTTTACTCCACTTCCTCTATAATCCCAAATGCAGGATCAGATAGTTCGCTCCTAGAATCTTTTCTATGTTATATTTTTATTTGTGTTCCAATTGTTTAACTGTTTTTCATGGGAATTGCCTTTTCCTTACCCAGTGCTTTCAATATTTTTAGCTTTTTTTTAAAAAAAAAAATTGTAGTTCTTGTGGTGGGTTCAGGGGCAGGGTTAGAAAGTAGTGGGTGCGAGCCTAGAATTAGGTTAGCATTGCCTGATGCACCCTGCGATAAAATAGAACTGAAAGTCTGCCATCCTGTGGCACCACTTGGCACTACAGATAAAGATATTGTAAAAGAGCGGGAAGACGGTGAATTGTGACATGCTTTTTGTATGGAACTTTTAAGATGATAAAAACGACCCCCAAGGTGCTTCACGGGAGTGTTGTGAGACAAACGTTGACACCGGGCCAACAGTGGAGATCGTGGTGCAGGTGATTCAAATCTTGGGTCAAAGATGTCAGTTTTTTGAGGAACTCCATTGAAGAGCAGAGAAAAATGCCAGGGCTACCAGGGCTATGGCTCTCTATGTGGCTGAAAACTTAGCCTCTGCTAGTGTGATGAGGGAAGTGGGGCACGCACAAGGGCCACATGGCCTGAGGAATGCTAGACCTTAGAGGTTTGTACAGGCGGAGGGGATCAGGAGGATGGGGAGGGGTGAGGCTAGGGAGGGATTGAAAGCAAAGATGAGAACTTTAACATCGAGGTGTTGCTGGCCAGGAGCTCATGTAGGGTCAGTGAGCAAAAGGCTGGAGGGTGAACAGGACTTGCCAAAAGATCATTCTGCAAAGCCATTTGGCCAATTTTCATTCACCCACTGAGACATATCAAGGTCTCCCATTATCCTGGCATCCAATTAAACATCCAAATGTTTCTTAAATGATACCAGTGCTCTTGCCTTCAGTAGTCTTGGGTGGAAGTCTTCCACATGTTGATCGCTCGTGAGAAGTTTTGGACGATTGGTCAGTGTGAGGCTAGACCAGGCTAGTTGGTGCTTTTGGGCTGCACGATATCTGGGCCAGAGCAGCTGCTGGGATCAGAAAAAGATGGCGAGGGACAGAAAGAGAGTCACTTGCGTTAGCCAGGAAAACTCCCCTCCTCTTCTGGGACTGAGTGTTAGCCAACATCACATCTCCTCAACAAATAAATACCTGACCACTAATGCCACAGACAGTAACCTTTTTTTTTTAAGTGTTAGTTTAGCTCCCAAGCCTGAATTGGATGAAGTAGTTCTGGAAAAGTGTGTGAGTTTAGCTCCCATCATCATCTACAACCACTTGTTTAATTTAAAAACCATTTAATTGAAATAATACAGCTAAGCATCCAGAAGAGAAAACCTAGACCCTGCTGCAGCAGGAAAAATAAAGACACAAGGACTGTGACCAGCTGATTTGGGGAAAGGTTCCTTCATTTGAGATTGTAACCAGGGAGCTTGCCTGAAACTTTAATCTGTCTGTCCTGGCACTGTGCACATCCAGGGTTATCTGCTTTTTACTATATGGTCATACAATCCATGTTAAATTTCAATCCCCTTGCTCGTTTTCCTATGCAAGTTGCTATGTACAGCAGGGCAAAGCAGCTCAATTGATTGGCGCTCCCTCCACTACAAGTGCATAATGGCAGCAGTGGGTACCATCTACAAGATGCACTGCAGCAACTCATCAAGGCTCCTTCAGCAGCACCTTCCAAACCCGTGACCTCTACCACCTAGAAGGACGAGAGCAGCAGATGCATGGGAACAAGTCTGGACGGGCAGACATTGTACGTCCCTGAGTTTAGGAAGTTGATGGATGATCTGACAGAGGTATTTAAAGCGATAAAGGTATTCGGTAAGATTGCAAGAACTATTGCCTCTGGTGAAGGAATAAGGGGACATCATTTTGAATGACCTGGTTTGAATTTTAAGAGGAAAATCAGGAAGCAATTCTTCATGGCGGGGTAGTGGAAATCTAGAACTCTCTCCCCGAAATAGCTGTGGATGCTAAAGGTTCATTGGAACCTTCAAGGCCGAAATGGATCGATTTTTGTTGGGTAAGGGAACTAAGGGGTAAGAAGTGGCTAATTGGAGTTGAAGTGTAGATCAGCCATGGTGGAACTGAATGGCGGAGCAAGCTCAAGGGGCTGAATGGCCTCTTCCTGTTCCTTAATGTACCAGCAAGGAAGTGATGGGTTCAGCTGCTGGGAAAGACAGAACTCCCTTTGGTCTCAGTGCCAGGAAGCTGCATGGTGAGGAGCAGGGCATTGATTCAGCTCTACACAAGGATGGTTTTCTACAAGCTGTTTAGTTGGGAACATGCCCTGGATTAATGGTGATGGTTGGTGAGCATATTGCACCAAGCAGTTACTGGTAGACACATTTCATTCCTTTGAGCCACAACTTTACAGGAAAATAACTTTTACAAGAAAGAAGATCAAAATTTACAGATGAGTTAGCGTTCTACATTACAATTGTACAGTACTGATTGGCTAGTTCTTATTCTCAAAGACAGATATTTCCATCTCCTACGCGTCCACTGCATGATTTGAAAATCACGAGCCAAAGTGTTTTGAACCATTTGCGAGTGATCCTTAACACCAGTGATCCTTCCAGATGCGATCCGCTTCCTCAAACGATGGACATCGAGTTATAGCCCCGGGATCTCTCTTCTGACCATTGCCAATTTTCCTGAAGAGAGGGAGACAGAGGGAGAGAGAGAGAGAGAGAGAGAGCATTGACTCAGCCAAGTCGCACGTAGAGAGAGACACGGAGAGGTCTTAAACTAAAACCCACCTGTGTGGGAGTGTGTAACATTGAAAGAGGGGCTGTCAAGGTCAGTAATGGAAGAATTTACTCCAACTCCGCCAGTCACCCAAGTGATTCTGCTTCTTCTGCCATGTATTTGTCCCATCAGCAAGTTAATGGCATCAAAAATTCCAATTGTGTCTTTGAAATCTTAAAGGCAGTTGAGGATTTAGAATCCTCATCTTTGTTTCCAAATCCCTCCTTGGCCTCACTCCTCCCCACCTCAGTAATCTCCTCCAGCCACACAACCCTCCAAGGTATCTAAACTCATCTAATTCTAGCCTCTGATTTTAGTCACTCCACTATTGACAGCTGTGCCTTTAGTTGCCTGGGCCCAAAGCTCTGGAATTCCCTCCCCTAAACCTACCCAGCCCTCTACTACTTGCTCCTCATGGAAGACGCTCCTTAAAACCTGCCTCTATGACCAAGTATTCAGTCACCTGACCTAATATTTTCCCCATATGCTGTGTCAAATTTTGTTTGATAATTGGGCTCCTGTGAAGTGCCTTAGGATGTTTTACTTAACACTAAAGATGGTATATAAATGCTAAACTTATGCATGCCAAGAAAAGTGGCTGAACAGCTTCCACCTCCACTGCCACAGATGAATATTGGGCCTGGCAAGACAGTGCCGAATATGGAAGTACACCAACGTGCAGGGCTCCCCAGCATGTTCGTTCTTTTGAGTCGGCGGTGACTCCGTTAGCTGGGTCATGACAGTCGAATGGATGTTGGCTGCATCCCCAAAGGCATGTTCTATGGTGAGCTTGCTTTAGGCATGAGGCCAATAGATTGTCCATGTCTACAATACAATGATATCCGCAAGCAAGTCTCCCAGTTGACCAGCATTGGTGTCGATGCTTGGGAAGTCCTTGCGGCTGACCGCAGTGCCTGGAAGCAAGCAGTCAGGAAGAGTGTAGAAAAAGCAGAGGATGAAAGAAATGATCAAATGGTGGAAAAGGGAGCCTCCTGGAAGGGAAAAAAAACACCAGTTGAGCTCTGGCCAATAGTATTCATCTGTGCCAGCTGCAGAAGGGACTGCCAGTCACAAATCGGCCTCTACAGCCACAACAAATGATGCTTATTTTATTCGTTCACGAGATGCGGCTGTCGCTGGCAGGGCCATCATTTATTGCCCATCCCTAATTTCCCCGAGGTGGTGGAGTTGAACTGCCTTCTTGAACCGTTGCAGTCCATGTGGTGTAGGGAGGAAGTTCCAGGATTTTGACCCAGCGACACTGAAGGGACGGCGATATATTTCCAAGTCAGGATGGTGAGTGGCTTGGAGGGGAACTTGTAGGTGGTGGTGTTCCAATGTATCTGCTGCCCTAATCTTTCTAGGTGGTAGAGGTCACAGGTTTGGAGGGCACTGTTGAAGGAGCCTTGGTGAGTTTCTGCAATGCATCTTGTAGATGGTACACACTGCTGCTACTGTGCATTGGTGGTGGAGGGAGTGAATGTTTGTGGATGGTGTTTCAATCAAGCGGGCTGCCTTGTCCTGGATGGTGTCCAGCAGTTAGAGTGTTGTGGGAGCTGCACTCATCCAGGCAAGGGGAGAGTATTCTCTCACCCTCCTGACTTGTGCCTTGTAGATTGTGAACAGGCTTTGGGGAGTCAGAAGGTGAGTTACTCGTCGCATGATTCCTAGCCTGCTCTTGGAGTCACAGTATTTCTATGGCTAGTCCAGCTCAGTTTCTGGTCAACGGTAACCCCCAGGATGCTAATAGCGGGGAATTCAGTGATGGTAATGCCATTGAATGTCAAGGGGAGATGTTTAGATTCTCTCTTGTTGAAGATGGTCATTGCCTGGCACTTGTGTGGGGTGAATGTTACTTGCCACTTGTCATCCACAAACATTCACTCCCTCCACTACCACTACAGTAGCAGCAGTGTGTACCATCTACAAGATGCACTGCAGAAATTCACCAAGGCTCCTTCGACAGCACCATCCAAACCCACGACCACTACCATCTAGAAAGACAAGGGCAGCAGACACATGGGAACACCACCACCTGAAAGTTCCCCTCCAAGCCACTCACCATCCTGACTTGGAAATATATCGCCGTTCCTTCACTGTTGCTGGGTCAAAATCCTGGAACTCCCTCCCTAAAAGCACTGTGGGTGTACCTACACCACATGGACTGCAGCGGTTCAAGAAGGCAGCTCACCATCACCTTCTCAAGGGCAATTAGGGGTGGGTAATAAATGCTGCCCTAGCCAGTGATGCCCACACCCCATAAGTACATTCTTTTTAAAAGCCCAAGCCTGGATATTGTCCAGATCTTGCTGCATTTGGTCATGGACTGCTTCAGTATCAGAGGAGTCATGAATGGTGTTGAACATTGTGCAATCATCAACAAACATCCCCACTTCTGACCTTATGATGGAGGGAAGGTCATTAATGAAGCAGCTAAAGATGGTTGGGCTGAGGACACTATCCTGAGGAACTCTTGCAGTGATATCTTGGGACTAAGATGATTGACCTCCAACATCCACAACCATCTTCCTGTGTGCTAGGTATGACTCCAACTAGTGGAGAGTTTCTCTCCCTGATGCCCATTGACCCCAGTTTTGCTAGGGCTCCTTGATACCACAACCAGTCAAATGCTGCCTTGATTTCAAGGGCAGTCACTCTCACCTCACAAGTTCAGCTCTTTTGTCCATTCTTGGATCAAGACTGTAATGAGGCCAGGAGCTCAAATTGCGCATCAGTGAGCAGGTTATTACTGAGTAAGTGCCGCTTGATACCACTGTCAAAGACCCCTTCCCATCACTTTGCTGATGATCAAGAGTAGACTGACGGGGCGGCAATTGGCCGGGTTGGATTTGTCCGGCTTTTGGTGGACAGGACAAACCTGGGCAATTTTCCAGAGTGTTATAATTGTACTGGAACAGCTTGGCTAGGGGTTCGGCTAGTTCTGGGGCACAAGTCTTCAGTGCTATTGCGGGAATGTTGTCAGGGCCCATAGCCTTTATAGTATCCAGTGCCTTCAGCTGTTTCTTGATATCATGTGGAGTGAAGTGAATTGACTGAAGACTTCCATCTGTGATGCTGGGAACCTCAGGAGGAGACCGAGATGGATCATCCACTCGGCACCTCTGGCTGAAGATTGTTGCAAATGCTTCAGCCCTGTCTTTTGCACTGACATGCTGGGCTCCTCCATTATTGAGGATGGGGATGTTGGTGGAGCCTCCTCCTCCAGTTCATTCAATACAGAAGTGACATACACTCCAGGCGCAGCCCATAGTCTCCTGAGACAGATGGATGCCATCAGAGATAAATGCAAGTTGTTGCATGTGGCATTTGTTGGACACCCCCACAAACTGAGCAATTTAATACACAAGTCAGGCGTTAAAAGTAAACCGACAGATGACCAAAGGGTTGCTGTTTATGCTGTACTCACTGAATAACATTTCAATATGTCTACTGTAGCAGGATTGTTTTGATCTTGTGTCCTCTTCAAAGAAGCTAAGCTCCATTTCAAAGCAATACCACATGTATGCCAGGCAGCGTCTTAGCATAGTCACCTGTCTACCTCAATGTACGTCTGTGGGGGGAGGGGCTTCTTCGAGAGGTGAAGTGCCCACATTATGTTCCTCTTTCAGGATTCTCAAAAGGAGACCGATGTCTAAAACGTGTAATTATATTATAGGTGTTGTTAAAACAAAAGCTAATCTTTCTTTTAAATGGACACAAAAAGCCTTAAAAATGGCCTCCAAAAGGCCCCTGATCTTTTACAACTGTAATGTTTGCCAAGCTTCTAGAAGGCTCCACGTAGATTGCGAACAGATATACCCAGACATGCGAAGACATTTGAAATTCAATGTGCATTTCCACAGCAGTAAACAGAAACTCATTGACAGTCAATTAAAAACTAAGATAAAAGCAAAAAACTGCGGATGCTGGAAATCCAAAACAAAAATAAAAATACCTGGAAAAACTCAGCAGGTCTGACAGCATCTGCGGAGAGGAACACAGTTAACGTGTCGAGTCCATATGATTTTGAGTTTTGAGCTGTTTTAAAATCTGGCTGGGAACAGCCATTTTGTACAGAGCCCCAGGAAGAGATATCATCAGAGAGGGTTCTTGGCCAAGGGAGGGCAAAGAGGAAGGCATTCAGAAATGAGCAGCTATTCTGCTGAAAGAGTCCAGGCAATCTGCAAATCCCATAAGCACAGAACTAGTGAGGAACAAGAAACCTTTCTCTACCTCCCAAAAACCTGCTGCCCCACTAAGTCCACCTACAAAGGTAACCTCTGACCATTCCGACTACAGAAGCCATCGCAGCTGCTGAACACAACTCTCCAACTTCAACCCTTCACTCCAGGCAACCAACGCTTCAACTGCAAGCTAAGAGACTGCAATACCACCTTAAAGGACTGAACTGAGTTTATCTTTATAAGTATCTTACATCCTTATTTGCATTTACTCTTAGTATGTGTTTAGTTAGTAACTTTGTTCATTTTGCTTAAGTAAGTTACAGCAGCATTTTGTAATAAACTTACCTTTGTCTTGTTTAAGGCTATAACTTTGTGGCTGGTTGTTTTGAAACTGAACCACTCGCAAGTTAAAAAGGGCTACATACAAACACACACAAACTCTCTTCGTTCATAGACCACTTTAAGGAAATACCATTTACGTCATTGTGACACTGAGGTTGAACTTTTCCAAAACAGTTGTGTGCAAATTAAGATTTCTTTCCCTCTGTCTTCTAATGCTTCTATGTAACTCTATTCCTTGTACATAAATACAACTATGTTTTAGCCTGAATGATAAAATATGACAATGTGACATTTTATAGAGTAGATGGTGCAATTTCGAAGGTGAATTTTGTGGTGAAAGGTTAACTGTTAGCACTGAGACATGCGATGCCAAGCCACAGTACACTTGATAGGGTAGATGGTAAGAGGCTGATTCCTCTGGCTGCAGAGACTAGGATTAGGGGGAACAAGGTCTTAGTAAAAGGGGTCAGCTAGTTAGGACTGAGATGAGGAGAAATTTCTTCATTCACTGGGGGTTGTGAATCTTTGGAATTCTCTACCCCAGAGAGCTGTGGATGCTCAGTTGTTGAGAATATTCAAGACAGAGATTGATAGATTTTTGGGAATAAAGACATATGGCAATAGGGTGCGAAAGGGGAGTTGAGGTTAAGGATCACCCATGATCTGATTTTAAGGTAAAAGTGAGATTATAAAGTAAAAGCAGGTCTGCTTACGGAAATCTGAACGAATAAGCTGAGAGAATGTCCTAAGTAGAACACAATCCTCCCTACCCACATCTAGCTCATCATCTTGTGAGAATCATTCAATTAGTAATGATCAATACTCAGGATTGGCACACCATCCATCCATCACCTTAAACATTCATCCCCTCCATCACTGTGGCACACAGTGGCTACCATGTGTACCGTCTACCACATGCACTGCAGCGCTTGCCGAGGCCCCTTCAAAAGTGCCTCTGTCCCAAAGATGTGTAAGCCATGAATTTGAAACTCTGCTGCTTGTCTCCAAGCAGAGTCCTTGATGGGGTTATTAGCTTAGCTGTAACTGTTGGTTTACTGGTAATTAAACTGTCACCACCACAGGGCAGCAAATCACAATACTTATTAGTCGCACCAACAACTACTTGCCTTTAAATTGCACCTTCAACATACTGTAAACATCCCAAAGCACATCAAAGGAGCATTATTAGATAGAAATGGGCATCAAGCCAAAAAAGGACACATTAGGAATGGTGATCAAAAGCTGAGCTGTAAGGAGGATCATTAATTGTTTTAAATTCTTTCGTAGGATGTGGGTGTCTCTGGCAAGGCCATCATTTGTTGCCCATCCCTAATTGCCCTTGAACTGAGTGGCTTTCTAGGCACTTAAGAGTCAACCACATTGCTGTGGGTCTGAAGTTATATGTAGGCCCAGACCCGGTAAGCACAGGTTTCCTTCCCTAAAGGACAAGCGTGAACCAGATGGGTTTTTACAACAATTGATGATAGTTGCCATGGTTACTATTACTGAGACTAGCTTTATATTCCAGATTTATTAATTGAATTTAAACTCCACCAGCTGCCGTGGTGGGATTTGAACCCATGTCCCCAGAACCTGGAAATAATCAAATGGAACCGGTGAAATTCTGGTTCAAACTAAATGGGTCATGTCGTTCCAGATCATCCTACCCCCTCGTGTCTTTGTCAGAAAGTTGTTTGCAGCCAATAAACTACTTTTTGAAATGTCGTCACCGTTGTAATATGGATGACACGGCAGCCAAGTTGTGTACAGTAAGATCCCACAAACCGCAACGGAAATAATCTTAGTTCAGGGATAGATATTGGCCCCAACACTGTGGATGACACCCCTGTTCTCCTAAATAGTGCCATGGGATCTTTTACACCCACCTGACAGGGTAGACGGGGTCTCGGTTTAACAACAACTATTCAGATTTGTGTTGCGTCTTTAACATAATGAAACGTCCTAAGGCATTGCACAGGAGCATTATAAAACAAGGTACAACACTCAGCCACATAAGGAGATGTTACATCAGGTGACCAAAAGCTTGGTCAAAGAGGTCGTTTTGAGGAGTCTTAAAGGAGGAAAGTGAGGTAGAGAGGTGGTCTGGAGGGAATTGTAGAGCTTGGGGTCTACGCAACTGAAAGTATGGCTCCCAATGGTGGAGCAGTTAAAATTGGGAATGTACAATAGGTCAAAATTTGAGGAGCGCAGATATCTCAGAGGGTTTTGGGGCTGGTGGAGATTACAGAGATAAGGACAAGGGAGGCCACAAAGGGATTTGAAAACAAAGATGAGAATTTTAAGATCAGGACATTACTTGACTGTGAGCCAATGTACGTCAGCGAGCACAGGGTTGATAGGGAAAGTTAAAACACAGAGAGCAGAGTTTTGGATGGCCTCAAGTTTACAGAGGATAATGTGTGGGAGACCAACCAGAAGAGCCAAATCTATCTAGGTAATGAAGATATGAGTGAGGGTTTCAGAGCAGAGGAGCTGGGATAGCGAAGATGTCGGGCTATGTTGCACATAAGTGGAAGCAGCTGGTCTTAATGATGGCATGAAGCTCATCTCAGGATCAAATGTGACACCAAGGTCGTGAACAGACTGGCTTGATCTCAGACTGTTACCAGGGAGAGGGATGGAGTTGGTAGCTAGGGAACAGGGTTTGGAGTGGCTTCAGTCTTCTCTATAATTAATTGGAGGAAACGTCCAGTATTGGACATTGGATAAGCAGTCTGATTATGTAGCAACAGTGGAGGGGGTTGAGGTGGGTGAGGCTGAGGTAGAGCTGGGTGCCTTAAGCTGTGCTTTTGGATGATGGGGGCAACATGTTGATGAGAAATAGGAGGAAGCCAAATATTGATTCATGCGGGACACCAGAGACAACACTGCAGGAGTAGAAGAGAAGCCATCGCAAGTGATTCTCTGGCTACAATTAGATAGATAAGAATAGAACCAGGTGAGAGCAGTCCCAGCAGCTGAACAATGGTGGAGAGGTGTAGGAGGATGGTGTGGTCACAGAATCGCACAGTGCAGATGAGGCCCTTTAGCCCATCGAGTCTGTACTGACACGTGAGAAACACCTGACCTACCTACCTAACCTCATTTACCAGCACTTGGCCCATAGCCTTGAATGTTATGATGTGCCAATTGCTCATCCAGGAATTTTTTAAATAATGTGAGGCAACCCGCCTCCACCAGCCTCCCAGGCAGTGCATTCCAGACCGTCACCACCTTCTGGGTAAAAAAGATTTTCCTCTCATCCCCCCTAAACCTCCTGCCCCTCACCTTGAACTTATGTCCCCTCGTGACTGACCCTTCAACTACAGGGAACAGCTGCTCCCTATCCATTCTGTCCATGCCCCTCTTAATCTTGCACACCTCAATCAGGTCGCTCCTCAGTCTTCTCTGCTCTAAGGAAAACAACTTAAGTTGTTCAGTTCTGTTGAAGGGTCATGAGGACTCGAAACGTCAACTCTTTTCTTCTCCGCCGATGCTGCCAGACCTGCTGAGTTTGTCCAGGTAATTCTGTTTTTGTCTAAGTCTATCCAACCTGTCTTCATAACTTCAATGTTTCATCCCAGGCAACATCCTGGTGAATCTCCTCTGCACACCCTCCAGTGCAATCACATCCTTCCTATAATGTGGTGACCAGAACTGCACACAATACTCCAGCTGTGGCCTCACCAAGGTTCTATACCACTCCAACATGACCTCCCTACTTTTGTAATCTATGCCTTGATTGATAAAGGCAAGTGTCCCATATGCCTTTTTCACCACCCCACTAACATGCCCCTCCATCTTCAGAGATCTATGGACACACACGCCAAGGTCCCTTTGTTCCTCAGAACTTCCTAGTGTCATGCCATTCATCGAATACTTCCTTGTCAAATTACTCTTTCCAAAGTGTAACACCTCACACTTTTCAGGGATAAATTCCATCTGCCACTTGTCTGCCCATTTGACCGTCCTATCTATATCTTTCTGTAGCCCAAGACACTCAACCATCTGGCCAATCTTTGTGTCATCCGCAAACTTAATAATCCTACCCCCCCACATAGTCATCCATGTCGTTTATATAAATGACCAATAATAGGGGACCAGCACAGATCCCTGTGGTACACCACTGGACACTGGCTTCTAGTCACTAAAGCATCCTTCTGTCATCACCCTCTGTCTCCTACAACTAAGCCAATTTTGAATCCACCTTATCATATTACCCAGTATCCCATGTGCATTTGCCTTCTTTATAAGTCTCCCATGTGGGATCTTGTCAAAGGCTTTGCTGAAATCCATATAAACTACAACAACTGCACTCCCCTCATCTACACACCTGGTCACGTCCTCAAAATATTCAATCAAATTTGTTAGGCATGACCTCCCTCTGACAAAGCCATGCTGACTATCACTGACCAAATCTTGCCTCTCCAAGTGGAGATAGATACTCTCCTTCAGAACTTTCTCCAATAGTTTCCCTACCACTGACGTGAGACTCACTGGCCTGTAGTTCCCTGGCTTATCTCTACAACCCTTTTTAAATAGCGGAACCACATTAGCTGTTCTCCAGTCCTCTGGCACCTCCCCTGTGGCCAGACAGGAATTAAAAATTTGGGTCAGAGCCCCTGCGATCTCCACCCTTGCCTCTCTCAGCAGTCTGGGACACAAATCATCCGGACCTGGAGATTTGTCCACCTTTAAGCCTGCCAACACCTCCAATACCTTGTCACTCCCAATATCAATTTGCTCAAGAACCTCGCAGTCTCTCTCCGAGTTCGATACCTTCATCCTCATTCTCTTGGATGTGAAGTATTCGTTCAACACTCTATCGATGTCCTCTGGCTCCACCCATAGATTACCCCCTTGGTCCCTTGTGGGCCCTACTCTTTCCCTGGTTATCCTCTTCCCATTGATATACTTATAGAATATTTTGGGATTTTCCTTACTTTTACCAGCCAAAGCTTTCTCATATCTCCTCTTTGCTCTCTTAATTGCTTTCTTAAGCTCCACCCTGCACTTTCTGTACTCCGCTAATGCCTCTGCTGATTTGCTTCCCTTGTACCTGCTAAAAGCCTCTCTTTTTCTTCTCATTGTATCCTGAATATCTCTAGTCATTCATGGTTCTCTGGGCTTGTTACTCTTTCCTATCACCCTAGAGCCTGTACCCTGCCCATTTCCTTTTTGAACACCCCCCACTGTTCCTCTGTAGATTTCCCCACAAGTAGCTGTTCTCAGTCTACCTTGGCTAGATCCTGCCTTATTTTACTAAAATCCACTCTCCCCCAATCCAAAACATTTTTTTGCAACTTGTCTATTTCTTTGTCCATAACAAGCTCAAACTGTACCATGTTGTGGTCGCTATCACTAAAATGCTCCCCCACTACCAGCTCAGCCACCTGTCCGGCTTCATTCCCCAGAATTAGGTCCAGCAATGCGCCGTCTCTTGTTGGACCCTCTACGTATTGACCTAAAAAGTTCTCCTGTACACATTTCAAGAAATCCACTCCATCCAAGCCCTTAACACTACGTCTATCCCAATTAATGTTGGGAAAGTTGAAATCACCTAATATAAGTACCCTATTGCTATTGTTTTTACACACCTCCGCAAATTGTGCACATATTTGCTCCTCAATTTCCCGCTGACTATCTGGGAGTCTATAATAAACACCTAACAATGTGGCTGTCCTTTATTCCTAAACTCTACCCACAAAGCTTCATTCGATGCCCCCTCCAAGATATCATCTCTCCTCACTGCAGTAACTGACTCCTTAACTAATAATGCAATGCCTCCTCCTCTTTTACCCCCTCCCCTGTCTCACCTGAAGATTCTATATCCCGGAATGTTGAATTGCCAATCCTGCTGCTCCCTCAACCACGTCTCAGTGATGGCTACTATATCACAATTCCACGTGTTAATCCTCATCCTTAACTCATCCGTTTTACCTGTAATACTCCTGGCATTAAGGTAGAGGCCATCCAGCCTTACCTTACTCCCTTGAAGCTTATTGCAGTTGTACTCCCTCTGACTTGATTGTTTTACTGTATGATGTGTCCCTATTCTGCTAACATTCTGTGTCCCCTCCCCCTGCCGAACTAGTTTAAACTCCTCCCAACAGCACCAGCAAACCTGCCCGCAAGGATGTTAGTCCCGCTCTGGTTCACATGCAGAACATGGTCAACCATGTCCAACCATGTCAAAGGCTGCAGACAGGTCAAGGAGGAAGAGGAGGGAAAATTTACCATTTACCATTACCAAGGATGCCATTTACGTCTAATACAACAGTGCCTCCACCAGTGCAGCACTCCCTCAGTACTGCACTGGCGTGTCAACCTAGATTTTGTGCTTTTGCCCTGACACTGAGCCGATGCTTTTTATCCCAATGCTATTGGTTGGATTCAGTCTCGAGTGAAATCATCTCCCAACACTGCAAACTGTGACTATTCTATTCCAGGAGGCTGATTGTGTCAATCTGGTGATCCAACTGCCAATTGATAACATCAGTCAGCCTTGAACCAGGAAACATTTGCATGAAGCAGACTGCATTCATCTTTATGCAAAGCAATTCAAATACATACAGGCCAAGATTGCCAACTCAAATTGGATGTACCTGATGATCACCTGTCAAACACTGCACTGAAATGGGCTAAAAGGTGGAGATGAAACAATAGATCGAAATAAATTTAAAAATTGGAGGGAAAAGAAAAAAATATGGTGTAAAGAAATTATAAATTATTGGAAAAAGGGGGATAGGAAAGGGGGTGGGGATGGAGGAGAGAGTTCATGATCTAAAATTGTTGAACTCAATATTCAGTCTGGAAGGCTGTAAAGTGCCTAGTCGGAAGATGAGGTACTGTTCCTCCAGTTTGTGTTGAGCTTCACTGGAACATTGCAGCAGGCCAAGGACGGACATGTGGGCATGAGAGCAGGGTGGTGTGTTGAAATGGCAAGTGACAGGGAGGTCTAGGTCATGCTTGCGGACAGACCGAAGGTGTTCAGCAAAGCAGTTACCCAGTCTGCGTTTGGTCTCTCCAATGTAGAGGAGACCGCATTGGGAACAGCGAATGCAGTAGACTAAATTGAGGGAAGTGCAAGTGAAGCACTGCTTCACCTGAAAAAAATGTTTGGGCCCTTGGACGGTGAGGAGGTAGGGAGAAGTAAAGGGGCAGGTGTTGCACCTTCTGCAGTTGCATGGGAAGTTGCTGGAGGGGATTGAGGTGAAGGGGGTGATGGAGGAGTGGACCAGGGTGTCCTGGAGGGAACGATCCCTGCGGAAAGCCACCGGGTGGAGGGGGGTGGGGGGTGAAGGGAAGATGTGTTTGGTGGTAGCATCATGCTGGGGTTGGCGGAGGATGATCCTTTGAACTTGGAGGCTGGTGGGGTGATAAGTAAGGACAAGGGGGACCCTATCATGGTTCTGGGAGGGAGAGGAAGATGCGAGGGCAGATGCACGGGAGATGGACTGGACACGGTTGAGGGCCCTGTCAACCACCGTGGGTGGAAAACCTCGGTTAAGAAAGAAGGAAGACATGTCAGAGGAATTGTTTTGGAAAATGGCATCATCAGAACAGATGCGACGGAGATGAAGGAACTGAGAGAACGGGATGGAGTCCTTCAGGAAGCGGGGTGTGAGGCGCTGTAGTCGAGGTAGCTGTGGGAGTCGGTAGGCTTGTAATGAATATTGGTGGACAGTCTATCACCAGAAATTGAGACAGAGAGGTCAAGGAAGGGAAGGGAAGTGTCAGAGATGGACCATGTGAAAATGATGGAGGGATGGAAATTGGAAGCAAAATTAATAAATTTTTCACAGATCCAGACGAGAGCATGAAGCCGAACTGAAGCAGTCATCGATGTACTGGAGAAAGAGTTGTCTGAGGGGTGCCTAAGTAGGACTGGAACAAGGAATGTTCCACATACCCCATAAAGAGACAGGCATAGCTGGGGCCCATGCGGGTACCCATAGCCACACCTTTTATTTGGAGGAAGTGAGAGGAGTTTAAGGAGAAATTGTTCAGTGAGAGAACAAGTTCAGTCAGACAGAGGACAGTAGTGGTGTGTGGGGATTGTTTGGGCCTCTTTTCGAGGAAGAAGCAGAGAGCCCTCAGACCATCCTGGTGGGGGATGGAGGTGTAGAGGGATTGGACATCCACGGTGAAGAGGCAGCGGTTGGAAATTGTTGATATGATGTAAGGCGTGAGAGGAATCGCAGATGTAGGTGGGAAGAGACTGGACAAGAGGAGAGAGAATGGAGTCAAGATAGCAAGAATTGAGTTCCATGGGGCAGGAACAGGTTAACATGATCAGTCTGCCGGGACAGTCCTGTTTGTGGATTTTGGGTAGGAGGTAGAAGCGAGGGTGGGAGACAATGAGTTTGAAAGCTGTGGAGGGAAGATCTCCAGAGGAGATGAGGTCAGTGACAGTCCTGGAAACAATGGCTTCTTGTTCAGTGGTGGGATCATGGTCCAGGGGGAGGTAGTAGGAAGTGTCTGAGAGTTGACACTCAGCCTCTGCGAGGTAGAGGTCAGAGCGCCAGACAACAACAGTACCACGCTTGTCAGCGGGTTTGATGACAATGTCAGGGTTGGACCTCAGAGAACGCAGCGCAGCAAGTTCAGAGAGAGACAGATTAGAGTGGTTGAGAGGAGCAGAGAAATTGAGACGACTGATGTCACACTGACGGTTCTCAATGAAAAGATCAAGAGAAGGTAAGAATCCAGAGGGAGGGGTCCAGGTGGAGGGAGAATATTGGAGGTGGGTAAAAGGATCCGTTGAACAGGGAGAGGACTCCTGCCCAAAGAAGTGAGCACGGAGACGAAGGCGGTGGAAGAAGAGTTCAGCATCGTGCCGAGCCCGAAATTCATTGAGATGAGGGCGCAAGGGTATGAAACTGAGTTTTTGTTGAGCACTGAACGTTCAGCATCAGAGGGGGGATGGTCAGAGGATATGGTGAATACACAGCCGGGGTTGGAATTGGAACACGGGATGGGGACAGAGGGACAGGCAGGGGTGGAGGGTCCTGGATAGGCGTTGGTGTCGATGAGCTATTGGAGCTTGCGTTCCTTAGCACCTGAAAGAAAGAGACAAAGTTTCTTATTGAGGCGTCGGATGAGATGAAGAATAAAATGAAACTGGGGGCATGGGCAGCTTAGAAATAGGGTGCATTGATGCTGCTGGAGGGAGAGGTCAAGTGTGTTCAAATGGCGCTCACGGCACTGAGGGTGGGTCTCAGGATGCAACGAGAACAGCAGTCCGAGGAGCGTTGTATGTCCCGGAGATACCTGTAATCTTGGGTGGGTTCAAAACATGAGGGGTGGAACTTCAATTGGAACCCACGTGGAGTAAGTCAAAGACGGAGACAGAGACAGTCACTGAGGAATGAAATATGGCTGTGAAAGCGAGTTTTAGTAAACACCTTGTCAAACACCAGGAGAGAAATGGAAAGCAATGAAGGTGAACAGGGCAAAAGAGACAGGCAGAAATCCTGTCAGAGAGAAGAGCAATACTTCAAGGTAGACATTCCTTGAAGAGAGGTGGCAGTCAAATTAAACACTAAGATAAAAGCAAAATACTGTGGATGCTGGAAATCTAGAACAAAAACAAAAATACCTGGAAAAACTCAGCAGGTCTGACAGCATCTGCGGAGAAGGATACAGTTGACGTTTCGAGTCTGTAAGACCCTTCGTCAGAACTAAGACATATAGAAATGAGATGAAATATAAGCTGGTAGAAGAGGGTGGGACAGGAGAGCTCAATAGGGGGCCAGTGATAGGTGGAGGCCATGAAGAGACTGCCAAAGATGTCATAGACAAAAGGACAAAGGGGTATTGACGGTGCTGATATTATCTAAAGGATGTGCTAATGGGGACATTAAGGGAAGCAAGCTAGTGGCAGATGGCTCTAGTTGCCACTAGCTTGTCCTGCTTGCTTCCCTTAATGTCCCCATTAGCACATCCTTTAGATAATATCACCACCTAATATTATACTCTAATACTCTAACTTCTTTCTCCTGATTAACCTTTTAGTCATTCTCTGCCATTCTTTATATTCTGACCTATCATCTGAACTGCCACTCATCTCTGCACAGCTACATGCTTTTCCATAAGTTTGATGCTTTCCCTAACCATGGATGGTGGGTCCTAAAGAACTTTCTTTATACTAGGAAAATACTTGTTCTGAGTATTCTGAAATAACCCCTGAAATATCTGCCACTGCTTCTCTATTGATCTATCCCCCAGCCTAGAACGCCAGGTAACTTTCATGCCCACATAGTTGCCCTTATTTAAGTTTAAAATACTAGACTTAGCCCCATTCTTCCCGCTTTCAAACTGGATGTAAAATTCCACCTTATTGTGGTTGCTGCTACTTAGGGGTGCCATTACTCTGAGGTCATAAATTAATCCTGTTACATTACACAACACCAAGTCTAATATAACCTGCTCTCTGGCTGGTTCCAGAAAATGCTGCTTAAGAAACTATCTTGAAAGCATTCTATGAACTTCTCATCAAGACTACCACTGCCAATCTGATTTTTCCAGTTTATAATTGCCACCCCTTTAACACAGGCACCCAATATTTCTTCTTGTATACCTTGTCCTACATTGTGGTTACTGTTAGGGGGCCTGTAGACCACTGCCACTAGTGACTTTTTTCCCCTACTTTTCCTCACCTTCACCCAAACCAATTCTACATCTTGATCTCCTGAACCAGGGTCATCGTCAACTATTGCATAAATGCCATCTTTGATTAAGAGTGCTACCCCTCCACCATTACCTAGCTTCCTATTCTTCTGGAATGTCATATACCCTTCAATATTCAGAACCCAATTCTTGTCATCTTGAGGCCACGTCTCTGTAATGGCTATCAGATCATATTTATTTACTCTAATGTGAGCTATCAATTTGTTTACTTTGTTATGAATGCTACACATATTCAGATACAAAGCCTTTAGTTTTGTCTTTTTGTTAATTTGGAACATCTAGTCTTGATTGTTGGTGCATTCTTAGTTTTTTTCTCTGTCCCTTCCTGCCATTCCCTGACCCTCGTTTCCCATATGACTATTTTCCTCTCTTACCTTGTCTCTACTCTTTGATATACCACATCTTTCCACATTTGATCCCTTGCCCCCACTACTTAGTTTAAAGCCCTCTCTACTTCCCGAGTTATGTGGTTCACAAGAACACTGGACCCAGCATGGTTCAGGTGTAGACCGTCCCAATGGTAGAGGCCCCGTTTCTCCAAGTACCCACAAACCGGACCCCACTTCTCCCGCACCAGTCTTTGAGCCACATATTCATCTCTCAGTATCTTTACACTGCAGAAGGAGGCCTTTCGGCCCATCGAATCTGCACTGGCTCTCAAAGAGCATTCCACTTAGTCCCACTCCCCTGCCTTATCCCCGTAACCTTGCACATTCTCATTTTTCAGGTAACAATCCAAGTCCCTTTTGAATACCTCGATCGAACCTGCCTCCACCACCCTTTCAGCAAGTTTGTTCGACTCGAACCAACTTCTAATTTTATGTAGCCTGTGCCAATTTACACAGAGCTCCAGTAATAATCCCGAGATTATAAACTTTAAGGTTCTGTTTTTTCATTTAGAGCCTAGCTCATCATGCTCGCTATGCAGAACCTCTTTCCTAATTCCACCTATGTCATTGGTACCGACAAGGACCATGACAACTGCATCCAACCCCTCCCACTGCAAGTCCCTCTCCTGCTCAGAGCAGATGTCCCGAACCCTGGCACAAGGCAGGCAACACAGCCGTCGGGACTCTTGGTATTTGCTGCGGAGAAGTGTCAATCCCCCTCACTATACTGTCCCTCCTACGACTGCATTCCTGTTTGCTCCCCCACACCTGAATGGCTTCTGTACCACGGTGCCATGGTCAGTTTGCTCATCCTCCCTGCAGCACCCACTCTTATGCAAACAAGTGGAGAGAACCTCAAATGCATTGGACAATTGCAGAGGCTGACACCCCTGCCCTCTGAGTCCACATAACTGCGTCACTCACTGTCACACTCTCCTGTCCCTGACATCTGACCAAATCAAAAGACCATAACCTAAGGTGTGACTGCCTCCTGACACAAAGCTTCCAGGTCCCTGATGTGTCACAGAGTCTGCAGCTCAATGAGCCTAAGCCGAAGATCCTAGAGCTACAAACACTGACTGCAGGCGTGTTTGCCCTAGATCGCAATGCTACCCAGGAGCTCCCTTTTGCTGCAGCCTTGACACATCACCTGTACTGCCATCCTTAATGTGTTTAAAACAATTATTTATTATATTAATCACTTATTTATGTTGCTTTCTTATATATTTTATTAACTTTACCACCAAATTGTGTACTATTTCAAATGTTAGGAATAGAATAGACCTTAACCACTTACCAGATACTCACCAAACAGGAGCTCCTTTTCCTGTAGTGGAGTAAGAACCAATTCCTACAGGGTGAGAAAGATAGGAAAGCAGAAGGAAATGAACACCTCCTCCCCCCCCCTTTCACCGAACTCCCCCACTCACCAAACTCAGGCTTGCACTCAGTTTCCTCATCTGCACTCGTTTGCTGAAGGGCAGCCAATGATGACGGATGTGGGTCAGGTATGATCCATCTACCGAGTATCATAGGCTTAAAAAGCTGTTGGAAAACCCCCCATATCCACGGGAGAGCTGGCTTTTGGTTTGGTTGTATAGTTTCTGTTGCTGAAGATGTCCAATTCAGAAGCATGGAATGATTCCGCGGGGAGATAAGATGATTATATTTTAACACATCAAACTGTTATGATCTGGAACACACGACCTGAAAGGCTGGTGGAAGCAGATTCAACAGTAACTTTCAAAGGGGAATGGGATGAAAAGAAAAAAAAATATCCAGCGTTATGAGCAAAGAGCAGGCAAGCGGAACTATTTGGATAGCCTGTTCTGCCCCATTAGGTATTTATGGAAGATTGCGAATGGGCTGCCATGTTCCTTATATTACAGCACAGACTACATTTTAAAAAAGCGTGGCTGTAAAGTACTATCCTGAGATCGTGAAGCATGCTGTATTAACACAAAGCTTTATTTCTAACTGGGGTTGCCAAATGTGGTGATTGCTCTCGGGATTTGAGCTATCCCAGTGATTTCTGCAAAGTTAAACAATGACAGGTTCAACACTGATGCACACAATCAAAACACCCTATCCACACTCGCTGTGTGGACTCACGCCTGGAGACTGACGCCTTGAGCAAGGTACCGGAAGGCAATTGTTGTGGGTAATGTACTGATTACATGACTAGACCAGTAATCCACAGGCCTGGACTAATATTGCAGAGGGCAAGAGTTCAAATACCTCCAAGGCAGTTTGTGAGCTTTGACTAAGGTTTAAAAATTAATATGAAAACAAAAAGCAGACATCAATAAAAATAAAAAACTACACACGCACACAGAAAAAGGCAGATTGTTGTACAATCTGCACTATTCTTTCCTGAGCAGATTTTTCAGCTTTGTGGCCTTGCTGAATGATCACGTGGCAACTAAAACCAAACAATATAAAGTTCGCCTCTACCTGTAAACCTGAACCTTATCCTCACTGGGTGTGGCAAAATACAGGAGCAGGATAAGGGAGCTCAAATGAATCTAATGGAGAAAAGTGTCAATGTTAATCTTAGAATATCACGATCCCTGGAAGCTGACCTTTCTACTCATTCTTTTATAGGAACAGGAATTGAGTTATTGCTTCTAAAACACTCCTCCCATTCAGTTGGCAAATACTCAGTGTGGAACTAAACTTGTTAATTAATCTCACTGCAAAAAGAAACTTGCGTTCCTACAGTGCCTTTCACAATCTCAAGACGTCACAAAGTGCTTTATGGTTAACAAGAGTATTTTCTTTTTGAAACGTAGTCACCATTGTGCTACATGAAAGTAGCATTCAAATTGAGCACATCTCAGCCTGTAGCTAGGAGTCAAAGTACACAAGACAGCAATCAGAAAAGTCCAGTTAACTATTATAAACACACAGTTGGTAAAGGCCGAGTTATTTAAAATCCCAGAGAGAAACTTTAAACAACTGTCATAACCTATAGTTTCAATTGGTATGTTTGAGCTGTAGCTCTGAATTCAGCAATGAAACCACCAAGTTTCTGGAGGTTTTTATATAAATTAAATTAAACATTTATTAATTTAACAAGGAACTAAACACATACACATATCTACAAATTATTGCCATAATAACTTTTAAACAAATCCCCAAATTAATCACACCTAGGTAAACCTTCACCAAGGCAACAATAACCCGTAGACTTAAACAGGCACCAGGCAAAGCACATTTTATCTTACAAATTCAAAACTGAGGTTCCTTTCAATTTGGTTCCTTCGCACAGTTGTGGACTTACAGGTGGCATGCCTCTGACACACACAGACAGAACTCTTTTCTGTATATACCTAGCTTTCACTTTGAATGTGAATGCTCATTGTATCAGCAGGCCCTTTGAAGTCCACCTCTTAACAATAAAACCCCTTTCATAGTATCAGTTTTATTAGTCATATAAACATATTGCTTGGCGTCTCCTAGCTAGGTGCACAATTTCACCCCCATTCTTTGAATGGTTTATTCAACGAAATGCAACTATACCCCACCTTACTGTTTAATATCTCGAAACTAGTACACAAAGCACCCAGGCTAGCTGGCTTTAATCCAATTAAGACACACACACACACACACACACACACACATACAGACAAGTCCAATTTAAAATAATTTCTAATAACATTATATACATTAGTATCTTCATGACAATCTTGTTCACAAGTACATAGATCAGGCCATTCAGCCCCACATGCCAGTTCTGCCATTCAATTAGATCATGGCTGATCCGCATCTCAATTCCATCTGCTGCTGAAAATGGTGGTGGTTGTCCTGAGCTGCGTGCAACTACTCGAGAGAATCTCACAAGGACTGTGTCCTCAGCACAATCATCATAAACTCTCCCATCAATGATGTTCCCTGCTCAGGAGCGTAATAGAGCAACTAAACTCAATATTCCCAACTCCTCCAAAAATGCTTTCCATGGATATCATCCAGTTAATATTTACACTGCACAAGTGCCTGACAATGACCACCTCCAACATGAACAAGTGCTCCCTAATGTACAACTACACCACTACTGGCAAACTCACCACTGTCAATATTATCAGTTGCTTGTTACTATAGAACTTGAATATTGCTGAAGAGAGAGATATGTTGCCGAAGCTTTTCGCCTTGTATTCATCAGGACAAATGCAAGAATGCCAAATTTCAAACAACCACAATTTATACTATGGGAGAAAGGGGTGCTGATTGGTTGGCAAGTCGACTCCAATTGGCTGAGGTGTTGCCATGGAGAAAGCTACAAGGAACTATAGACTCTCCAAGCTCCCTGGTAATTCTACTAAAAAGGTGCAAGGCTTGAACATATACCTTTTGGTGGCAGAGAACAGATTCCCGAGTATGGATGTACATCTCGTTTAGCAAGTGTAAATGAGCCATGTTACGAGCTTGACTGATTATCTTAAACTATTAGTGCACTCAGAATTGTTCAGCAAGTGCTGCCCAATCACAGAATCAGACCAAATAGTAGACATTTTGTTTAGGGTTTTGCAAGCATGGGCTGTTTGGCAAGAATGTGGAATTCCCTACCATAAGAGTGGTTGAGGTGAACAACAGGTGCATTTAAGGGAGCACTAGATAAACACACGAGGAAGGAATAGAAGGATATGTTGATAAGGTGATTACGAAGAAGCGTGAGGGAGGCTTGCGTGCTGCACAAACACCAGCAAGGACCAGTTAGGTAGAATATTTGGTTTCTGTGCTGTCACCGATGTAATCATGGCCCGAATCTTCCGAGCTGCGGTAATGACCAGCGGATTGTCGCTGTGCTCAAATTCCCCAGGACCAATGCTGCTCCGCATTTCCTCTGCAATCCTCCAATCCCAGCTTTCACAGAACCGCATAGTGCAGTGTCCCTCGGGGAACTCTCTCAAAGCGGAGTCTGGGAAGACAGGACATGGCCCTTCTTTCTTTAATGGCACTAGCTGCCATGTGGCAAGTTTAAATAAGTTTAAAGGTTCAGTCTTTAAACGTTAGTGATTGGATGGGTGAGGTGGCTGAATAGGTTGTTGGACTAGGCAGGGTGGGGGAATGTAGTAGTCAGGACAAGTAGTTGGATCCAGAAGGGGTGTGGTAGTCGTGTACTGAGGAGGGGCAGTCAGGTCAGGTTGGGAGGGTTGTGGGGTCAGGTCGGGGGCGGGGGCGGTGGTGGTGGTGGGTGGTTGGTTAGGTTGGATAGTTGTGTTAGGAAGTAGTCGAGTGGTCAGGTGAGGGGGGGTGATGGTCAGGGGATAATCAGGTGTCTAGCTGCGGTGTTGGGAAGTGATTGGGGAAGGAGGGGTCGGTTGTGGAGCTACTCAGGCATTAGACCAGGTTTTAGTCGGTCTAACATTTCCTGGGTAACTACTGCGGAACTATCTGAAGTCTCCGGTTCTAACTCAGTCACAGAAACAGTCCCAGAAGGTCCTGGGCGGCAGGGGAATTGCCCAGCAAGAGTGGAGAGAGGATACTGACTCACCCATTCACGTGAGTATGCAAACAATGATCATGCTGGAACCTTGTAGATGAAGAGGTTTTGAGGAGTCAGGAGGTGAACCACTTGTTGCAAATCTTCCAGTATTTGCTCTCTTCTGTAGCCATATTACATATGGGGCCAAATCTTCCAGTCTCCAGATCATCAGAAACCAGACATGTGACCGAAGATGCACATCAAGACTTCTACAATATGACCTTTCCCCAAATAGTCACAGATCAGATCACAGTTTTTTTTATATATAACTTCATTCATGGGATGTGGGTGTCAGTGGTAAGGCTACTATGATTGCCCTTACCATTTTCCCATAAGGTGGTGGGGAACCTTTTTCTGGACCTTTGACCCAGCAATGAAGAAGGAATGGCAATATAGTTCCAGGTCGGGACGGCGTGTGACTTGGAGAGGAACTTGCAGGTGGTGGTGTTTCCATGCATCTGCTGCCCATTCTAAGTGGTAGAGGTTGTAGGCTTGGAAGCTGTGTCGGAGAAGCCTTGGGTGAGTTGCAGTAGTGCATTCTATGGATGGTACACACTGCTGCCACTGTGCATTAGTAGTGGAGAATGTTTAAGGTGGTGGATGGGGTGCCAATCAAGAGGGCTGCCCTAGATGGTCTTGAGCTTCTTAAAATGAGCCAGTGTGAAGGGTCTTATGTGAAGAGGGCTTACTTGTGGTGATGCCTGGAATGTTGCAAACACAAAGGAGAAGCAATCCCAGGTAGGGTGTTTGGGGAGAAACAAAACAGAGGGCTTTGTATGAAATCTGAGAACATTAGCAACAAAAAGAATTAGAAAGAATTAACAGAGTTGGTTTGCTTGCTAGCTATAAAATAATTTTGGGAAACAAATCTTTGTTGCCAGTTTATGATCCAATTATATTGCTGGATGGTTTCAGTTCAAGTAGGCGATAGTTATCGCACTTTCCCTTTGAATATTAATCTCTAAAATTGTTAGGGTGGTGTCAGGAAACATTTCTTCACACAGTAGTGGAAATCTGGAATTCTCTCTCCCCAAAAAGAAACACATTGTGCCTGGGGGAGGGGGGGGGGGGGGGGGGTCAGAATTTCAAAACAGAGATTAACCTTAACAAACCTTTCGCAGGTTAAGAGTACCAAGGCAAAGAGGTGGAATTGAGATACAGATCAGCCACGGTCTAACTGAATGGCAGAACAAGCTCGAGGGACTGAATGGCCTCCTCCTGTAATTATTTTTGAGTCCTCAGGGAACCCACACATGTACAAAATCACTTTTCTACTTCCTGAAAGAGAGAAAGAAACACCTTCCCAAATCCAGGCTGCTTCTTGTTGGAGTGGATTATTTTGACCTTTAACCCCTTACAAAATACCAAGCAGCCAATGTTTCCATAGTCTCAAGTCTTTATTAAACTTCATGTTAATTTGTCCACAGAAATAACGTGCATAATTACAAAAAGTGTACCTCTCCAAAACTTAGAAAGACAAATCAGTACAAAGTACAACAGAAACTGGGAAGAGAATCAGTGCATATGATTTTTGTTAATAATTCGCAGTCTACAGAGCAGACTCTGCCATGGTTGCACGTGAGCTTAAAGCAGATTTTCCTTCGTAAGTGTTTAAGAAAACTCTCTCTTGTCTCACAACTGCCCGAGTCCCCACCAATGCTCCCCCTCCACCCCTCCAAACCCCCCTCCCCACTTCTCAAGGCTCACACTCTTTTCCTGCGATTTTTTTCCATGGGAACTGAGCAGTCAAATGGTCATTCTTCATATGCAAGGGTGATGACTGGCAGTCTTGACTATTCCACCACAGAAGGCATCACAGCCAAGTCTCAATCCCACCCCACCCCCGCCAACCTACCTCACCAACATCTATGACCCCTTTCCAATGGGGCTAATCAACTGCCAATTAAGAGCAGGAACTCTGGCTGATTCACCCCTCCCAACCCAACATCCTTAACACCACATACTGATTTTGCCTACCAGCCGGCATGGGAGAGCAGGTTTTCTCTATTTGTTCCACCAAAACCTCAAGTTTGAATACCTCTCTTAAGGTCATTCCTCAAATCTTCTCTGTTCTAAATGGGAAGAATGTCAGTTTCTCCAGTCTCTCCACATGACTGAAGTCTCTCATTCCTGGGAGCACTCTGGTTAACCCTTCACTCTACCCCCTCTGTCCTTCTGTGGGCCCCCTCTCTTGGTGGAGGCGCGTTAAGCTGCTTGGTCCTCGGTATCTGAAGCAAGGGTTAAATGGGAAAAAAAATAAGCTGCCCCACTGGATCCTCCAACAGGTTCTACTGCAAAAATAGAAGTTTGGCTTGAATCATGAACCAGATTGGTATGAATCTGTAGGCCCGAGAAACATTTGTCAGAACAAGAGATAACAAAGAACAGCTTCTTCAGATGTTTTTGCGAAAGTAGGTACAGGCGAAATGAGCAACAGACACCACCTTTCTCACTTCCACCAACATTCCTCCTGTCTGGTTTTCATCTGTCTGCTTTTTAAAAAAAAATGTAGTGCTCGGTTTACATTCAGGAGGCATTCAATCTCAGGGTGAAAGCTAGGACCTTCTAACCACAAAGGGTCAAAAAGCTCCTTCCTTTCCCCCTCCCCACACTCACACCCAACCAGAAATTAAAATGGTATTACTCTCCGAACCATGCAAACATTAATCACCTCTGCGCACCTTTCTCCTGAAGGTGCCAACCCTCAGTGAGATTTGACTGTCCTCCAGTATCTCAGCTGGGTGTCCATTGTTCATAGCTGTGAGGTTAAAGCAGGCTGGATCCTGCCTTCACCAGGTATCCACACACATTATTGCTCTCCAACAGAGGCCAACGATTAGGGGGAGACACCCATCCACACTCCTCTGCCACCTCTGTTAGCCCATGAACATGGGACAATTCCCAAACCATTACACTTGCCGAGATCAGCAAACTCAAGAGACCAGGGTTCGAATCCAGGAACTTATGGGCCAGCTTTAAACCATACAAAAGCCTTTATAATTTAATTCGCTGGGTAACAAAATCAGAAATGGGGGAAAAATACAAGCTTCTATGCATCCAAACCAAAACACTAGCCATATAAAAAAAAACATGGGGATTGATCCAATGTCCATTCCACTGTCTGACAGCAGAAATAGAGCTATTCCCAAATGGAGTTCAAAGTACCTGCCAGGGCTCCACACTAGGTATTTTTAAAGTAGAAGTCACAAAAACTCTAAAATTCCATATTTGTATTTGCAACATAAGCCATTTGCTCAGTTACTCCCCACCTCGCAACAATCACTAACATTAAATCCTTCATACAGCCTACTCCATACTTCATACGCTGACGTATTACAATAAACCACCACTTTAAACAATGAGTTTCAAATAAGACTGGGAACAACATCCACAAAACAGTTCAACATTCAAATAAAACTTAAACTTATTACAAAATATTTACATCATGAATTTGAAATCCTTCAGATTTGTAGCAAGGCTTTGGGATAATGAATGCACTTGTTTGAATTTACTTGAGGAAAGAAAGATAAAACTGTCCACTACCACTCTGCTCCTCCAAGCACCTCCTAAAAAAGAATACTACCAAATAGGAAACCTTCAAGTTGGAGTATTAATATAAAAGGACTTGAATTCTTCAATTTAGAAGTAATTTCAACCATCAGCTACAATAGCACTGTCAGTTCCTAATCATTTGTTCTTCAACCAATGGCATAGAAATGAGAAGTTATTCCCACTCCCCAACCTCAGCTTTCTCCTCTTTCCATAAACATGCAGCTCTGGTTGGAAACCATCCCAACTGCCACCCACTCAGTACCTCCCCCAAATGGCCATGCACAGGAGCACGGGAGGCTAGACAGCAAGACCTTGGAGGTGCATCGCAAATCATCCCTTATTCTGCTCTTTATAATTACACTCAGCAAGCACAGCGGTCCTAACATGAATCCACTAAGTGATACCGCTGTACACTCCCCTGAAGCACCATGCTTCACCGTTACTCTCTGCTGCTTGTCCTTTAGCCATACCCATGTTTCCACTGCTCCTTCTTATTCAACCGTGTGCATGCTGCACACAATTGTTTTTTGGGGGAAGAGGGTCACCAGGTGGCATACCAGGGAGCACCAGCTTTAGCTTTCCCCCTCCAACCTATCCTCCCGTTAGCCCAGGGTTACTAAGTTCACCAATTCCAACAACCTAACAGCTAATTCAACACCAAGCAATTGGCATTGTGCCCTTCTGATCTGTTATGGCTTGTTACTGGAATCATTAAATAATATAGCACAAAAAGAGGCCATTGGGCCTATCATGTCTGTGACAGTTCCTTGGTGCGATTATCCAATGAATCTCACTAGGCTGAGCCTCTCAGCCACTGAGCCTGTCGACCCCGAGCAAACTAAGCATCCCTACACATCAAGTTCTCAATCTTCATGGTCACTTCCCCTCATCAAGTTCTCAGTCGCCTTTAACTACACAAATATATTCAATAAAACAACACAGGAAACAAAAACATAAATCGACTAACTTTTTTTTTAAAAAAAAGTTGTGCGAAATTCTCCTGACTACAACGATAAATCTCATCTTAATGAACCTCAAAAGTTACTTTTATTCTCCAACTTAATAAAAGGCAAACGATGCTTCAGTGACATTCAGTAGGCATACCAAAAAGAATAACAGGAGATAGGAGTGACCCACCCAGGCCCAACCCTGGACTTCGAAGAACTTAAACAAAGAAAAGCACATACACACCCACCGAAAAGAAAATCAGTAGAAATAAGAACCAAATGAATTTGTAGCCAAAGAAAGTGCGAAGGTGGCCATTTAATTGTCAACATCTGGAGGGTTGATGTTAAGAGTGCAGTTCACGGTACAAATGAGGGACATCTAATGGAAACATTTTGGTTCAGCTGAATAAAAGTTCCCTTCTGAGTGCTAGGATGTGAATCCCATAGTACCTGCCATCCATATGCTGGCTTGCCAACTGGACAACCGCCCTGACAGCACCTGCAAATTACCTGGCCACCACCGAATTGGATGCAGCCCAACACCCAAGTCAGTGCACCATCCAATGGCATTCATTAGATACTGATCGGGAACAAGAGCTCTGGTTGTTCCGTTCTCTCCATCACACCATCTCCCCTCATCCCAACCCAACACCGCCAACCCCCCCGCCCCCTACCCCCCATCCCCACTCACCCCAGCCCCCCACCCCCCCATCCCCACACACCCCAGCCCCCACCACCACCACCCTACCCCACCCCACAACGCAACCTCCTTATTACAGCCCCAACTCAAACCAACAAACTATGTATCAGGGGCAACCAAAGGATTTTCTGGTATGTTTGCATGAGAATTTTCTTAATAAAAGATATATAAAACTAAACCACACATACAAAACTCTCGCCAAATACAGGAAATTATTATTAACTTCAAGTAAGATTAAAACCAGAACACTTTCTAAAACGTGCATACAGTATGAAAGGCAAATCTCGTAAGATTGATATTGGTGAATTTTCAAACAGAAATATTCCTCACAGTTCACCTAGTGTATTAAAAAGGAAAACGGGGACCAGTTTTTGAATTGTGCACTACACAATGGAACCATCACGGTGCTGTGCTGGAATCATGACAGGAACAGCCCCCATCCGATTCAGACTAGGGGCAGCTACCTTGTACGAAGGGTTGATGTTCGGGCTGTGATTGGGCAGGCGTTCCACGTCGTCGGTGGCCAGTGGGCCATAATGGCTCTTGTAGGGTTCCATGTTGGAGGGAGACATAGAGCCCAGGGAAGAACGCTGGGAATCCACAGTGTAGCTTCGGGCTGTCGAAACCCGACTTTTTGGTGCAGGAACATCCTCTCTGTTAAGACAGGGAGCAAGAATTCATTCAAAATGCAATGTAAACAGACAGAATCTAGAACACAAAAAGTACAAGGCTTCCATTTATAAAGTGCCTTTTACTACTACTGGGAGATCTCAAAAAGCACTTTACAGACAATGACATTACTTTTGAAGTGAAATGTTATCTTGCAAACTTGGCACCTCCCAGAAAAACATCAATATGATAATGCATTTTCCTTTTGCAATGATGGCTGAAGGGTAAATATTGGCTAGGGCACCAGGGATAACTGTCCTGCCCTTCTCTGAAATAGTAGTGCCACATGATGTTTTATGTTCACCTTAGAGCACAGACCATTTGTCATCTCCTCTGAAAGATAGCACCTCTGACAGTACTGCACCCCATCAGACAGTGCAGTGAAGTATTGATTTTTGCGCTCAAGTCCTGGAGTGGGTTCATAACCTTCTGGCTCAAAGACTAGAGTGCTACTTGCTGACACTCTTCATACCGAATTGAATATAAGCAGTTTTACAATATAAACCGGCACCCATAGAAACAAGGAACTGTTGCCAAAGCCTTATAGGTCACTGGAGAGGTCTCAGCTGGAATAATGTGCCCAATTCTGGGCACCACACTTTAGGAAGGGTTTCAAAGCCTTGGAGAGCGTGAAAAGGAGATTTACTAGAATGATAAAAGAAATAAGGGACTTCTGTTAGGTGGAGACACTTGAAGTTGTAAAGGTTCTTCTTAGAGCAGGGAAAATTGAATCCAGATTTAATATTGCTGAAAAGAGAGACATGTCACCAAAGTTTTTCATCCTGCACTCATTAGGCCGAATGCAAGAATGCCAAATTTCAAACAATCAAACAACAATTCATACTGCAGGAGAAAAGGGTGAAGGTTGGTTGGCAAGTCGACTCTGATTGGCTGAGGCATTGCCACGGAGAAAACAACAGGGAAGTAGAGGCTCCCCAAGCTCCCGGGTAATTCAAAAAAGGCGCAAGGGTTGAACATATTCCTTTTGTTTGCAGAGAACGGGTCCCGATGTGCGAATGTGTGTCGCTCCGAGCAAGTGTAAATTACTCACATTAAGGTCTGGACTGATCATAAATTTGTTGGTGTAGCTGTGAGTGCGTTCAGGGTAGGCAGCACTTGCTGAACAAATCGCATTCAAAATTGTGAGGTTTTGACAGAGTAAACAAGGACAAGCTCTTTCCACTGGCAGTAGGGTTGATAGCCAGAGAACTTACAAGTAATTGGCTAAACAACCAGAGGGGAGATGAGGAGACTCACGTGAGCATATGACGAGCTGGAATGCATGGTCTGAAAAGCTGGTAGATGCAGATTCAATGGCAACTTTCAAAATTTGAAATGTAATTAAAAAAGGAAAAAAAATTGCAGGGCTTTGGGGAAAAGAGCAGTGGAGTGGTTTTACACTATCACACCATCAATGTAGTGCAAGCAACTGCCGACTTTAAAATAGTCACCCAAAGCTCTTCTCTCTGAATCTCTGAAGATAATGAAACACAAGTTCCTCCCCACTCCATCCAAGCAAATTTAGAATCGTACAGCAGAGATGGAGGCAATTCAGCCCAGTCAGCTCTTTACAAAAATCCAAAACAAAAACAGAATTACCTGGAAAAACTTAGCAGGTCTGGCAGCATCGGCAGAGAAGAGAAGAGTTGACGTTTCGAGTCCTCATGACCCTTCGACAGAACTTGATGCTGCCAGACCTGCTGAGTTTTTCCAGGTAATTCTGTTTTTGTTTTGGATTTCCAGCATCCGCAGTTTTTTTGTTTTTATCTTTACAAAAATTAGTCCAACTTAACCCACTCTTTCTAGCCCTGGAGCGTTACCCCATCAGCAGTTTGAGCTAACAGAAGCTAAATGGAATGAACCCTGGCTCCTGTCAAGTTGGTTGGACACTGCAGCTCTGAATTGGGAAAGGAAACTGACAAAAAGTCATAAGGCACCAGCAGATTATCAATCCAACACAACCATCAGGAACACTACCTGAGTGGGTGGTGGAAGGCGATTGCAAAACAAAAGGGAACTGGTCAGCTGCTTGACGATGAGAAACTTAACACTTATGGGCAAAAACCTAAGGTGTGCAACTAAGCATGAATGTTGTTTCAAAGAGCCGGTACAGGCATGACAGGCCGAATGGCCACCTTCTGTGCATGAAGTTTACCCATTATCTACATCCTCTTGAGTACAGGGGAAGTACTTATTGGAAAACCCAAAATAGTGGATGCATTGAAGAAATTATAAGTGCTAGCTTTGCAATCCACTCCGGTGGTAAAGGCAAATGGCTTGTGTCATTTGACAGATAAGCAGCGACTGTCTGTGATAGACAGGGAGGAGAAACTGCTGTTACCTTATTTCATAAGGCTGCTCCTTCTCATAGGTTTTCTTCTTCTTTCTCCAAAAAACGTACCAAATGGTGATGATCAGTAAGAGTAAAAACAGCAGTACTGCTATAACGATTCCCGCTATCATCCCACCATTGCTTGATGCTTAAAAAGAAATAAATAAAATGTGAGGCACTACAGTTCTTACTCGCTAAAGATTGGCAATGTTTCCACAATAAACGCAAATCTTCCACTTTCCTTGCCCCATCAACCTGAAGGAGGTTGACAACTGCATCCTACATTGCGCCAGTTCTCTGAATGAGCAGACACGATGGGCCAAATGGCCTCCTTCGGCACTGTAACGATTCTGTAACTCACCTCCTGAACGTCCTACTTGATATTAAGAATTCCAGAGACTCCAACAATCTTGGGGAATTAATTCAAATGGCTATTCTTCGCATGAAGAATCATACAGCATGGGAGACCATTCTGCCCATCGTACTTGCTCTTTAAAAGACCTACCCGATTATCGCCTCTCCTCTGTCCTTTCCCAATAGCCTTACTAATGTGCTCCCAAAGTATTTATCCAATTTCATTTTGCAAGTTAGATTGCAACAACTCTCTGCATTAAAAAAAAAGACACTTCTCATCTCATCTTTTGCTCTTTCAATATTGCTTGGACAGTGAGCAAGAGTTGTCAAGGCTACAGTGGTTTGTGAGCTAGTACTAGAACAAAAATCACAGTAGGCAGCATATGGTCAAAAAAGCCCAACTGGTTTACAAACGTCCTTCAAGGAAGGCAACATTGCCTTTTTGAAATTTTTAAAAATTCATTTATGGCAGTAGTCTGGGGTGTCCTGGCCAATATTTATCCCTCAACCTAAGTTAAAAGAAAATCACAGATTATCTGGTCATTAACTATTTGTGGGAGTTTGCCGCATGTAAATTGGCTGCCATGTCTCCAACAGTGGCTATACGTCAAAAAATCCATCAGCTGCGAGGCGCTTTGGGACAATCTGAGTGTGTGAAAAGTGCTATAGAAACGCGAGCCTTTTCTTTCTACTTCTCCAAACTTCTGTCCCAGGGAACAAACCTGGAACTATAAGCTGCTGGGAAGAGTTTCAGAAAGGGACAACAGTGAACCGGCAAAATGGGAATATGCTGGAAATAAAGTACTTACAGGAAGTGATTAACAGCTTGACAACACACTGCGAACTTGCAATTCTATTGTTAGCCACACATATATAGTCGCCAGAGTAATCTGTTGATGCGTTTCTCACTTTCAGAGTTCCTAACGTGTTATCTGCACAGAAAGAGAAAGCAATTATTTAAAATTGGAGAAACCTAGGTGAAGGCTGGAAATAGTGGCAACAAGTTTAAAATCAGAAACCAGGTGTTTGGTGACATTCATACTTGGGCTTTGAAAGTTTCTAATCAGCAAAAAGCAGAGAACGGAGGAAGCAGCACTGTTTCACGCCCCTTGGAAAATAAAGAGTTATAAGAAATTATGCTACCATGAGCCTCAATTTCAGGGATGGCAGGCATGTAGAATGGGATGGCTATAAGGAAGGATTGAGAAAGTCAGCTTCAGTATAGTCATGAACGCATCAGTGGAGGCAGGGGCAGGGCACGGCACAGACTGCGCAAGCCAGACAGCGAGTGGGAATACTTGTTCATTCATTTAATTTAGTATATTGTATCGCTGCTCGTGATGCTGTCTCCTTTATATTGCAGAGCCCGAGTACAGAATGGGTGCTTGCTCGATGGTTCACCTACGTTTAGTCTACAAGTGTGACCCCCCCAGCTTCCAGTTGACTGTCACCGTTCCAATGAAACTTAATGCAAGCTGAAATAATCAAGGGGAGGTGGTGGCGTAGTGGTATTGTCGCTAGGCTAAAAATCCAGAGATCCATGGTAATGCTCTGCACATTGCAGAAGGTGGAATTTGAATTCAGTAAAAAAAAAATGTCGAAATAAAAGTCAAACGACGATCATGAAACCAGTGTCGATGGTTGTAAAAACCCATCTGATTCACTAATGTCCTTTAGGGAAGGAAATCTGCTGTCCTTACCTGTTCTGGCCTACATGTGATTTCAGGCCCACAGCAATGTGGTTGACTCTTAAATGTCCTCTGACTCAAGGGCAATTGGGGATGGGTAATAAATGCTGGCCTAGCCAGCGACGTCCACATCCCACGAATGAATAAAAACACAGCAATTCACCTTTTGATTAAACATGCTACAGCCTTCCAGATGCAATATTTAGTTCGATTTCAGCTCATAACACCTGCTCCAGTTTATTTTGACAGCAGCTACTGGTGACGTTTCTACCTCCCCATCTACACCGCCTCCAGCCCCATCTTTTGTTTCTTTACTTGTCCCACTCCCATTCCCTTTTGCCTTGCAGCTTCATTCCTTTTGCCATTTAATCTCTCCTAACAGCCACCCGCTCACAGTCCTTCCCCGTTCCTTCTTTCCTCCCATCTCCGACTTTCTCTGCATCTGCAACTTGCTTAAAACCGGCTGCGCTGCTAACCTCGGCTGTTCTGACAGCAAAAGATCCCATCGATCTAGACTATTTGACTCTGTTTTTCTCCAAATAGACATTGCCAGGTCTGGACATTTCCAGCATTTTCTATTTTAATTTCAGATTTCCAGCATCCGCACTATTTTGCTCTTATATTAGGCAAAGGCGGGGCAGCCATCATGCCATTCAAGGCGGTAGCTTTGTTTTTACCCTACAGCCTGGCAACCATCAACACCCGTACCTGAAGATGACGACAATCTGGATTACCTCCCACCACCGAACCTGACAACACAATGCTAGCGCACGCTAGTGCTCTACATAAAAATCTCTCACCTGCCACTGCGTTCACAGATACACTACATAATCCCAATAAGTTCACCTGAAAATATATTTACCTGAAATTGCGGTGGGAGGCAGTAATGTTGAAGATCCCCCTCTGGTCCAAATGTACGTAATTGGGAGAGTTCCTTGACTTGAACATTTCAGTATTATATCCTTTCCAATTTCCTGACTTCCTTCCACGGAACATGTTGGCTTGGATGGTCTCACTGTGGAACAAACATGAAGTACAGAAGTATTCCAAGGTTCTGAAGGGAGGGACAAATTGAACTTCCATCATGTGTTGTGGATCACCACAAACTCAGGAGACAGGTGTGACATTTAGAAAGGAGGAAAATGCATGGACAAAATTTAGATTTGACATATTTCACTCAGAGGATGGCGAGCATGTGCTAGAGCCCAGGCAGTCGTATGGTGAAGACATTTGCTATTTTTTGTGGGAGGGCTGTTGGGGGGGGAGGGGTGGAATTGTCCATTTGAATGGTGAGGCATTGATATTGACCTCCCTCCCCACAATAGATGGGAAGAACTGATTGAAGAGATAAGCATGGGGAACACATCCCCAGAATGCCATGCAAGTTGCCATTTTAATGGTGGCGGATATTGGGGCGCCGGAGAGGCGGGAAACAACTGACACATGGTGTTTAAATCAGGTGCCAGTGAAAGTAAGAGCCCACTTGGAAATTCCCTGTCTTCCCCACAGGTTTCCTAGGAGTTGGAGAACCCAACAGTGAAAAGGAGGCAGGAGCTGCTGACTCTACAAAACAATTGCCTTTTCTCACACTTCTTGTGTGCCATGAGGAGCAGGAGTACTTACTCACCCAAGTCCTGTCAAGGAAGCACACAGCCTCTTGTGCATACCCCAATCCTCTGCAGCCTCATACTCCCACCTTCTTCTATTTGCCTACATCCACAGCCCGCATCAATCTTCTCTTCCACCAACAATCTTTAAGCTCTTACAATCACCAAGGTGCTTTCATCTCTTCACCATCTTCCTCCTTTAGTTAATTTACTCTCCTAATCTTTCCAACCTTGGCTGTACCCTACACCTGGCATTCTTAACTTTTAAGTGTCACATTAAGTGAAGAGTCAATGAATGTTTGCCAATCACCACGATAAAGATCTGTTGCGAACAATTAGCAAAACAATTCATTTGATACCACCAGACTACAACTTCCTTACCCAAAACATTCAGTGTGATTGATATGGTCTTTGAGCCGGGAGACTTCTTCACTTTGCAATGGTATCTTCCGGAGTCACTGGATTTCAACCTGGTGATGTTGAGTGAAGCATCACCATTTTTGGGATCTGGTGAGCTGAAGTGCACGCGGCCTTCCATATCTTCAAGACGTGTTTCATAGGTTCTGTCCCCCGAATAGTCAATGACCTGTTTTATTATAAAACACTTCAGTCACTTAGCAGCCCAGGTGAGTCAGTTAGACAGGGGCAAGTTCACCAATACAGGTAGAATCGCGCCTGAGCAGAGAAATGTATCTCCCTTTCGCCTCCAGAAGGCATGACGCATGCTGGGGTATTTTTCAGCCTTAAGAGCATGAATACCCATAGATGATGGAAGGCAGAGCATGTGGGGTTTGTGGAGTTAAGAACGTAACAAATAGGAGGAGTCGGCCATATGGCCCCTCAAGCCTGTTCCACCATTCATCAAGATATGGCTGACCTCCCTTATCAACTTTACCTTCCCACCCGATTACCATTTCCTCGCTTGCCTTCCGAGTTCAAAAATCTATCAATCTATCTTGAACATACTCGATACCTGAATGTCTATCGCTCTCTGGGATAGAGAATTCCAAAATAATTCACACCCAAGTGAAGAAACTCCTCCTCAAATTCGGTGTTAAATGGTCAACCCCTTACCCGGAGACTATGACCCCATATTGTAGACTCTCCAACCAGGGGAGAGAGCCTCACAGCTTCAATCCTATCAGCTCCTCTCAGAATCCTGTGCTTCAATGAAGTCACCTCAAATTCTCCTATATGCAGAGAACATAGGCCAATCCTGCTCAGTAGGCGAGACGGGGTGAACAAACCAGGAGACAGAGGAAGACCATGTGGGGCAGACGGCAGGAAGACACAGACAGAGTGTATGACAGACAGATAAAGCATGTGTGCAGAAAGAAAGCAAGAATGCGCAAAACACAAACACCAGGACAAGAGTACAAAAGCAAACAAAGGGAAGGAAACAAGTAGACAGACACAATCCTGACATCCACTTATATTCTCAGAATTATCTAAACTCAGGACTTCTGGACAAGTCGACGGGTTGGTGCACTGGTTTTAAATAATCAATGAATGCGCCTCAATCCATAATGTTCAGCTGGTTAAATCTCAGGTTTAATACACACAATTATTGGTGAATCTGCTGGATCACTGGGAGTGCGTGACCACTCGATATCCAATGGCCCAATGTCTGTTTTGTCCAGCTTGAACTGGCATATCAACATCACGCTGTCTCCATCTCCTGCCTCGACGCGTTCTTGTGTTGGGAGGATTTCCAAACCTTGAGACCAGCCTGCAGCACAAAATAAAGTTACATCAACATTCTGCCCTGCAACGAAAGTCCACTGATTATCACAAGACATGTGGTTGGCTTTCTCTCTTCAAGGTTGCCTGCATTTGACTGTGACCTGGCAACAGGAACACACTGGCATTTACCCATTCTGCACATGAGTTCAGAGCACTGGCAAGCTCTCTGGCACACTTATGCCTTCTGCACACCCACCCCCATGCTTCTGTCTTCCAGGCACAAACTCTGTTGTATATTTCATATATCTCAGAGCAATGCAGAGATGACTCTATTTTCTAAGCGTGCAGCAAGTTTACTTATAAGAGTTTTAAGATATCTCTACAATCACAAAACGTCTGCACTCATGCTTACAGTTCAGCTTCTGTGGTGTCTGCTTACTTTCCTTCAAGTTCACACCCAGGCTTAACCAATCAAGCAGAGATCAGTTTATCAGACTCAATCAAAAACAGAACAATTGTACACTACATTTCCTACAATAACTTCCCACCACCCCATCCTGACCAGGCATACTTTCACATCCACTTCCTCCTGCCAGGCACACTTCTGTCCTCACCAGAGTTTCACACAATCCACTTTCTATGGGGAAGGTAAGAGGATGTGACTACACAAATAATGAGGAGCTCTAGGTATGGTATGGTGGTATGTTGAGATCAATATAAAGAAACACAAGATTTCATGTTATCACAAGCTAAAAAGGGAACAGCCTTCACTTTACAATAATAATTACAGAGGACCATCATAAACAATTTATTGGAGTGTTAGCAAATAAAACTGATTGAATATGTTCTTGTCCCCTCCAGCCCCACACCATGGGGTAAAGATGAGAGAGAAAGGAAGTAGAGAACATACAAATTAGGAGCAGATGTAAGCTATTCGGCCCCTTGAGCCTGCTCCACCATTCAATAAGATCATGGCTGATCAGATTCTGGCCTCAATGCCACATTCCCACCTACCTCTGATAGCTTTTGACTCCCTTGTTCATCAAGAATTCACCTCTGCCTTAAAATTATTCAATGCCCTACCTCTACCACTCTCTGGGGAAAGAGTTCCACAAGCTCACAGCTCTCAGATAAATTTCCCCCCATCTCCACCTTAAATGAAAGACCCCTTTTTTAAAAAACAAGTGTCCCCTAGTTCTAGTCTCTCCCAAAGGGGGAAACATCCTCTTAGCAACCATCCTGTCAAGCCCCTGAAGGATCTTATACGTTTCAATAAAGGTTGCCTCTCATTTTTCTAAGCTCAAATGGGTTCAGGCCCAACCTGACCAACTTTTCTCATAAGATAACCCCCTCATTCCAAGAATCAGCCAACTGAATCTTCCCTGGGCCGTTTCTAAAGCAATTATGTCCTTTCTTAAATATGAAAAACAAAACTGTACACAGTACTCCAGATGTGGTCTCACCTATGTCCTGAACAACTGTGGCAAAACATCCTTACTTTTATATTCCATTCCGCTTGCAATGAACGATCACATTGTATTCGTATTGCTAAGTGCTTGCTGTATATGCATGCTTACTTTTTGTGATTCATGTGCCAGGATAGAATTCTGTAATGTCGAGGGGGAGGGGGCAGTAGCAGAGGGGAAGGGGGAAGATAGAGAAGAATTTGTAGGTAAGTAGCTTGGGATTAAAAGCAAATGCTTGCACCATATTGGGGGATGAGCAAGGAATGGAAATCCTTGTGTGTACAATATCACTGAACCATCAACTACTGAACCAACATACAGGGGAGTAGAATTTTAAAAGTAGCAGAGAAATAATCAAATGATCCAAATAAACCCCACTGTATTTCAGAGGGTAATTTTGTTCCAGAAATAACTTCTGTTGCTTGTATAACGTAATTACAAGTTAGGGCAAGTAGGATCAGGCATCTGTCCTCAAATACTTTTCAGAACCTCAGGTTATCCCAAAGCATCTTACAGCCATTGACATACTTTTGCCATGTAGGCACTGTTGTAATGTAAAAAAATAGCAAACGCGTACAAATAGCAATAAAATAATGGACAAATAATCTGTTTCATTGATGTTACTTGAGGAATAAATGTTAGTCAAGATAACGAGAAGAGCTCTCCTTGTATCTTATGCAAACACAAGGTTGGAGACAGAGCCTAAGCTTAACATCTCTTCTGAGAGATGATGCATCCAATACTGTCTTCACCGGGTTACAGGATCCAACCCCCTGGAGCAGGACTTGGACCTGCAACCTTCCTTCCGACTCAGAATCAAGACTGCTACCCACTGAGCAACAACTGACACCTTATTTCAGGTCAGGTGTTTGCTCAGTCCTAATGAAAGGTGTACACAGGAAGTATGATTCAGAGAATTGGGATGGCAAAATTGCAGCCCCACCTCTGCCCCATACACATAAGGAGTATAGCTCACCACTGAGTGTGAGGATTGCCCCTCGCATTCTCTCTCCCAACAAAATGGTCCCAGGAACATTGTGGACAATTTTGGGCACCACTTCACAGAAGATGTAAAGGGTACTGTAGTGTAAAGGGTTAACTGGTGGCATATGCTAGTGTATGACGTAGATAATGATGTACTACTGACAGTCAGTCAGGTGTTAGGTTTGAGAAAGAGGTTGGCATCATGCCTAGGAACAATGTGCCTACTCTGTAACCTGTTTAGATGTAGTACTAATAAATAAGTGCTAAGCAGGTACCAGATCATGTCTACAGTCTAAGAAACAAATCCCACACTTAGAATCCAAAATAGATCTCAGAACAGGTACAAAGGAGGCTTACCTGGGGTGGGGCAGGGTGGGGGAGGGGGGGTAGTCAAAGTTAGGATTGTTCTCCTTGGAACAGAAAAGTTAAAAATGCGACCCAATTGAAGGTTTTCAAAGTAATGAAATGATTGAGAAAACATTACCTCTGGCCAGTGGATCAAGAATCAGAGGTCATAGGTTTAAAATCATTGGTTAAAAAAAGAACTAGCAGGGAGATGAGGAGAATAGTTTTTACCCAAGTTGTCGGGATCTGTAATGCGCTACCTGCAAAGGTGCTGAAAGCTGATTCCATCAACAATTTTTAAAAAGAAAGAAAGCTGGACAGGGATGAGGAATTTAAATGGTTTAGGACAGAAAGCGGGGGTGTTGGGCCAAGCAGGGCTGAGTTTTCAAGGAGCAAGCACAAAGGGCTGAGTGGCCTTCTATGTTAAAGGTTCTAGGATTCGAACTTCTCAGCAAAAGCAAGGTGCTACTTTTTATGTAGCTTCGAGACTGGTGCTGGCAATGACAGGTTCCGTGGGCAAGGAAGCCTGAAACCTGGAAGTACCAAGAGGGCGACAGAGGAACTGTTTCTACCAGGCTTCTCTTGGTGCCAGGCTTGGCAGATCCTGACAATTTTACATTCAGGTTTGTGGAGCTGCCAGTGACCCACACCTCAGAAGCTAACGTCAACAGGCCATGAATGCAGCTAAACAATGGTACATTTTTTCCACTTTTTGAAAATAAAAAAAGGAATCTTGAGAGGGACGTGAAATGGAGCTGCCAACTACTTGCTCACTTGTTTTGCCCATATAAAGCATTGCAACCCAAGGCACCATGTGCTTTACTCACGGGCCGTTCCAGATTGCTTAACATCAGAAACACTTCAAAGTTTGTAGGAGGAGAAATTTAAAAAAAAAATTACAGGGAGAGTAGCCAAGCATCAAACTTCAGCAAACGTCAGCTCTCAGTAAGTTAACTCGGAAGTTATCTGAGATACCAAGCTGTCAGGGCCACAATGGGGAATGGGTGAAGTTGATTCATGTCAGCTCAGTGAGGGTTCAAATGTCAAGGATGCCAAGATTCAACAGGAAAAAAAGAACTCAGGGAAGCTTTATCTTGTGGAAATGCACAGGGAATAAGTTCCTGTGGAAAAGCAGGGGACCAGGCAGCACAGGAACAGGTGAGTGAGTCCCTGGTAAGAGTGAAAGGAATGAGAGGTACGGGGACTATTTATTTTTCAAATTCAGTCTTGGGTTGTGGATGCTGATGGCAAGACTGGCATTTATTGCCCATCCCGAGTTGCTCCTTGACAAGGTGGTGGAGGGCCACTTCCTTGAAACTGCGCAGCCTGTGTGGTGGAGCTAAGACCGAGAGAGATAGGTTCTTGATTGGTAAGGGGATCAAAGGTTACGGGGAGAAGGTGGGAGAATGGGGTTGAGAAACTTATCAGACATGATTGAATGGCAGAGCAGACTCGATGGGCCAAATGGCCTAACTTCTGCTCCTATGTCTAATCCCGCGGGACTGTCAGACAATTCCAGGATTTTGACCCAACGATGGTGTTGGCATTATGACATCGCTTTGGGTCTATCTACATTTTTAAAAAATTAATTAAAGATTGTGGAAGGTCAGCCTCTAGCCAGCCAGCCCACCATGATTAGTGTTAAGAAATGCTACATTATCCCAACAACAGAATCAAAGATCTACAAAAAAAGCGACTTGACAAATATAAATGCAGGGAGCAGGTGAACAACCCTGCAATCCATCTAAATACATGCTAATGGGGCAACTTGAGAGGGGAACAGGACAGTGGTAAACAACCACATTGTTTGAAATGAAGTGCTAGGCTTTATAAGGTTCGACATCTGCAGTATTTTGCTTCAATTTTCATTCTCACCTTAAAATTCATCCAATATTTCACCCCATCATCATCTTAGTAACCAAATTCCTTATATCATTACAAGCAGTCAGTCAGAAACGTACAGCACAAAGGGAAGCCATTTGACCCACTGTATCTGTGCCAGCTCTTTGCTGTCAATTAGTGTCATTTCGCACTCTCGTGAAAAGTTTTTTCGGCCAAATATTGATTCAATTCCCTTTTCAAAGTTATTGCTTCCAGGCAACAGCTTCCAGATCCATTCTTTTTACACCCTTTCCCCAACACACTACATTGGTGCAACCACTAAATTCCAGTCTAGTTCCCTTCACTTTCCCACCTACCTCTCTGCTTTCAAATGCCCTGACTTGAAAGTGTACTTCCACAACTCATTCTAGCCCTTTCCAGCTTTCCCATCTCCTCTAAGCTCATTGTTTGGCCCCTTTAATGTATAAAAGGTTTTGCAACATTTTTACTGCATCTGAATGCCATTACTGATTTACAAATTCTTGCTTTCCAGTCTGACCTACTGTGCGTTTCAGATTAGGGGATGTTTCCGCACTGTCCAATAGCCAATGCGTGTGGGAACATGGGTTCCTTTGTACTCGTAGGCTAAGGCAGAAGAAAAGAGTGCCATTGTATTTCAGATGAGAGAATACATATATTGAAGAGTGGAAGTCGACCCAGCGTATATGACCAACCCATTTTTTTTTAAACCCCAAAAAACTATGTTTTGCATATACTTGGCATATAAACTAACCCCTCCTTCTTTCAGTCATGACATGCTATACTAGCAATAGTAGTTGGCCACAATTTTCACCCCACAAATGGATATTTACTTACTGGTACCTTATAGCTGGGTTCAAGGAGACATGCAGGCAATATGGGCTGTGATGTGAAGATGGACAGGAATTTATGACATGGCCACACGGAGCAGACCTGATTTGGTCACTATCAAATTGCTGGTTGGTGTGTCCAAAATGGCTGCCAAGTTTCCCACATTACACCAGTGATTACACTTCAAATTTATACCATTGGCCATGAAGCAATTTGGTATTTCTGGAGGTCATAACATGCCCGCTGTACACGTTCTTTACTTTCCTTCCATTGAACCCCCCCCCCCCCCCACTCCAGTACATAAAAAGTGACCTAACACGAAAGGGATCGAGGCTGGGACCTTCAGCGCCTGTGTGTGTTCCATTTCCACATTTGCAGAACCAGGAATATCTAACCAAATGAGGTGCCAAGAAATGAGCTGAAAACAAGATTTCTGTAACATTCTTAAAATACTTTCCCAATCATTTTGGAAACTTGTGTTTAAAAGTACTTGCAGGTCATAGTCATTTGTTTGGAGAGACAGATCAATCATGTAACCAACTACACGATACTTAGTAACCTCGAGAATGGTACTCGCACCTCCCTAAAGGTGGTCATCTCAGCAGACTACAATGCACATAGTCATTCCCAAACTCTTTCCTGCCGTGACACCCATTTAATCACTCAGATTTGGCTTGACGTCAGTCAGAGTGAAAATCTGGGAGGGAGCTTGTGCCAAAATAACAAAACAGCAGGAAAAATTGGGTGCGTGTATCATGGGACCTTGGAGCCATTTCCAGGACTTTCCTGACAGAGTCTCTGCTCCATGACGCCATTTATGGCCTTGGAGCTTGAGAGCAAAATCACATGCAATGGCCCCTGTTGTACTTGCTTGCTACAAGGTTACCTGCAATTTTCTATCAAGTTATTTGGAACAAATGGAGAAGGAAGAGGCACTAGGGACAGTGGAACAGGAGGAGGCTGTTTAGCCTCTCAAGCCTGTTCCTCCATTTAATGAGAGCATGGCTGATCTGTGCCCTAACTTCATACACTTGTTTTTGCCCCATATCTTATTAACTTGGCTAACTTAAGTCTACCAATTTCAGATTTAAAATTAACTGACCTATTAACTGGTGCTCGAAGAGAGTTCTCAGTCACCTACCAATCTTGGCATGAAGAAGTATTTTCAAAGTTCACTCCTGAAAGGCCCAGTCCTAATTCTTAAGGCTAAAACCCCTCATCCTAAACTTCGCCAACCAGCGGAAGTAACTTTTTGCTCTCAGTTTCCCCCCTAATATTTCTAAAACTTCAAAGGAAAAAGGAGAAAGAGACGGAAAGAAAACCAATTTCATACAAGGCTAAGTGGGTCAGTTCCTCAGGTGCGTCCGGATTCTATGCGACTAATGCCAATCCCAAAGTAAACTGTCAGATTCCTCAAGTGTGACTCCATAGGAGGACTCTAGTTTAAAATATGTGCAAAGCTTAGCTCAGAGATGCTCCCAGCTTCATAAAGCACCCACACACTGGGTGTTGGTACAGGACAAACAACTCAACTTGTCCACCAAAAGGTCTGCACACATTACAACAATTTGCATATACATAGCACCTTCATGATCATAAAACACCTCAAGAGACGTCACAGGAACTTTATCAGGCAAAATTTGACACTGTGCCATATGGAGGCATTAGGAAAAGTGACCAAAAGCTTTGTCAAAGAGGTATGCTTTATAGAGAAAAGTAGAGGGGTGGGGAGGTTCAAGAGATTTTAATAATAGGGGCATAGAGTATAAGAGCAAGTAGATTATGTTAAATGCGTATAAGACTCTGGTTCAGCCTCAACTACAGCATTGCATTCAGTCCTGGGTGCCACACTTTAGGAAGAATGTGAAGGCATTACAGAGAACGCAGAAAAGGTTCACAAGAGTCGTTCCAGGGTGAGGAACTTCAGTGAGGTGGAGAAGTTAGGACTGATTTCCTTGGAGGCAAGAAGGCTGAGAGGAGATTTGATAGAGGTATTCAAAAATCATGCGGAGTCAGGACAGAGAAGATAGGGAAAAACTGTTCCCACTTGTGAAAGGACTGAGAACCAGCGGGAACAAATTTAAAGTAATTGGTAAAAGAAGCAATGGCAACATGAGGAAAAAGAGTTTTACACAGCGAGTGGGTAGGATCTGGAATGCACTAAGTCAGATGTTTATTCGGAGAGCCAGAGCAGACATGACAGGCCAAATCGCCTCCGAGCTGTAACAACTCCGTGATTAAGGAGAGAATTCTAGAAGAAAAACAGAACATGCTGGAAAAACTCAGCAGGTCTGACAGCATCCGTGGAGAGAGAAACAGAGCTAACATTTGGAGTGTGTAAGACTCTTCTTCAGAATTCTAGCGTTCCGGGCTGAAGCAGCTGAAGGCACAGCTACCAATGGTGGCACGATTAAAATTGAGCATGCACAATAGGCTAGTATCTGAGCAGCGTGGATACCTCTGAGGATTGTAGGGCTGGGGAAGATTAGAGATAGGGATTTGAACAGGCGGACGGGAATTTTAAATTTGAACAAATTTCCAGATGGAGCAGTGAAGGCGAAAACCCTGGAATCATTTATGAAATACCCAAATGCTTGAGGACACCATCCCCGAAGGCATCTTTTCATGGCTGTTGGGCAAATTCTGATGCCGCAATCAAGCCACAGACGTCAACTGGGATGGGGTGTCGTGCAGAGGATAGGAACTGGGAAAAGTACAACCCAATCTTCCCAATCTCTTCCTCCAACCTCTCTAAAAATAGAATTGGAACTTCTGGAGAAATGCATTCTACTGATGCACCAAAGAAAAACACCATTTCAGGCCTTATTTCAGCCAGGGGAGCTTGCCACCAGGCAGCAGCTGGATACACTACATTGGGGAAAACTTGGAATACTTGTAGGTGCTGCGTCCAGCAAGAACAGGTTTTCTTTGTTACACTAGGTGTAATCATATACTCCAGGGGCGGACCTTCCATTCATTGTGCTTGAGCCAGCTCTTTGAAAGAGCTATCCAATTAGGCCAGGTAGAAGACCACTGGAGTGACAGCATGAATTAAGGTCAGGTCATGAATCACCTACAGTCTGGACTATACTGTACTATTCAAATTCTTTGTATGGATGAACATGTGGTTTATTCCCCCTGTCAAATCTGGAAGTTGACAACAATTAGTTGCCCAAGTATTAAGACTCTTCCTAGGCAGAGTGCGTTCCGCATGTAGCCTGATGTGTCACATACAGCAAGACCACTGTTTAGCACTCCTTTTAGAGTCCCCAAAAAGACTGGAAAGTGCTCTCTCACTGGGATATTCAGTTGCTTGGTTACTGCCCTTTGCTCCAGTGCACAGCCTAACTCCCGTTGAGAAACCCAAATATCAGGGAAACATCTTTTGACTGTTGATCAAAAATATACACACCACAATGGGTTAAAAACCAACACAAACTTTCCTTCTATCTTTGAATATCCTTGGGGAGCAACTTGGAGGGGGGAGGGGGCGTTTTCTTGACTTTTTACCACTCACCCCCCCGAACCAGGACATTGTTTTTACTTTCATCATCTAATGTTTCTAAGCAGAGCAGGACGCAGATGGTTCACCTAACTCTCATGGGTCATGGAAACTGAATCTATTCACCTTTCATCAAGTACACAAGAACTACTTCTCCTTTCTCAGGTATTAAGCTCCCAAGTATTTTGTTTCACAGGCAGTTCCATACTCCTTTATGTCAGGTGAAAAATTGGCTCTACTAAAAAAAGTACCTTTCTTTCAGGATCAAGTAAGTTTTTTTTCGCCTATTTCTCTCTCACTCTTCTCCGACTAAGTTGCCAAATTCTCCAATTTAAAAAATATGAAAAAAGTAAACCAAATCCTTCCCAATATTGCTCTGATTTTCCCCAACTTTTCAACTGAAACTTATCTGTGGTATGCATGCACCCAAGCTTGAACAACTTATGCCTTTTATAGGGGTGTTTCACAAGAGTGTTATGAGGCAAAAACTGACACCAAGCCAAAGGAGGTGATGGTCCTCAATGTTAATGGAGAAGAGGCAGAGAAGTTTAGTGGGGGGTGGGGATTTAAGAGCTTAGAGTTGGACAGCAGAAATCACAGCCACTTGTGGAGGGAGGAAGGAAGAGGAGATTGTGCAAAAGGCCAGAGTTGGAGGGAGACAGAGGTCACAGGGGGTCAAAGAGGTGGAGGAGATTACAGAACGAGTGTGGAGAGATCAATGGGCTGATCTGAGGCATCGGTAAACCGGGAGCCTATGTAAGTCAGTGAGCGAATGAGGATAGCGGATGACACTTGGCTCGAGTTAGGATACAGATATCAATACCCTTAAGATTCACAAGTTTATTGCAAGGTCGATGCTTCAGGGGAATTCCTACATGATGGCAATTACCTACTTGGGAAATTGAAGACCTGAGAGGGCCTTTGCTAGGCCAGACTGCATATAGGCCATTGAAGGCAGACTGACTGAATGAGAAAGAGTCTTGTATCTGACTGGAAATCCGTTGAACTCAAATTATTCAAAGAGGGAGGGAGGGGAATGAAACCAAGCTGTTGAATTCGGTTGTTGTTTTCTCATTTCAACCAGAAAGGGGTGAAACTTCTAAATGTTGATGTCAGCATGACTTGGGTGTGCTCATACAAGGGACACAGGGAGTTAGCAATAAAGTCGCAGTAGTGTAAATTAAATGAAAAAGGTGTCACGGACAAGGCAAAGGGGGTGGTAATAAAACCAGGAAATGCTGGGAAAACTCAGCAGCATCTGCTGAGAGCGAAGAAAGAAAAGGGTGACATCATTGCAGATTTGCACTAAGTACGGTAGTGGGCAGGTAAGACAGCGTTATTCCAGTCGGCAGCAATGACGGCTTTTCATGCTGTATCGTCCCAAACCCACCGCATTAAACATGCATTCCTGGGAAACACTCCATTTCCATGCTGACCGGGTTCTCGTTTGCCCGCCACACCATCAACTCACCGCCGGACACCGTATTTAAAGTGCAGCCACGTGCACAGTCCTGGGCTGAAAGCACAGACGTGCTGCTAAGACAGGATGGCCCCGAAAGGCAAAAAGGACTGCAGGCCCCAGGTTTAGTGACATGTCTCTCAAGTGCCTTTTGGATGCCATGGAGGCCTGCAGTGATGTCCTCTACCCGCGCTCTGGCTGCAGGAGGGGCAGCAACATGATCACTCTAGCTTGGGAGGCGATGGCAGCAGTGATCAATGCCAATACTGCACAGAAGAGGTTGGCCATCCAATGCAGATAGAGGATGAATGACCTCACCGATGCCACCAGGCTAAGACAATTATCTCATCATTTTAAACTCTCACACTCAAGCCCATCATACATGCACTGGCATCTCACTCTCTGCCAACTCAAGGAACATCACCACTCATTCTCTCTCTCACCCTCATCTCCATCTGGCCCCATCTCCTCTGGAGACTGCCTCCTCAGCCCTCACCATCTCGAGGCCACTTGTACAGATCAACATGTGCCCCCCACACTCACACCCCGGGATACCCTCCTTCCCCAGTACAGCTCTCGCCCTGCAGCCTCTTCCCTTGCCTGAGGCCACTTCTTCCCCTTCTCCAAGCAAGCCCTAGCCCTGCAGCCATTGAAAAGCCACCCCCGCCTCACAGCTGGGTCTGATGGGTAGAGACTTGCCCATGAGCCCCTCTAAAAGTGACGTGCTGCTGCCTGCAAAGCCTGGCACTGATGACGGTGAGTGCTGCCTGAAGCAAGGTAGGCAAAACAAACCTTGAAGCCCCTAGTGAAGTGCAGCTCATCAGGCGCACGTTGCTTATCTGTTGTGAAACACATCAGCGTGATGGGTGGACAATTCAGAGTTTGGAGGAGGGGGAAGAGATGAGTCCGGCGGGCTAGCCTTATAATGATATGCAATGTATTACAATGAGATGCCCAATGGTGGGAAATGTGGCCTGCCATCGATGGGCTGAGCGGACGTTCGCAAACTGGTTTCACAACATCTTGAAACTGGTTTCTGGCCGCCTTACCATATTGTCTGCTCATGCCACCAAACGTACGACACCAGAGGGCATGGACAATTCTGCCCAGGGTTAACATTTCGAGTCCACAATCCTCTTCTTCAGATCTAAGGCAGGTGTTACTACTGGCATAAAGGACAGATGTGTTGATGTGTTAACAGCAGAACAAGGGGCAGCACTTTCTGAAAGTAAAATATGAGAACAAGTTACAGACTGGCCCTTGGCAGGGTGGGGGATGTGGGAAAAGGAGGACAGAGTTCATGGTCTGAAGCTGTTAAACGCCAAGTCCAGAAGGCTACCATGACCATCAAGCCAGGGGATCAAACTTGGTTCAATGAAGAGTGCAGGGGAGCATGCCAGGAGCAGCACCAGGCATACCTAAAAATGAGGTGCAAATCTGGTGAAGCTACAACACAGGAATACTTGAATGCCCAACAGCATAAGCAACAAGTGATGGACAGAGCTAAGCACCTCTACAACCAATGGATCAGATCTTAAGCTCTGCTGTCCTGCCACATCAGTTGTTAATGGTGGTGGACAATTAAACAGCTAACTGGAGGAGGAGGGTCCACAAATATCCCCATCCTTAATGATGGGGCAGCCGAGAACATCAGTGCAAAAGATAAGGCTGAAGCATTTGCAACAATCTTCAGCCAGAAGTGCCAAGTAGATGATCCAGAGGTCACCAGCATCACAGATGCCAGTTTTCAGTCAATTTGATTCACTCCACTGATATCAAGAAACAGCTGAAGGCACTGGATACTGCAAAGGCTATGGGCCCTGACAATATTCCGGCAATAGTATTGAAGACTTGTGCTCCTGAACTTGCCATACCCCTAGCCAAGCTGTTCCAGTACAGCTACAGGACTGGCATCTACCCTATGTGGAAAATTGCCCAGCTATGTCCTGTCCACAAAGCAGGACAAAGCCAACCCAGCCAATTCCCGTCCCATCAGTCTACTCTCAATCATCAGTTAAATGATGGAAGGATCAGCACCAATGCCCAAACAGCACTTGCTTAGCAAAGACTGTTTACTGATGCTTAGTTTGGGTTCTGCCACGGCCACTCAATTCCTGATGGTGTTACAGCCTTGGTTCAAACATGGATAAAAGAGCTGAACTCCTGGGGTGAGGTGAGAGTGACTGCCCTTCACATCAAGGCAGCATTTGACCCAGTGTGGCATCAAGGAGCCCTAGCAAAACTGGAGTCAATGGGAACCAGGGGGAAAACTCTCCACAGATTAGAGTCATACCTGGAACAAAGGAAGATAGTTGTAGTTGTCAGAGGTCAATCATCTCAGTTCCAGGACATCACTACAGGAGTTCCTCAGAGTAGTGTCCTAAGCCCAACCATCTTCAGCTGCTTCATCAATGACCTTCCTTCCATCATAAGGTGGGCATGTTCGCCGATGATTGTACAATGTTCAGCACCATTCGTGACACCCAACATACTGAAGCAGACCATGTCCAGAAGCAACAAGACCTGGACAATATCAAGGCTTGGGCTGACAAGTGGTAAGTAACATTTGTGCCACACAAGCGCCAGACAATGACCATCTCCAACAAGAAAGAATATAACCGTTGCCCCCTTGACGTTCAATTGCATTACCATCACTGAATCCTCAACAAGCAATATCCTGCACATTACCATTGACTAGAAACTGAACTAACCAAATAAATACTGTGGCTACAAGAGCAAGTCAGAGACTGGGAATCGTGCAGCAAGTAACTCACCTCCTGACTCCCCAAAGCCTGTCCACAGAAGGACAAGGCACAAGTCAGGAATGTGATGGAATACTATCCACTTGCCTAGATGAGTGCAGCTCCAACACCATTCAAGCTGGAAACCATCCAGGACAAAGCAGCCCACTTGATTGGCTCCCCATGCACAAATATTCACTCCCTCCACCATGGACGCACAGTGGCAACAATGTGTACCATCAGCAAGAGGCGATGCAGGAACTCACCAAGGCTCCTTAGGCAGCATCTTCCAAATCCATGGCCTCTACCACCGAGAAGGGCAAGGGCAGCAGACACATTGGAACACCACCAACTGGAAGTTCCCCTCCAAACCACTCACCATCTGACTTGGAAATATATCGCCGTTCCTTCACTGTCACTGGGTCAAAATCCTGGAACTTCCTTCCTAACAGCACTGTCCTACACCACATGGACTGCAGCGGTTCAAGGCAGCAGCTCACCACCACCTTCTCAAGGACAATTAGGGGTGGGCAATAAATGCTGGCCTAGCCAGCAATGCCCACAACCCATAAATAAATTTAAAAAGATACAGTAGAGGTTCACTAGGTTGGTTCCTGGGATGAGAAGTTGTCCTGTGATGCAAGGCTGAGTAAATTGGGTCTATATTGTTGTTGTCTGCGTTGTTACCCTTTGCTACATTGGCACTAAGTTAGCAACCAACATCAATCATTTGCTGAGGTACAGTGTAGACAGGAACAAATTTACATCTTATAACCTCTAATTTCTTCAATTTTTAAATAATGACAAGTTCTAAATGTATGTTTGCAAACATGACAGGAGAAATTACGAGGTTTTCCTCAGTAGTTCATCTGCTGACCTTTCTTCCCCCAAATGCAACCAAATCACAGTAGAGTACGAGTTGCTTGTCCATTGTGCATCAAGTTGCTGGTATCCCACTGAGTTAACTGAAGTTTCAACACAAACTTGCCAGGACTAGCTTAAAAATTATGATCCAGACCAATTCACCATTGCGGTACTAAGGGACTGCAGCACTTTCGAAGGTGCTACCCTTTGGATGAGATGTTATATTGACACCCGATCTTTTTCTTCCCTATCCCATCTCTTCCCATGCATGTCCACAACATTTCCAATGCCAATTTTAACAGTTTCAGGCTTGCTATGCCTTACAAGAATCACAGAATTGTTACTGCCCATCATACCTGACCCGACTCTCCAATTGAGCATCATGACTTGGTGTCATTCTCCTGCTTTTTCTCTATACTCTTGCACATTGTTTCCATTCAAATAATTATCTATTGTCTCCACCACGCTTCCAGACAGTGCATTCCAGATTCGAACCACTCGCTGTGTGAAAAACATGCGCTTCTTTTGCAAATCACTTTAAATCTGTGCCCTCTCATTCTTGCACCCTTGACGAGCGGGAACAGTTTCTCCCCATGCTCTATCCAGCCACATGATTTTGAACACCCCTATCAAATCTCCTCTTAGCCTTCTCTTCTCCAAGGAGAACAGTCCTGATCTATCTTCATAACACAAGTTCCCTGGAACCATTCTTGTAAACCTCTTCTGCACTCTAATATGATCACATCCTTCCAACAGTGTGGCACCCAGAACTGTTACAATACTCCAACTGAGGTCTAACTCGCATCTTATATAAGCTCAGCATAATCTCCCTGCTCTTGTACTCTATGCTCCCATTAATAAAGCCCAGGATACTACATGCTTTACTAACTGCTCTCTCCACCTGTCCTGCCACCTTCAATTATCTATATCTGCCCAGGTCCCTCTATTCTTGCACCCCCTTAAGAATTGTACCCCTTATTTTATACTATTTTTCCATGTTCTCCTTACCAAAATGCATTACCTCACACTTCTCCACATTGAACTTCATCTGCCACCTAACTGCCCACTCCACCAACTTGTATATTTCCTTTTGAAGTTCTACATTGTCCTCAAGTTCACAATGCTTCCAAGTTTTTGAATCATCCACAAACTTAGAAATTGTCCCCTGCACACCAAGGTCCAGATCATTAATATATATCAGGAAAAGCAAGGGTCCCAATACCGATCCCTGGGAAACTCCACTACAAACCTTCCTCCAGGCCGAAAATATCCATTGACCGTTACTCTCTGTTTCCTATTACTCAGACAATTTTCTATGCACATTGCTACTCTCGCCTTTTCACCATGGACACGCAGTGCCTCTCATCCTCTATTCAACCACCAGGACAGCCTGTGGGACCTCTGCTTCATTTTTGAATGGAACCCCCAACCATTCATCAGCCAGTCACTGCCCTCCTTCAGCTTGGCTAAACATCGCTGAACCTTTCCTTTGGCTCCACTCATTTCCTCCGATAAACAGCTGTTGCTTTGGAAACCCACAAGTCCCAGCTATTCCTTCCTTTTTGTGGAATATTCTTTTTTCCAGTTCGGCCCAGGCCCCTCCTTCACCTCTTTGCCTAGAACAATGATGGTTGTCCGCAGTTGAGCATGTGTCAGTCTTATTCGGTTCAAACACAGCAACAAACCAGCTTTCCTATATTCTACAGAATATGAGCACCAGGCATCGTATTTAAAAACCAAAAAGACAACTGATGAAAATAGAATCACAGAATGAAGCCACTCAGCCTATTGTGTCAATGCTGGCTCTTTGGCTGAGCTTTCCAGTTAGCCACACTCCCTCATTCTTTCCCCAAAGCCCTGCAAACGTTTCCTTTTCAACTTCGTCCTCCTTCTTCCTTAACCGAGGTTTTCCACCCACGGTCATTGACAGGGCCCTCAACCGTGTCCGGCCTATCTCCCGCGCATCCGCCCTCACGCCTTCTCCTCCCTCCCAGAAACATGATAGGGTCCCCCTTGTCCTCACTTATCACCCCACCAGCCTCCGCTGGTCCACTCCTCCATCACCCCCTACTCCCCAACCCCCACCTATGGCACCACCCCATGCCCACGCAAAAGATGTAACACCTGCCCCTTCACTTCCTCTCTCCTCACTGTCCAAGGGCCCAAACACTCCTTTCAAGTGAAGCAACATTTCACTTGCATTTCCCCCAACTTAGTCTACTGCATTCGTTGCTCCCAATGTGGTCTCCTCTACATTGGAGAGACCAAACGTAAACTGGGCGACCGCTTTGCAGAACACCTGCGGTCTGTCCGCAAGAATGACCCAAACCTCCCTGTCGCTTGCCATTTCAACACTCCACCCTGCTCTCTAGCCCACGTGTCTGTCCTTGGCTTGCTGCATTGTTCCAGTGAAGCCCAACGCAAACTGGAGGAACAGCACCTCATCTTCCAACTAGGCACTTTACAGCCTTCCGGACTGAATATTGAATTCAACAACTTTAGGTCTTGACCTCCCTCCTCCATCCACGCACCCCCCCCCCTCTGTTTCTTCCCCCTTCCTTTTGTTTTTTTCCAATGAATTATATAGATTTTTCTTTTTCCCTATTCCCATTAATTTTAAATATTTTTAAATCTTTTATGCTCCCCCACCCCCACTAGAGCTATACCTTGAGTGCCCTACCATCCATTCTTAATTAGCACATTCGTTTAGATAATATCACCAACTTCGACACCTGTGTGTTCTTTTGTTCTGCCGTCTGTGACATCTTTTGATGATCTGCTTCTATCACTGTTTTTGCCTACAACCACACCACCCCCTCCACTTCTCTCCTCCGACCCCCCCCCCCCCCCCCCCCCCCCCCCCCACCCCCACCTTATATTTCAACCCTTCCTGGGATTCACCTAGTTCTGTCGAAGGGCCATGAGGACTCGAAACGTCAACTCTTTTCTTCTCCGCCGATGCTGCCAGACCTGCTGAGTTTTTCCAGGTAATTGTTTTTGTTTTCCTTTTCAACTGTTTGTCCAATTCCTTGAATGAAAGTTACTATTGGATCTGCTTCCAATGCCCTTTCCAATAGCGTATTCCAGATCATAAATTACTGCATAGAAAAATCTTCCCCCTTGTTTTTTTTTGACATGCAGGCTGAACTCTTTTGGTTAAATACGTGGGAAAGATCAGCAGCGGAACGAGAAACCTTAATGGGGTTCTGGAAGGAACTAGACATGTCAACATGTATCCCCTTGGATTCCAATAACTCTGTGGGAAAGTTATGTTAGCAAAATTAGCCTGAGTGCCGAGGGACTGTAAAATGGTGGAGGACAGGAGTGGGCGGGATAAATGAGAGAGCCGAGAGCATTTAACATAAAAAGTGAGAACGAGGTTGAAACATTGTCCTTAAGCCCTATGCCCACCTCCCCAGAGCTGTTTTGAAAGATCACCAAACAATGCTGTCTTGTTTGCACTCTGCTCTCTATTTACACAACACTTACTGAGCTAGGTAAGTTTAGAGCTCAAATTCGAAAACACTGCAGACGCAGTATAAATTTTTCGATATACCGTGGGATTACCGGGATGATGAATGGCCACACAATGGAGATTGTGGCACTTCAGGACTGGGGAGAGTAAAAAAAAAAAATCATCTGGGGCCCCGGTCCTGATCTTTATCCATTCATCCATTGCTAAAAACCATACATGTCCACATTCACGGGTGGAATACACAGGTGGGGGTGGGGGGGGGGGGGGAACAATGTCCGACTCAGATGCTTGCTACAGTCAAATAGGCTGCCAATACACAGCGTTCAGTGTCACACAAAGAATGAGCTACCGGTCGGAGGACAGCGGGAGAGTTCACCTAGTGTCCTAGTTAATAATTAATCCCTGAACCAAGGCTACCGAAAACACGATAACATAATTGAACCTTTCCTTTGGCTCCAGTCATTTCCTCCGATAAACAGCTGTTGCTTTGGAAACCCACAAGTCCTAGCTATTCCTTCCTTTTTGTGGAATATTCTTTTTTCCAGTTCGACCCAGGCCTCTCCTTAACCTCTTTGCCTAGTACAATGATGGTTGTCCGCAGTTGAGCATGTGTCAGTCTTACTCGGTTCAATACACAGCAGCAAACCAGCTTTCCTATATTCTGCAGAATATAATCAATCAATCATTTATCTTATCCCTGTTTGCAGAATCCTTAAGAACTAGGAGGAGTAATTTCGCTGTGCAGAAATCAGCTACCATGTTTACTTGGAAAGGTAGTTCTGCTGAAATTGATAAACTCTTGGCTGCAAGCCACTTTGAGGCGTCCTGAGGATGTGAAAGACATGAAACGAATGTGACAACTTTAACTCCGTGGGATCAATGGAAGGTCACAGGTTCAAGCCTCACTCCAGAGATATGGTTGTACAACATTTAGGCCGATTCCCACCGTGGGGCTGCTGCCTTTCTGATGAGACATCAAACTGAGGCTCAAAATAACCCAGTTTAAACAGTGGAACATGAATGGCCGATATTTATCCCGCAGCCAACATTGTCAATCAGATTATCTGGCCATTGTCACAGTGCTGTCTGTGAGAGCTTGCTGTGCACAATTTGATGCCACATTCTCTATATTACAACAATGCCTAAAACTCGAACAGGGTCCATTGGCTATTTTGCGTTTTGGCCATGGAAGGTGCTGCAGAGATACCAGGTTCCATCCTTTAACTGCAGCTTTTTCCCCCCCCCCACTTGGGCAAGATATCCACAGTTGGAACTGTGCCCTAGAGTCAATTAGGAGCGAAAACTGTGGTGGGGGTAAAGCTGTGATCTAACAGTGAAACTAAACAGCAGAGGCTGGTTTATTTTCATCCCGAGCTTATCGGAAACTATTTCAAGGTTCTGCAGCCAGTTGCACTTCCAGAAAGTACTTGCTGAACGAGGAATGCAGCTTCTATCTGGGATCTGACAAGATGAGGACAAAAAAGGATTCTTTGTGCCAGAAAGAATCGATGCCAGCAATACCGCACTGTCAAACAACCTTGATTTTAAAACAACAGCATAATATGCCACCAACACTCTGAAGCATGTCCTGTTATCACATAATAAATTTAAGTTGGGGGGGAGGGGGGGGGGGCGGGGGGACAGGGTATGTTGCTCAACCCAACATGCTCTGACACAAGTCAATTAGCATCAAGCAAACTTAGCCCCAAATACTGAGTGAGCGAGGGAGACAGAGTGCACTGGTATCTGCAATACCATTAATTTATTAGCAGTGTAATTACTATACATATTTACACATAAACAGCAGACATGCATAGGAATTAGGAGTAGGCCACTCGGTGCTTCGAGCCTGCTCTGCCATTCAACAAGAGCAAGGCTAATCTGATTGTAACCTCAACTCCACATTACTGGCTACCCCTAGTAACCTTTCATCCTCTTGCTCATCAAAAATCTATCTAGCTCAGCCTTAAAAATATTCAAAGACTCTACTTCCACAACCCTCAGAGAAATATTTTCTTCTCATCTATGTCTTAAATGACTTTTTTTTCTAAAGACAGTGGCCCCTAGTGTTAGATTCTCCCACAGGGAGCAACATCCTCTCTACATGAACTCTGCCAAGACCTCTCAGGATCGTATATATTTCAATCAAGTCACCTCTTACTCTACACTCCAGCGGATACAAGCCTGGTGAGTCCAACCTTTCCTCATAAGGCAACCCACCGAATCAAAGTATTAGTTTAGTGATAAAAACAAAAAAACTGCGGATGCTGGAAATCCAAAACAAAAACAGAATTACCTGGAAAAACTCAGCAGGTCTGGCAGCATCGGCGGAGAAGAAAAGAGTTGACGTTTCGAGTCCTCATGACCCTTCGACAGAACTTGATTTCGAGTCCAGGAAAGAGCTGAAATATAAGCTGGTTTAAGGTGTGTGTGTGGGGGGCGGAGAGATAGAGAGACAGAGAGGTGGGGGGGGGGGCTGTGGTTGTAGGGACAAACAAGCAGTGATAGAAGCAGATCATCAAAAGATGTCAACGACAATAGTACAATAGAACACATAGGTGTTAAAGTTAAAGTTGGTGATATTATCTAAACAAATGTGCTAATTAAGAATGGATGGTAGGGCACTCAAGGTATAGCTCTAGTGGGGTTTTTTTTATAATGGAAATAGGTGGGAAAAGGAAAATCTTTATAATTTATTGGGAAAAAAAAAGGAAGGGGGAAACAGAAAGGGGGTGGGAATGGGGGAGGGGAGCTCACGACCTAAAGTTGTTGAATTCAATATTCAGTCCGGAAGGCTGTAAAGTCCCTAGTCGGAAGATGAGGTGTTGTTCCTCCAGTTTGCGTTGGGCTTCACTGGAACAATGCAGCAAGCCAAGGACAGACATGTGGGCAAGAGAGCAGGGTGGAGTGTTGAAATGGCAAGCGACAGGGAGGTTTGGGTCATTCTTGCGGACAGACCGCAGGTGTTCTGCAAAGCGGTCGCCCAGTTTACGTTTGGTCTCTCCAATGTAGAGGAGACCACACTGGGAGCAACGAATGCAGTAGACTAAGTTGGGGGAAATGCAAGTGAAATGCTGCTTCACTTGAAAGGAGTGTTTGGGTCCTTGGACGGTGAGGAGAGGGGAAGTGAAGGGGCAGGTGTTGCATCTTTTACGTGGGCATGGGGTTGTGCCATAGGAGGGGGTTGAGGAGTAGGGGGTGATGGAGGAGTGGACCAGGGTGTCCCGGAGGGAGCGATCCCTACGGAATGCCGATAAGGGGGGTGAAGGGAAGATGTGTTTGGTGGTGGCATCATGCTGGAGTTGGCGGAAATGGCGGAGGATGATCCTTTGAATGCGGAGGCTGGTGGGGTGATAAGTGAGGACAAAGGGGACTCTATCATGTTTCTTGGAGGGAGGAGAAGGCGTGAGGGCGGATGCGCGGGAGATGGGCCGGACACGGTTGAGGGCCCTGTCAACGACCGTGGGTGGAAAACCTCGGTTAAGGAATCCCATTCTCTCAGTTCCTTCGCCTCCGTCGCGTCTGTTCCGATGATGCTACATTCAAAAACAGTTCCTCTGACATGTCCTCGTTCTTCCTTAACCGAGGTTTTCCACCCACGGTCGTTGACAGGGCCCTCAACCGTGTCCGGCCCATCTCCCGCGCATCCGCCCTCACGCCTTCTCCTCCCTCCCAGAAACATGATAGGGTCCCCCTTGTCCTCACTTATCACCCCACCAGCCTCCGCATTCAAAGGATCATCCTCCGCCATTTCCGCCAACTCCAGCATGATGCCACCACCAAACACATCTTCCCTTCACCCCCCTTATCGGCATTCCGTAGGGATCGCTCCCTCCGGGACACCCTGGTCCACTCCTCCATCACCCCCTACTCCTCAACCCCCTCCTATGGCACAACCCCATGCCCACGCAAAAGATGCAACACCTGCCCCTTCACTTCCCCTCTCCTCACCGTCCAAGGACCCAAACACGCCTTTCAAGTGAAGCAGCATTTCACTTGCATTTCCCCCAACTTAGTCTACTGCATTCGTTGCTCCCAATGTGGTCTCCTCTACATTGGAGAGACCAAACGTAAACTGGGCGACCGCTTTGCAGAACACCTGCGGTCTGTCCGCAAGAATGACCCAAACCTCCCTGTCGCTTGCCATTTTAACACTCCACCCTGCTCTCTTGCCCACATGTCTGTCCTTGGCTTGCTGCATTGTTCCAGTGAAGCCCAACGCAAACTGGAGGAACAACACCTCATCTTCCGACTAGGGACTTTACAGCCTTCCGGACTGAATATTGAATTCAACAACTTTAGGTCGTAAGCTCCCTCCCCCATCCCCACCCCCTTTCTGTTTCCCCCTTCCCTTTTTTTTTCCCAATAAATTATAAAGATTTTCCTTTTCCCACCTATTTCCATTATATAAAAAAAAACCCACTAGAGCTATACCTTGAGTGCCCTACCATCCATTCTTAATTAGCACATTCGTTTAGATAATATCACCAACTTTAATTTTAACACCTATGTGTTCTATTGTACTATTGTCGTTGACATCTTTTGATGAGCTGCTTCTATCACTGCTTGTTTGTCCCTACAACCACACCCCCGCCCCCCCGCTCCACCTCTTTGTCTCTCTATCTCTCCGCCCCCCCACACACACACCTTAAACCAGCTTATATTTCAACTCTTTCTTGGACTCGAACGCAAGTTCTGTCGAAGGGTCATGAGGACTCGAAACGTCAACTCTTTTCTTCTCCGCCGATGCTGCCAGACCTGCTGAGTTTTTCCAGGTAATTCTGTTTTTGTTTTGCTTCTATCACTGCTTGTTTGTCCCTACAACCACAGCCCCCCCCTCCACCTCTCTGTCTCTCTATCTCTCCGCCCCCCACACACACACCTTAAACCAGCTTATATTTCAGCTCTTTCCTGGACTCGAACTCAAGTTCTGTCGAAGGGTCATGAGGACTCGAAATGTCAACTCTTTTCTTCTCCGCCGATGCTGCCAGACCTGCTGAGTTTTTCCAGGTAATTCTGTTTTTGTATTAGTTTAGTGAACCTTCTTTGAACTGCTTCCACTGCGTTTACACCCTTCCTTAAATTAGGAGATTAATACGGTAAGTTATCATATTAAATGCATATAATGAAGGGCCTGCTCGCAGAACTGCTGTGTAGAGATAATGTTATCAGCCTCCAGTCTTGTATCTCCCTGGAAGCTTGTGACTTGGTTGGTGTGCTCATCAGTTTCAATTCAAACACATTGAACATTTATGGTCTACTGCAATAAACAAGGGCATGCAATCCTCTCTTCTGTTTGCTAGCCCAGTCACTGTTGCTATAGAATGTTCTGTATCCGATCCCTAGCCAGTCAGGCTGAACCACAACATTCAGACCCTCAACATCATATTCAGCCCCTAGGTGGGCTTTTGACTGAATACCCTTTCCATCTCTCGCTTCCACCTCTGTCCCCTGCCTTAGAAAATCTATTGCTCAAACACTGTCACCCACACCCCTAAACTGGACTATTCCAACTCTCCTCCGGTAGGCCTCCAACCTCTTTAAACATCAGCACGTTGAAAGCTCCACTGCCCACATCCTGTCGCACGAAATCTCGCTCACTCAACATCCTGTCCTTGCTGATCCATACTGTTGCGTTGCCATAATGATATAAGGGCACCAAACGCTCATAGGGGATTGGTTAAACACAGTGTGGGTTCATTTATTTAGGCTAGGCATATGAGAACAGATATACAAAGATAGAAAGTTTGAAGACATCAGCAGCAGACCAGCATTTGTGTGCTCTGCGCAAAGGCAAAAGTGAAACTAAGACTGGGCCACATGGCATACTTCCCTGTCATGCTGCTATCCTTTAAAGGGATATTACAACACACACTGGCTCTAATTTAAAGCATAGAAGATTTTTTTTCAATAAATGTGCACATACAGGCACTTCCGTGTAAGGAGCCAGGGGATAACAATCAGGAGCTGGAATCTGTGTCAAACTTTACCTCCCCTTAAGCCAGCGACACCGATTAACCACACCAGTTCCTTAAACAAGGAACAACCAATTCCATTTCAAGTTGCGACCTGCAACTTTGAAGTTCAGGGTAAAGTCTTCACGCAAATTTGTGACCTTGAGACCGAGTCTAAAACTGGAATGATCAAAGAGATGGTAAAGAATAGCAAGCCCAGTTTCAGTACTGAGAAAAGTGAAAGCAAAGATTTGGAGCAGTGTGGGCAGAAAGTCCAAAGGGTGAAGGGTGGTTTTGCTAGCAATGCCATTAGTCAATGTTCAGGTTGACTGCCCTTTGCTAACAAAAAGCACATCCTTCTGTTTAAAACAACCTTCAGGTTTAATAGCTGTTATAATCAATGGCCAACAGCAGTTGTCAAAAATTTTGAACTGATCTTAAAATAAATACCTCACGCCTAATTAGAACAAGGTACACAAGACCATTAAATGTCAGTCACTTCTTTTCTTAAACTTGTGTTTTTAAGTTTTAGAATAATGAAGAGCTTTGACAGCCTTTGCTTGTTCAACCGATTTCTGCTCATATGGAGCCAGTGACATAACAGCATTTAAAATGTTGCTGAGTGTGAGGATTGGGGAAAAAACCCCACTAAAGTAAGAGAGTTGTTCAAATATGGAATACTTTTAACACAGGGTCATGTTTTTGGTCACCTATCCTAATGCCTTCTAATCTGCTTGACCCCTAATGAAAACAGATGCAAGTAATGCTGGCTAACTGCTGAAATCCTTTTAATAGGCAAGTGGCTATTACTCACACTGTAACTGTAAATTGATAACTAATAGGGAAATCAGATACTATTCATTGAAATGACCTGGAATTCCCCAGGTATGGTCCAGGGAATAGGTCCTATTAGAGCCGGGGAAAGGAATAGCAAAAAGCTCATGAATGCATAGAAAATAGAAGCAGGAGTAGGTCATTCAGCCCTTCAGAACAGCTAGGCCATTCAATATCACGACTGATCCTCTATCCCAATGCCACACTCCTGCACTCTCCCCATACCCCTTGGCACTTTTAGAGTCCAGAAATCTACTCCCTTCTTAAATATATTCAGTGACTTGGCCCCCACAGCCTTCTGTGGTAGAGAATTCAATAGGTTCACCACCCTTTGAGTGAAGAACTTTCTCCTCATCTCAGTCTTAAATGGTTTATGCCATATCCTGAGACTGTGACCCCTTGTTCTAGACCCTCAGCCAGAGGAAATAACATCCCTGCGTCCAGTCTGTCCATCCCTGTCAGAATTTTATATGTTTCAATGAGATCCCCTCTCATTCTTCTAAACTCCAGTGAATACAGGCCTAGTCAGCCCAATCTCTCCTCATACACAATCCTGCCATCCCAGGAATCAGTCTGGTGAACCTTCTTTGCACTGCCTTTATAGCAAATATATGCATAGGTAAGGAGACCAAAACTGCACACAATACTCCAGAGGTGTGGTCTCACCAAGGCCTGTACAGCTGCAGTAAGACATCCTTACTAACTATTGCTTTAAACAATTAAGAATCTGTCTCTGTGGGAGTATAGGGAGAAGAAAGAATAGGGGCTGGTGCAGTTTGGTAGTCAAGTACTTCATGCTATTCAGCACATTGATGTATTCTGCAGATGTAAAGGTTCTTTGAACCACCCCCCCCCCTCCATCCCCCACACAAACCTTGGCGAACACTTAACAGGCCAAGCATTGAAAAGTTGAGAGAACAGGGAGTGTTTGTTCTATAATGAGAAATTGCTCGGATAGGATGGTATTAAATTCAGCCAAGTTTTTTTATTCATCCGCGGGATGTGGGCTTCACTGGCTGGGCCAGCATTTATTGCCCATCCCTAGTTGCCCATGAGAAGGTGGTGGTGAGTTGCCTTCTTAAACCACTGCATTCCACATGGTGTAAGTACACCCACAGTGCTGTTAGGGAGTTCCAGGATTTTGACCCAGCAACAGTGAAGGAACGGTGATATATTTCCAAGTCAGGGTGGTGAGTGGCTTGGAGGGAAACTTCCAAGTGGTGGTGTTTCCATGTGTCTGCTGCCCTTGTCCTTCTAGATGGTAGCGGTTGTGGGTGCTGTCTAAGGAGCCTTGTTGAATTCCTGCAGTGCAGCTTGTAAATGCTACACACTACTACTGTGCGTTGGTAGTGGAGGGAGTGAATGTCTGTGGATGTGGTGCCAATCAAGCAGGTTGCTTTGTCCTGGACGGTGTCAAGCTTCCTGAGTGTTGTGGGAGCTGCACTCATCCAGGAACATGGGGAGTATTCCATCACACTCCTGACTTGTGCCTTGTAGATGGTGGACAGGCTTTGGGGAGTCAGGAGGTGAGTTACACAAGATTCCTAGCCTCTGACCTGGACCTGTTGTTGGAGGCAGAGTATTTATTTGGCTATTCCGGTTCAGTTTCTGGTCAATGGTGGCACCCAGGATGTTGATAGTGGTGGATTCAGTGATGGTAATGCCATTGAATGTCAGGGGGCGATGGTCATTGGTGGAGATGGTCATTGCTTCGCACTGATGTGGTGCAAACCTTACTTGCTGCTTGTCAGTCCATGGTTAGTCATGGCATTTCCTGAAAACATAGTGGAAGGGCTGTTACCCTCAGATGGTTGGCTGGGGGTGTTGGAGAAGCTGGGGTTGTTGTATCAAAGAGAAGGTTAAGAGGAGATTTGAAGAAGGGCTTTGGTAGAATAAAGCAAAGGAACAGTTTCCAGTGGCAGAAGGATCAGTAGCCCAAGGATACTGATTTTAGGTGATTGGCAAAAGAACTAGAGCTGCCATTAGAAAACTTACTTTCTTTTTAAACTTAAAAAGTTAATTGGAATGGACTGCCAAGAGGGTGCTGGGATCTGATTCAATAGCAACGTACAACAGGGAATTGGATACATACTTCAGGGGCAAAAATACATGGCTATAGGGAAAAAGTAGGGGAATGAGAAGCACAAGATAGCTCTAGCAAGAAGCCAGCACAGGAACGATAGGCCAAATGGTCTCCTCCTGTGCTATATCATTCAATACTTGTCTGCATCACTTGAGGACCAGATTTCCTCTCCCCTCAGATGTGCTGTCACTTATCAACCAGACCAGCAAACTAACCAGTCAACAGCCTGAGTCAGAGGTTTACAGTTCAATCAGAAAATAATTATACTCCTGGATTTGCCCGAGTGTAAGAAAAGGGAAATAAAAATACTTAACAATGTGAGCGAGGTGCCTTTTTGGTTAAAAATGCGTTTTACTGAATTCCACATCCATGTGTATAAAACACCACAGTCTGGTCTACCTTTGAACTGCTCCTACATAAACAAGAGAGTGTAGCACTTCTGCTTTTGTTATCTAGTCCACTGCCAGTCACATGGTGATCAACTGGATAATGACATCTGGTTGTACTTAATATCAACATGAAGGAGTGGTGGGGAAACAACGAAAAAAAACCAGCTCCTGACTCCAATTTTGTGAAGACAGGCCATCTCGAACCTCACATTTTTGTGAATTTACAATACCATTGGTCATTTACACCTGAGACACACACAAGCTGGCTGCTATTGGCAGCACATATGTAATGCATCAACCAATTCTTTTATCAGTAGTCCTGAAGCATTAAGAGGGCAAGTAACAGAAACTCTGATAAAAATTGTAATAAATTGGTTTCAACATCCACTCCCTCCTCACCATGGCTGCAGTGCATACCATCTACAAGATGTCAAGGCTCCTTGAACAGCACCTCTTAAATCCATGACCTCAACAACCTAGAACAACAAATACAGCAGACACATGTGAGCACCACCACCTCCCAAGTTCACCTCCAAGTCACTCACCATCCTGACTTGGAAATATATTGCCATTTCTCCACTGTCGCTGGGTCAAAGTCCTGTAACTTCCTCCCTAACAGCACTGTGGGGGCACCTACACCACATGGACTGGAACGGTTCAAGTAAGTGACCCACCATCACATTCTCAAGGGTAGCCAGGGCTGGGCAGCCTAGTCAGCAACACCCATATCCAGAGAATGAATCTTTAAAAATTAGAACAATTACTGTGCAAGTTATACAGAGTTTACAGCCCCTTTAACTGAGGGATAAATATTGGCCAGGACACTGGAGATAACCTCTCTGCTCTTATACAAAATAGTGCCATGGGGTCTTTTACATCCACCAGAGCTGGCAAATGGGGCTTCAGTTAACTTCTCATCCGAAAGACAGCACCTCGGACAATCCTGGATCGCCAACCTTGATTTTTCTGCTCAAGCCATAGACTGGAACTTGAACCCAGAATCTGTGACACAGTTGGTATACCTCTCATCTCCTGAGCCACAGTTAAGGTGTAAATATTGGCCAGGACAGAAATCCCTTACTCTTCATTAGAATGCTTCTTTTTTTTTACAGCCTCCTGAAAGGGCAGATGGGGCCTTGTTTTACTATCTCACTGAAAAATACAGCATCCCCTCAACTTTGTGTTCGAAGAGTAACCCTAGAGTTAGTGTCATCGGTGGGTCTTCTCAAACAATTGAAAAAGCAGTATCCAGGATATGATACAACACACACACACACTTCTGAATTCTGGAATGACACGTGCCAAAAATATATATATGGAGTGGAAGGAAAGAAAAATCCAAAAAAGGAGTAAAAAGTAGGAAATAGTTGAGTTGAACCCAAAATAAAGATTGGCCAAGAACACAGTCGTGCCTAGAGAGAGATTACGATGAACTAGATATATTCTGTCGAAGGGTCATGAGGACTCGAAACGTCAACTCTTTTCTTCTCCGCCGATGCTGCCAGACCTGCTGAGTTTTTCCAGGTAATTCTGTTTTTGTTTTAGATATAGTTATATTTTAATAAAAGAAACACAACTTGCAAATCTCCGCAGCACAACCCATTCAAAAAAATCATTCAAATTGGCTCTTCCTCCCTGCACTGCACCCAACCACACCACCCCACCCACCCCCCCACCCCCACACTGTAAAACTGTTCCCTTTACAGAGGACCCTATCCACGTCACAGTTCAGCCAGGTGCCAGTCTGCAAGTGTGTAATGCAGCATCCTGCCAAAAACTTGCATTTATATAGCACATACACCATAGTAAAACATCCCAAGGCACTGCACAAGACCAAACAAAAATCGACATCGAGCCACATAAGGAGAGGTATGGGCAGGTGGCCAAAAACTTGATCAAAGAGGCAGGTTTTGAGAAACATCTTAAAAGGAGGTAAAAAAAAAAGAGGCTGGACAGGCAGGGAAGGTTGGTTGAGGAAATTCCAGAGTTTATGCCCAGATGGCTGAAAGCTGCCAATGGTTGGGGCTGGGGGTAAGGAAGTTGGCAATTCACAAGAGGAGCACAAAGATCTCAGATGATTGCACGTCAGGAGCAGGAGGTTGCTAGCACGTAGGAATACTACGGGATGTTTGGAGACTTGGCTTCTTGTTTGAAGTAAGGGCAGCCAAAATTGCACACAGCAAGATCCCACAAACTGCCAAATGGTAATGATAAGATCACCTGTTCTTTTTGATGCCGTTTGAGGGATGTTGGTCAGTAACCCCCACCTCTTCTTTGAACAGTACCATAGGGTCTGTACATCCACCTGAAAGGGCAAAGCAGGCCTCAGCTTTAACATCTTGTCTGAAAGTCAGCAGGTGATTGGTAGTAAGGTTACTCAAGTTAGCTTTTAGAATTTTCTGGTAGGGAAAAGGTATATGTGCTCACTTGGCCTTTACCACACGTTCATCTTTCCTCCTGGACAGATTTATGTTGCACAAGATTGGCTCTCAAAAGAAAGGGATAATATCTACATCATGAGGCATGCTCCATATACACCATCAGGTAACATTGGAGAGGGATGTCATTGCAGTTAGGTACCATGTTCGCTTGTGCAGAAAATCTGTAAGGTTTTGTCTCTGCAGCAGGAGCTTCAACTAACTTAAGTCAGATTTTAATAATTTCCTGACAAGGCTGAGGGGTGAATTCTCATTGCCTGACACTATTATAACTGCAAGCTTCACTGCACTGGATCTTTCAGTTGCTCCAAACAGATCTGCTCACCTTGTCAATTTGGAGTGCGCAGGGGGACCAGTTTTTGGAACTCTCTTTCCCAAAAGGCGGTGGAATGTTTTTAAGGCAGAGCTAGATAGATTCTTGATAAGCAAGGGGGTGTAAAGTTGTTGGGTTGGGGGGAGGCGGGTAGTAGGTGGGAATATGGGGTTGAGGTTACAATCCATAGAAAATAGGAGTAGTAGGCCATTCGGCCCTTCGAGCCTGCTCCACCATTTATTATGATCGTGGCTGATCATCCAACTCGACAGCCTGCACCCGCTTTCTCCCCACATCTTTTGATCCCTTTCACCCCAAGACCCATATCTAACTCTTCCATGATCTTATTGAATGGCAAAGCAGGTTTGAGGGGCCGAATGGCCTACTCTCATTCCTAATTCATATGTTCGTATGTTCGCTCCTTCATCAAATCTTCTGGATGCAAAGCCAGCCAGATTTTCTACTAATATGATGATCTTGTTTAAGAGTAAGAAAGTTATACAAAGCAGTCATCTATAATGCACTCAAAACTCCCCTAGCATGTCAAGTACTGTTGCCTGGAAAAGATAAAAGTAACACTCAGCATACTGGGGCATCTACCAGGAATTCCTTTGAACTGAACTGCACTTACCAGACACGAATTAAAAATTTCAAAAACCATCAGCAGGTAGTTCCTTCTATTGGAAGATTAGCCCCAAGCAGATGTGGAGCAGAGGTCAAAGGTGAGACCAACATGCCCTCTTGAATGAATTAATTCACAGTCCAATTACTTACAGATGGGCACCTTCCAATGTGAAAAAATTGTTTCCTCCTTTCTTTTATTTAAAAAGAAGAAAAAGACTTAAACTAAGACCAGATGCTCAATAAATAATCCCTCAGTATATTTACATTAACCTCTGGTAGTGTGCGTGTTTATGATGATTAAAGGACTGGATTTAAAACCAGATACCATAAAGAATCTAAACTCTGTGCCATTCACTCTTGATTCCACACCAAAGATGGTTTGCGCAGTGAGGCTAAATTAACTTATGGTATTTAATGATTTTTTTTTTGCACCTTAGAACACAAGTCTCCAGCCCATCTCAAATTTCTAAGATAAGCTACAGAATCCACTGATTCTGCTCTGGGTTCAGAAGTAAAGACTTGAAGCTATATACTTTCTGAAGCATAGTAACTGTTGAAATGCAGGAAGACAATGGTTTCATTAGACTCTTAATTCCAGACGCTTATTGAATTCAAACTCCACCATCCGCCATGGCGGGATTCAAACCTGGGTCCCCATAACATTACTCTGCATCTCTGGATTACTAGTCCAGTGACAATACCACTACGCCATCACCTCCACGACTGTGGTTTGCTGCTCTCAACACAACCTGGCGCTCCAAAGGTGGGGTGACTTGATAGAACGAGAGATGGAGGAGCTGCACATCTCCTCCAATGATGAGGATGTTGAGAGGACCTAGCTCGGTGGGAGTGAGGAAGCTGCGGTTCCAGAATAAGAGACCATAGTATGGGCCAGGCAAGGTGGGTGCGCATACGCCATGCTTATAACCACCAGGTTCCAGGAGGATGATGAAGAATACCTTGTATGAGCCTCTTTCATCAGTGCCCTCCATGCTGGGTCCAACTTAATACGGTCATTGTGATCCTCATCTTAAAGCACATCAATCTCTGAATGAGTCGTTGCACTCATACGTCACAATACCCTCATCCTTGGGATGTAAGGCAGCCTCTGGAGCATGTGGCCTTTCTGTCATGGGATGGTTACTACAACAGCGAGTTTTGTGAGCAGAGTTGAGATGGTGCAGTCTCTTCATGCACCTTGCCAACATCCCAATGCCTATGGGAGCCTTCAAGAGGCAGGAACAGCACTGCGATCCTCAGTGCACTCATGGCAGTATGCCTACAGTGTAGCAAGGTGCCTCAAGGAGGACAATCCTCACTCAGTGGCTCTCGCCTTGATATCGGAGGTCTAATCTGAATCCAGAGTGCGGTATTTCCGCACAGGCAATTGTTCATGTCTTGGGTTGGGTTGACCTTTAAGTGTACAGTTGGACAGGAGGTAACGCTGCAGACCACCACAAGTCCTCAGGCCTCATCTTCATGATGAGTCCCCAGCATGAGATCTCTTTAGGACGCAGTCATCTGCAACTCTCAGTAATGGATGAGAGCCTGCACTTCATCTCACCTTTCAGTGGACCGTGAAAGCTTCAGCGGCAGCAGTATGGTATGCCCCCTGTCAAGCACTCATGACCATGGACCTGTTTGGAGTCTCTCAAGTGCCATTCAGCCTAGTCCTAGCATCTATGGCCCCAAAAATGATGATATTCCATCTAGGTATTAAATACTCTAATCTCTGATAATAAAAACCACACATCAGATGTAGGGGAACTTTGCTCTGATCCCGTGTGAGGCCTCCACATTTTTATTCCATCAGTCCCTGACGTGGCCACAAGGCCACACCGATGTCATTGTAAGTGCCACATTACCATGTCGAATGACAGAGCTGGCACGGCTTAATGTAACGAGGCATTAGTCAGACCTTCTGGCCCAGCACGGCAACCTCCTAAGTCAAAGTCCAGCATCTGGGGCCTTTTCACACTCCTATCTCACATAGTTCTAACCATCTAGCACAGTTGGCAAGGCTCAACATGCATCAGCAAGGTCCATAGCTCCGCATCATGGAGGTTGAGTTGGGTTGACCTTTAAGGGTACAGGTGGACTGGAGGTAATGCTGCAGACCATCAGAAGTGCATAATAGCCCCAGCTTTTGGTTCATAGCTCAAGGCTGACAGGGATTACATGGAGGCCAATGAAAGATATCCCGACTGAGATCGACTGCAATACATATCAATATTCAATCCTCTAAGATCCACATAGAGCACTGCAAAAACATCAGGAGACTCAAGCATTCTCCAGCTTCTAAACTCATGAAGCAACATTACATGAATATCTGAAGCAGGTCTCAAGAGGTGCCTTGCCCAACCACAAAGTTCGTAGAGCCAGAGGCTTTACTCATGTCGATGTGGTGCACAGAACAATCAGGCACCGTAATAAGATGGATTGAGACAAAATAGAGTGCATGCACACAACGGGATGTCTAGGAGGAAGGGAGGCAACTGCGACACTTGACTGACCACGGAGCATATCATCAGCTAGAAGAGGCATACAGTAGTAGTTAAGTAGATGGAAACAAGTTATATTTACATTTGTGCTATTTACATACAGATTGTGAACATCAGTGCTACCTACGTGCTCTCAGTATTTCTTAATTATTCTTACTCTACCATGTCTTGGTGCATCTCCAATATCCACAGCAGAGGTGGAGGCAGCTGTTGACTGCTACACTATTGCCTGTAATGATCTTGGCTGGCCTTTGGGGGGCCAAGGCCTGGAGAGTCCTGGCCTGTTTTGGGACTCCTGCTGCAGGACAGGTGCTCCTTGGCCTGCGGAGCTGCAGCTGATGGGGTCACAGGCCGAGGGGATTGGGAGCAACTGGGCTCTGAGTAACCTGGGTGGATGGCCCCAGGGTGTCCAGCTAATGGTCCTCCTCCCTATGGGGTTGTGGTGGTGGGGGGGGGGGGGGGGGGCGCGCGCGCTAGGGCCCCTACCTGACTTCTTGAGGAGAAAGGGCACCTGGAATAAGGTCAAGGTACCCTGTCCCCCTCTCACCGAGCCACTGATGGACCCCATGCACCTTTAGACCAATGGAGTGCAGGTCCTGATGCAGATTAGGTGCAAACTCCTGGACCAAGGTCCCCATGGCGGTTGCTACCCAACCAGTGTCGACCTGTGTATGCTGGCATATCAGCACGATGACATCAGAGTGAAAGCGGAGACCATCCTCCATTGCAATCTGACGACAGCATCTGGCCACCCTGCCTGATGGTCCTGTGTCTGTCTTTGGAGCTCTAATATCTGTATTAGGGCCGAGTCCAAGGCTCTTCGTTGGACTCAGACTCAGCAGGAGTCTGGCCTCTGGCAGTACTCCAAGTACCATCCAAGGTGACCTTGGATGTCCCCACGCCCTGTGGACCCGAATCTATGCAGTGCTCACCAGATGGCGATCCCAAGCCTATTCTAGAACTAGGTCCCGTTGAGGTGTCTCTCTGCACTGGTGGAGGGTGCGGGTGAATACTGTGATGGCTGTACATCTAGCGGGTCCTCGGGATCCTCGTGCGAGGTATTGTGGGGCTGGCTGCTGCTGGGCCTCTTCCTCCTCCTTCTGGCGCCTGTTAAAGGGGGAAGGGATAATGAGTGATTGGCAGCAAAGGCACCAACAAAAAAAGCACTCAGTTTGGGCTCATGTCTGAAGAACTGACAATGGGTCCTCACTGGCTTGGGAGACACCGATCTCACCCTCGGCGCAGGCATTGTCCCACAGCTCTCCATATTGAGTGCAGGGACTGAGCTCAGGCATCAGGCATCTCCCCCACTTCTACAGTCTGGGATCTCTCATTTGTTGTGGGTGATCTTGTCCTGCATAAAGGCAGATGGCCAGTCTGTGAGCGAGGCAGATGATAAAGATGTCTGCCTTCCATGTGTGCTGAGTGGACCTGTGTAAGGGCTGAGGATGCAACTTGTCCAGGATGTGAGAAGAGAAGAAGATGTTAAAGTGTGTGTGACAGACTCATTGGTGATGTCCCTTGTGGTGGCAGAGAGAGAGATCCCTGTCGAGTGTAACCCTGTGAATGGCTGATGGGTTTGAGAGTGAGGAGAAGGTGGACTTACCCTGGCAAAGCAGATGAGATCATCCATCCTCTTCCTGCCCTGGGTGGGGGTCTTCTTTTGGGGCACGTTGGCACTGCCCACCCTGGTGATCTGCTCCCAAGCTGGCGTTGAGGGGTTGCCGGGGCTCTGTCTCCCATCACAGAGGTGAAGTATCTCCTGCCAGTCCTCCACTGCGCCGAGGAGCGCTGCCAGTGCAGTGTCACTAAACTTCGGAGCAGTGCGCTTTGTTCTCTTAGGAGCCATTTTGATGTCTGCCACGACCAGTCCTGGGATGCAGTGGGTTGTGTCCGCGAGTGCAGTTTAAATATGGTGCCCGGAAGGAAGATCCAATGAGGTAATGGCAGGGCGGATAAATCCCAGGTCACCACGCCATGAGATACGACGTGTTTCACTTTCACGCATATTTAGTGAACTTAAAAGTGGACGGACCTGGCACCACAACGGTTGGCGGGAAATGCACCACTTTTCCTGCCCACCATCGTACTTAATCTCCGGAACAAAAATTCCGCCCAATGGCTTCAGTCTTCCCAGAATTTAGTTGGAAGAAATTTCTGCTCATTCAATATTGAATGTCAGACAAGCAATGTGACAGAGACCCATTAAGTATCCCAAGGAGCTGGTGGCAAGATAGAGCTTTCATCAATTTTGTGGAACCTGACGTGTTTCTGGATGATATTGTCACAGGGTAGTAAGTAGCTTGCAAAATAGAAGAGAGGCAGGAATGGATCCTTGGGGAACTTAAGTGAGAGTGGGTGAAAAAAGACAATGCAGGTTATTCTCTGGCTATAGTTAGGTATAGAGGGGAACCAAGTTGGGGCAGTTCCACATAGCTAGGCAATGGAAGAGGTGCATTTAGAGGAGGATGGTGTGGTTAGCGGCTGCAAAAGCTGCAGACAGGTCAATCAGAGATAGGTTACCATGATCACAGTCAAAGAATTTGACTAAAATTTAATAAACCCAATAGGAAATCCAGGGGAAACTTCAACATCCAGGCAGTAATTAGATTGTGGAACACACTACCACAAGGAGCAAATGAGGCCAATAGCATAGGTGTATTTAAGAAAAACCTAGATAAGTACATGAGGGAGAAAGGAATAGAAGGATATGTTGATGAGATAAGATGAAGAGTGGAAGGAGGTTCATGTGGAGCAATAAATAGTGGTATATACCAGTTGGGCTGAGTGGCCTCTTTTTGTGCTGCAAATACTTTGTAACCAGACTCCAAAGGAAGTTGGTGCAAGTTCAGACAAGCCTTAATGAGTACCATGCTTTCAGGAAAGAACTGCACAATAAAATGATCCCACATCTGAAAATGTGCTAGAATCAGATTCCAAAGGAACTTTCAAAAAGCAACTGGACATGCACTTGAAGATGCCTCATTTACAAGTTATGGGGGAGGGAAAGCCGGGATGTACGATAGCTTTTTAAAAGAGCCAACATGGACATGACAGGCCAAATGGCCTCCCTCTATAAATGTACAAACACAACACCTTTCTGGCTTGTGAGACCCAGTGCCATATTTGATGATATCTGAATTTTAAAAAAAAATTTAAGTGATCTATAAAACAACTTCCACACCCCGCTACCCCAGAAAAACATCTGAAGTGTTCCAGTGCTGTAATTGCTCCTTCCATTGGTGCCATAGCACAGCAGACACTGCAATATCATAAAAGGAGAAGCTGATAAACATTTGCCAAGAAGGTTATGAAGAGAAAGCAGGGCAATAGGATTAGCTCTGTGTTGCTCTATCAAAGAGCCAACTCAGATATGGTGAGTCTAAATTACCACTTTCTATGCTGTAAACTTGCGTAAAAGCCAGCTAGGGTCCTCGATCATATTCATTGCAATTGGAAAGCCTACACATTAACGAGGGTAGTTCTGGGGGATGGTTTCCACCCCACCCCCCCACCCCCCCGCCTCTCCTCCCTCCCCCCCACCCCCCACCGCCTCTCCTCCCCCCCACCGCCTCTCCTCCCCCCCACCCGCCTCTCCTCCCCCCCACCCGCCTCTCCTCCCCCCCACCCGCCTCTCCTCCCCCCCACCCGCCTCTCCTCCCCCCCACCCCACCTCTCCTCCCTCCCCCCCACCTCCCCCCATAGTCAACAATGTGGCATTACTCAAACTTTGAATACTTCATCCAGGTGATTACAAAGAAAAACCTACATTTATGTATTTCACTGCATCAGGATATTCAACAACAACTTTCATATTTATGCAGCACCTTTAACATAAATGAAACGTCTCAAGGGGCTTCGCAGGAGTATTATAAAACAAGGTGCGACACCAAGCCACAGAGAGATATTAGGTCAGATGACCAAAAGATTGATCAAAGAGTTTGGTTTTAAAGAGCTTCTTTAAGGAGGAAAGCAAAGTAGAGAGGCAGAGAGGTTTAGGGAGGGAATTCCAGAGCTTGGGCTTTAGGCAACTGAAGGCAAGGCCAATAATGGTGGGGCAATTAAAACTGGGGATGCACAAGATGCCAGGATTAAAGGAGTGCAGAGATCTCAAGAGGGTTGGTGAAGATTACAGAGATAGGGAGGGACAAGGCCAAGGAGGGATTGGAAAACAAGGATGAGAATTCTAAAAACAAGACTTGGTTTGACTGGAAGCCGACGTAGGTCAGCAAGTACAGGGGTGATAGGCGGATGGGACAACCGAGTTCATGGAGGGTAGAATCTAGATCGGCCAGGAGTTCATTCAAATAGCCAAGTCCAGAGGTCTAGAAGGCACGGATGAGAAGTTCGGCAACAAATGAGCTGAGACAGGAATGAAGTCAACAATATTCCAAGCTACTTTACAGTCAAAAAAAGTATTTTAAGTGTAAAGTAGGAAATTAATTGGCAGCAGCCAGCTTGCACATGGCAAGTTCCAAAAAACAGTAAGGGATAACGACAAGCTAACTTGTATTGATGTTGGTTGAGGTATAAATGTTGGCTAAGGCACAAAGGAGAAATCCCCTCTGCTCTTCAAATAATGCCATGGGATCTTTTACATCCACCCGAGAGAGCAGACAGGGCCTCAGTTTAACATCTCACCCAAAAGTCAGAACCTCCTAAAGTGCAGCACAAGTGCCAGGTAATGACCATCTCCAACAAGAGAGAATCTACACCACATTATCTGCAGTGGTTCCTGAAGCTCACCACCAACTTTGAGCACAAATAGGGATGGGCAATAACTCCTGGTCTAGTCAGCGATGCCCACATCTCATGAATGAATTAAAAAATTGGAACTGGGTTAAAGGAAGGAAGAGGAGGAGGTGGAAAAACAATGAGACTTTCTATCGGAAGTATATATTTTTTTGATAAATGTATACATGCAGATACCCCACACACTGGAGATGTGGGTTTTTTTAAAAAATCAATTTGGGCTGAGAATACTGAATTGAAACAGTTTTGTAACCTTGCCTTTGGATAGGGCTTCAAGGCATCATTTGTTCTTTCATTCAGATTCTTTTTCAGTTTCTGTAGAACTGGTTATTCTAGTGAGAATGATGACAATGTGACAACATTGTTGGCATTCCTGGCTCATTACCTTGTTCACCCTGCCTTCACTTTTCAGGGTGCGGTTGCTATTGTCAATGTGTCTTAATGGGTCGTACTTTGTCCTATAAATCAGAAGGTTGTGGATTCAATTCTCACTCCAGAGACTTGAAGAAATCTAGGCTGTCCCTCCCAGTGCAGTACTTGGGGAACGCTGCACTTTCCAGGGAGGTGCCGACTTTCGGGTGAGATGTTAAACTGAGGCCCTGTCTGCCCCCTCAGGTGGATGTAAAAGGTCCCATGGCATTATTTGAAGAGCAGAGGGGATTTCTCCTTGGTGCCTTAGCCAACATTTATACCCCAACCAGCATCACGAATACAGGTTCTCTTGTCAGTATCCCATTTGTGTTAGGGAGGAGTTCCAGGATTTTGACCTAGCAACAATGAAGGAACAGTGATATATTTCCAAGTCAGGATGGTGTGGGGCTTGGAGGGGAACTTCCAGGTGGTGGTGTCCCTTGCAAACTGCCCTTGTCCCTCTAGACGGTACTCTGCACTGAGAACAACTGCAGCTTCTCCAAAGTTCTCTACACCAAAGCCTTCCTTATATGTAGAATCCAGCACTGTACAATATAATCCAGGTTGAGGATTAACAAAGGTCGAAAGTGGTTTTTATCCAGACCAATCCCCATCCCACCCACACTTTTCTTTTGTCACTTACCGAAACTTATTAATAACTGGGAATGTTTAGTCTCCAGGTCAAATATATAAAAAGTAACGTTATGGGTGATACTGACAGTTGGAAAAACAATAATACGCCAAGGGCTAGTGATTTTACAAACATTGATCTACGCTATTCAAAGGGAAATGACTCAATTTTCCCAAAACCAGTTTTATGTATGCATTCTATCTTGGGATGCCAGGAATGACCATTCCTAGTTGGTGAGTTAGAGGTGGGGAGTGTTATACTTGAATCATTCCATTTCTTGTGATGACGCTTCTCTTTGCCTCAATTATACAGCAGTTTTAATGCTGACAAAAGGGGGAATAGTGTTTGACAAATTTATCAGCTTTTCTCGATGAAGCCATGAAGAGGGTAAATAAAAGGGAGCCAGTAGATGTCGTAGACCTGCATTTCCAAAGTTGTTTGAAAAGGCGCCACACAAAAGGTTAATAGGCAAGATAAGGCCTAATGGAGCTGGGGTTTAATATACCAGCATGGATGGGGGATTGGGTAACCAACAGGAAGCAGAGTGGGCATAAATGGGGCATTTTCAAGTTTACAGGCTGTGATTAATGAAATACTACAAGGATCAGTGCTGGGGTCTCAGCTATATACAATCTATATCAATGACTTAGATGCAGTGAGAGAGAGTATTGTATCCAAGTTTGCTGGTGATACAAAGCCAGACAGAGATGTAAGCTGCGAAGAGGACAAAGAGTCTGCAGAGATACAGGCAACTTATGGGAGTGGGCAACAAGATGACAGATGGAGTATAATCTGAAGAAGTTTAAGGTTATTCACTTTGGTCATAGGAATAGAAAAGAAAAGTACTTTTTAAAAAGGTGCAGAACTTGTAAATGTTGATTTTCAGAGGGGCTTGGGTATGCTCATTCAAGGAACACCAAGTTAGCATGCAGGTTCAGCAAGTAATGAGGGCTGAGAGGCTGAGTAAATGGACACACACCGCTATTGCTTCATCATTGGCAAGTCAATATCTGGGAGTTTCTTACCCAATATCAATTTTGGAAACATCACCACCACAAGGACTGCAGTGGTTTAAGGCAGAGGCACACCACCGCCTTCTCAGGTCAACTAGGTTTGGCAAAATAACCGCCTAGCAACACCCACTCCCCAAGAATAAAAGTACAGACTTCACAAACTATGTATGTAACAAGCTGCAATGTGTTACACCCCAAGTTACTCACCGCTACTAAGGCTTTGCTCATTTCAAAACCACTTACTTGCAATTGGAAGTATACAAAATATTATAAACAATTTCTGTAGCTCTGGAAAAATAATTGGAACTACTTAGAAATGCTGTATTGCTAGGGTGAAGAGGATTGTCAAGTCATGAAGCGATTAAAATATGTAATGCCACTGGAAAATATTTTTATTTTAAAAACAGAGCGTTAGTCTGTAGGTGTGTCTTAATTGGATTAAAGCCAGCCAGTCTGGGTGCTTTGATGTGTAATAGCTTTGAGGTGTAAGAGAGGTAGACTGCATTTGCGTTTTTTGAATAAGAAGTGGGGGTGAAATCTGGCTCCTAGCTAGCACAGACCAAGCAATATGTTTATATTACTAATAAAATTGTTACTATGAAAGGGGTTTTTATTGTTAGAAGAGGTGCATTCAAGGAGGCTGGTGATACAATGAGAATTTACATTCAATGAGATGTATTGGATATGACCGATAGCGGTTTTCATGTGTGCAGGGCAACAGCAACGTAAGATCAAAGTAGCTGTAAGCCTACATCTGTCTCCACAGGAACCAAAGTGAGAAGTCATAAGGTGAAAACACTTTGTTTGGTGTCGGGTTAAGTCTATGGGTTGCTGTTGCTTCAATGGAGATTAGTTTAGGAATTTGTTAAAAGTTATGATTGTAGTAATTTGTAGTTATGTATATATATTTAACGCGTGCAAATTCATAAAATGTTTCATTTAGTTTAATATAAAACCTCTCGAGAACTGGTGGTCTGATTCCTGAATTTAGAGTTGCATCTTAAACATAACACTTAAGAAATTTGGCTATGACAGTTGTTTAAAGTTTCCCTCTGGGATTTGAAGTAACTCAGCTTTACCAACTGCTGTGTCATAACAACTCAGGGCTCATCCAGGATAAAAATATTTCTAATTCCTTGATTGGCTTGGAATTGGTGAATCTTAAAGATAACAATTATGAGAAGCACTTTGAGTTCAAGAGTTGGTGAGATATCTTAGAAGGTGAGACTGCAAGATGGCTTTGACAATTGCTAAAACTTGTCTGGGAATAGAAGATATAACTCGGATTGGGTTGGAAAAAAATAACCGAAAGTAAATTAACAGAGTTGGGGTTACCCGAGGGCACTAGGAAATCAGACATAGACATCAGATACAGCATCCACAGTTGGAAATAAAACTTGACACTAGTGAGTGAGAGGTAGTGAGACTTCAGTTGCAAATTAAAAAGCTTGAATTAGAAATAAAAGATAGAGAAATGGCTTTTAAAAGGGAATTAGAAATGGAAGAGGGAGAGGGAGAGGCAGAGGCAGAGGGAGGCAATTGAAAATGTTGGCTGCTAAAAAGGTGATGCCGCTATGTGAGGAAGGATTTCTCTCTAGACTAGAACCCAGTAGGGAGATATTTAAATTTGTACAAGCTCTTCCAAAATTTGAGGAAAAAGATATTGAAGCATTCTTTATTTCATTTGAGAAGCTAGCTAAACCAGTGAAATGGCCACAGGAAAATTGAATGTCATTATTACAGTCTAAGTTGTTAGGTAGGGTGCATGAGGTATATGCTTCACTATAAGACATGTTGGTGAATTATGATGTGATGAAAAAGGCTTTTTTCAGTGCATATGAGTGCAGAAATTTAGGAATATGAGAAAACAACCTGGGCAAACATATTGATTTTGAAAGAACAAATCAAAGTAATTTTAACAGGTGGGTACAGGCACTAAGAATTGAAACAACCTATGCTGCTCTTAGGGAAGTAGTTCTTTTGGAAGAATTTAAAGATTCATTCCCTTCAATTGTGAGAACTCATCTGGAGGAACAGAGGGTTGATTCTGTAAGACAAGCAGCAGAGAGAGCTGATGATTATGAGTTAGTTCATAGAGCCAAACCTTTTTTTGTCTCTCTTTCAAATTGGAAAAGGATAAAAAGTGGGAAGGTTAAAGGAAGGTAGGTAGTCAGGGAAGAAAGAGTAGCTTGAAGTTCCCAGGAAGTTTTTTCTCAGAATAAAAAGGAAAGGTGCTGAAAGTAGAAGTGACATTTGAAAATTGAGGTATTTTCATTGTAATAAATCAGGGCACATGAAGTCAGTGTGTTGGAAATTACTGGGAAAATCTGTTGGAGTTATTGGGGTACAGCAAGGTTCTGGAAGTAAAAGTACTGTGGGTTCTGAGGTTCAGGCACAGGAGAAACCAATGGTTTGTGTACAGGTGAAACAGGGGGAATCAGTGATAGGTGAAGAAGTGGGAATGTGTTCACAGTTTACTCGAGAGAATTCTGAGAAGCAAAGCAAGGTGCAGGAATGTTTAAAGACTTTGTATGTGAAGGGAAAGTCTTTCCATGTGTACAAAGTGAAGTTGGCAAAGATGTTAACATTTTAAGAGACACAGGGGCTAGTCAATCCTTAATGCTGTGGGATACTGATACTTGTTGTTCAAAGGGGGTATTGCAGAAGGTAATAAATAATAAGTGGAGATCATGGAGATACTAAATCTATTCCATTGTGGAAGGTAAATTTAAAGATCAAAGGGAAGAATGGTGAAGTTATAGTTGGAGTGGTGGAAAAATTGCCCACTGTTCAATTTATTCTGGGTAATGATATAGCTGGATTGCAACTGGATGATGCCTAAGGTAGTTGAGCCGACTGTAGAACTGTTTTCAACAGAGGTGTTACTGAAGGAACATCCTGGATTGTTTCCTGATTGTGTTATTACAAGATCAAAGGCTCATAGGGAAGAACAAGACAAAGGGGAAAAGCAGGCACTTCAAAAGCAAGGAGGTATCAAAATCCAAATTAGCTGGCACTGTATTTGGTAACATTGTTCAAGAGGAAGGGATACAGGAAAGTTCAGCTGAAATGTTTAACTCAGAGGTTAATGGAATTACAGAAAAGTGATTTGCAAATAAAACAGCTATATCAGCTTATTCAGAAACAGAAGCAAAATATATTCCAGTATGTTATTATCTTCGGGAAGGTATTTTGATGAGAAAGTGGCAGTCGGATCATGTCTCAGCAAACTAGTGCTAGAGGGAGGTGCATCAGATTGTTATCCCATTAGGGTACAGAAATGAGATTCTGAGGGTTACTCATTGAAGAGTATTCCTTCCTATCCAGCAACTACCACATAGGCCAGTTGAATAGGAGAAATTACAATCCCTGATCACACAGCGACCACAGAGGCTCAGGCTTCCTTTCACTGGTTTTATTCAAGCATCTGCAAGGGAGCCACAATCATTCCTAAGAATGACACAGCTCCCAGATTGATTACATTCCACTACTTTTGTACTTTTTCTTATCACAATACATTTGAGTACTTTTGAATACATCCAATCGGTATCCAACACACAGGTACCATGTTAAAACTATCCTCTTGAGTACATAAACATGTGATTTTACTAACCAATTATTCTAAAAGGTGTATACATAATTATATTATCCAATCAAAATTAAAACACGTACACAAAGACCTTGATTCTCAATTCAGGACTGTTTGTGTTTCATCAAAGCCCCCTCTTTGTCCATTGTATGTCTTCCCATACCTAAGCTAAAACCATCTGCCCCTTCCCTGTGAGAGGGGAGTACACCTAATCTAATTTATGTCCTTTCTTGCATCTCCAATCTGACTCTCAAAGCTGTGCAATGTTCATCTGGTAACCATCAACTCTTAATATGTTTAGCAGCCATGTCTGCCTGGAGATTTTAAGTGTTCTTCAGTAAATTATTAGTGTTCTCTTTTAGCATTTTTAATTTTCCCCTAACACTCAATAAATTCCAATGGGGGAACATTTAGGAATTAGGAACACAGGAAAAAATAGAGGTATTTTTTTGGCCAGGATTGCACAGGGATGCAGTCAAATTCTGTAGAACCTGTTATACATGCCAAATAACAGGAAAGCCACAAGCAGTGATTAAGCCAGCGCCTTTAATCTCAATGCCAGCATTTGAAGAATTTTAACAAGGTCATGGTTGATTGTGTAGGACTCCTCCCTAAGACTAAAAGTGGAAATCAGCGTTTATTGACAATAATGGATGTGTCTACCCGGTTTACTGAAATATTTTTAAGAAATATTACAACTAAGATGATTGTGGAGGAGTTAATTACATTTTTTTTTTTACAAGATATGGTTTACCTAAAGAAATACAATTAGATCAGGGGTCAAATTTCATATCGCAGCTGTTTAAGGAAGTAATGAACAGTTTGGGGATAAAATGATTTAAATCAACAGCTTATCATCTGGAGTCACAAGTAGCTTTGGAAAGATGGCATCAAACTTTAAAAATTATGATAAGAGTACACTGTCAGGCTTATGCAGAGGATTGGGATACAGGAATTCCATTTTTGTTATTTGCTATTAGAGACACTCAAAGCATCAACTGGTTTTAGCCCTTTTGAACTAGTTTATGGTCATGAGGTAAGGGAACCACTGAAATTGATTCATGAGAAATTGGTGGGTCAAAATTCAGAAACTATTCTCTTGGATTACGTATCAAATTTCAGGGAAAGATTGAACAGAGCATGCAAGTTGGCTAGGGATCATTTAAAGACATCACAGCAAACAATGGAAGTGAAAACAGATAAGGAAGCTAAAACTTGCAGTTTTGTTTCTGGAGGGAAAGTACTATTTTGTTACCAGTATTAGGTGATTCATTAAATGCAAGTGTTAGTGGGCCTTGCAGGGTTGAAAGAACTCTACAGGTTGAGTGAAGTAAATTATTTAATAAATATTCCAGATAGAAGAAAGCAGAGGGTGTGATGTGTAAATATGCTTAAAAAGTACTTTGACAGGGAAGGAGAACAAAAAGGGGAATTAGTAATGGTGGATGATGAGAAAGAGATAGAAGCGCAGGACTCAAATTGATTTTCTCTAATAAAGTTGGATAATGAGGGGGTGCTTGAAAATTTAAATGAAATATTGAGTTACCTTTCAAACAAGTGTTGAAGTGATTTGGAAAAGCTATTGCAGTCACACAAACCTATTTGTGGAAATAAGTTGGGAAAGACACATTTAGCTTTACATGATGTATGTTTAGAAATGTCATCTTCAATAAGGCAACATCCTTATAGATTAAATCCGGCAAAGTTATCACAAATACAAAAAGAAATTGATTTCATGCTTCAAAATGATATCATTGAGTCTAGTTGCAGTAATTAAGAGTTTGCATATTGTACTGGTACCGAAACCAATGGAACACAGGGTGAGAGAACACTATCGGAAGGTGAATGTGGTGACAAAAGTGGATTCATATCCCATACCATGGGTGGAAGATTATATTGAGAAATTGGGACAATCAAAATTTATCACAAAGATTGATGTGCTAAAGGATATTGGCATGTACCATTGTTGGAGAAAGTAAAAGGAGATATCAGCTTTTGTAATGCCAAGTGGACTATATTAGTTTAAAGTCATGCCATTTGATATGAAGAATGCTCCTGTGATATTTCAAAGGCTGATAAACAAGGTAATTGTGGGTCAAAGCAATTGTGGGGTTTATATTGATGATCCTATCATTTCCAGTCAGACGTGGGAGGAACATTTAAAGCATCTGGAAGAATTACTTACTCAACTACAAGCAGCTAATCTGGTGATGAATTTGGCTAAAAGTGAATTTGCAAAAGCGCAAATTACATATTTAGGCTATACCATTGGACATGGTAAGGTGGCTCCGAGAGATGTGAAAATCAAGGCTATCGTGGATTTCTCAGTGCCTACAACAAAATGGGATGCTTTGATATTTCTGGGCATGAGTGGTTTTACCGGAAATTCATACCAAATTTTAGCCAAGTGGTTGCTGAATAGTTTTAACTGAACTATTAAAAAAGAACAAGCAGTTTCAATGGAGACTGGAGTGTCACAAGCCATTCGATAATTTGAAAACTGTATTAGCTATGACAGTGTTGGAATACCCAGTTATGCCAAGCAATTCAAGTTGGCAGTTGATGCAAGCGATATAGGCATTGGGGCTGTGTTGTTACAAGATGACGACACTGGAATTGAAAAACCAGTAGGGTATTTTTCATGGAAGTTGAACATACAACAGGGAAGATATTCAACGATCGGAAAAGAGACTGAGTTTGGTGTTAGCATTGCAGCATTTTGAAATTTATGTTGCAAACAATTCATCATAAACAATTGTTTATACGGACCATAATCCTTTGAAGTTTTTGGACAAAGTTCGGGACAAAAGTGCAAGGCTTTTCAGAGGGAGTCAATTATTACAACCTTTTAATCTACGGATTATACATATTGCTGGGAGAGAAAATCTGTTCGCAGATGCATTATCAAGAGTTTGAAGCTTAAAAGGAAAATGGGACAATTAGAAAAAAACACCTGGACACTGGAGTGATTTCTGTTGATGCCAAGGACTTGTGTATATACATTACAATAAGGCATGGTAAGCTAATAGTGTAATAAGTTATTAAAATGGGTTATTAAAATGATGTGTACTAGTTTTGAGATGTAAGAGAGGTTGATTGCATCGGCATTTTAAAAAAAAAATTCATTCATGGGATGTGGGTGTCATTGGCTAGGCCAGCATTTATTGCCCATCCCTAACTGCCCTCTGAACAGGGGCATTTAAGAGTCAACCACATTACTGTAGGTCTGGAGTCACATGTTGGCCAGACCAGGTAAGGATGACAGATTTCCTTCCCTAAAGGATATTAGTGAACTAGATGGGTTTTTACAACAATCGACAATGGTTTCATGGTCCTCATCAGACTTTTAATTCCAGATTTTTATTGGATTCAAATTTCACCATATGCCATGGTGGGATTTGAACCTGGGTCCCAGATCTTTACCCTGGGTCTCTGGAATACCAGACCAGTAACAATACCACTATGCCACCGCCTCCCCAATTTTGAATAAGGCATTCAAGAATTGGGGTGAAATCTGGCACGTAGTTAGCAGAGACCAAGCAATATGTTTATATTACTAATAAGATTGTTACTATGAAAGGGGTTTTGATTGTTAGAAGAGGCGGAGTTCAAAGAGGCTGGCAATACAACGAGAATTTACATTTAATGAGGTGTGCTGGATATAACCGATAGCAGTTTGTGTGTGTGCAGGGCAAGAGCAATGTAAAATCAAAGTAGCTGTAAGCCTACATCTGGCTCCACAGGAACCAAAGGGAGAAGAACCTCATTTTGAATTTGCAAGGTGAAAATGCTTTGCCTGGTGTCTGGTTAAGTCTATGGGCTGCTGTTGCCTTAATAGAGATTAGTTTGGGAATTTGTTAAAAGTTATGATAGTAGTAATTTCTATCCATGTGTATATATATAATTTGTGCAAATTAATAAAATGTTTCTTTTAGCTTAATATAAAACCTCTCAAGAACTGGTGGTCTGATTCCTGAATTTAGAGTTGCATCTCAAACATACCACTTAAAAAATATAGGTTGTTATGACAGTTGTTTAAAATTTCTCTCTGGGATTTTTAAATAACTCAGCTTTACCAACTGCTGGGTCATAACAGGCATATGACATGATGATGGGTGCTGCCAGTGTGAAGATGGGGCTTTGTCGCCAATAAGACTGTACAGTGGTCACTCTTATCTGTGCCATCCTGGGAAAATGCAACTACTGCAAGTTAATTGGTGAGGATGAGGTCAAAGAAGTTATATCCAATTTGGTTTTCTCATCACTAATCCGGTAGCCATGTCCTTCAGGATTCAGGTGCATGCATATGTATCAGAGCGTGATTACTGACCCCTATCAAGGAGCTGCATCAGCTGGATTTAAATAGCCAGATCCCCGATATACTTGGTGTGTCTCCAGCAGTTTCCTTTTCTAAATTCCAACAATTGTTTAAAAATCATAATTTAAGAACTCCTGGAAGGTAATTTGGTGCATCCAAACTGTGCAATATCGTTTGGAAGTTTCAGGTGGATGACCTCACATGGAGGGCTAGGGTAATTGGATACACGCTCAGAGAGAACACTGGTCAAGTTTCTCCAAGCTATAACCCAGGTTGACAAGTTCTGTTGAAGACAATAATCCCATTTCTCACTTCACAGAATCACAGAATTGTGATGGTGCAGAAGGAGACCATTCAGCCCATCATGCCTGCACCAGCTCTCCAAATGAGCATTATGACTCAGTGCCATTCTCCTCCCTTTGCCCCATAACCCTGAACATTGTTTCTATTTAAATAATCATCTAATGCCCTCTTGAATGAAGTGATTGAACCTGCCTCCAACACACTTCCAGGCAGTGCATTCCAGACTCGAACAATTCGCCGTGTGAAAAGGTTTTTTTTTTCCACATTGCATCTGCTTCTTTTGCAGAGGCATCAGTTTACATTGTTATCTGCAATCACATTTCTGCAGCTAAACTGAACTTAAGATTGCATTGAGATTTGTTCTGATGAAAGCCACAGCTCAATGTACAATCCAATGTTCAATGTCTACAGGGAATTTGCAGCACAGACACAGGCCTAATTGATCCATGGCTCTATGCCAATGTCAAGCCTCTACTTACCAGGTCAATATATTCTATTTCCTTCACCCTTGTGCCCTTATCTACTATCCCTTCAGTGCATTTAAGTACTTTACTCCATTTGGTCGAATTCCACATTTTCACCGCTTCGTGTATAAAGAAGTTTCTCCTGAATTTCTTATTGAATTTGTTAGTGACTCATATTTAATGACCCCTAGTTCTCAAGTAGAAATATTCTCTCTACATCTATCCTATCAAAACTTCTCAAAGACTATCCCCTCAAACTTCACCTCTGCAGATAAAAGGAGCATCAGTCTTTTCTAGTTGTTATAACTTCAACTTGGGTATCATTCTTGTTAATTTTTCTCGTATCTGCTCTGCTCCCATACATCATGCTTACATTATGGAGACCAGAACCATGCAGAGTTTCCTATGTGTGGTCATTCAAATGAGAAACAGTTCAACTTTAAAGTAGGACTGACATTTTATTAAAAAAACTGCTAACTCAAGATGGTAAATGTTCAAGGGATGAAGACAAGGAATCAGTTGTAGTGAGGGAACGATCATTGGCCCTTTCTGGATGAGTCAGCCAAGATGGGCCACTGTTCTGTTATCTTGTGACAGTAAATCCTGATCCACATCAACTGCCATAAGAGTGAACTTATATAATAAACCAGAGACCAAACAACATTTCTTTCAAAAGCAGTCTGTTTTCTATCACCCTCCTTCTGGCTCCAATAATGCAGAGAGGCAGAGGTTTTACTGCAACATTAAAAAATTACTTGAATGTTTGGAGGATAAAAAGTTAGAGGGAAGCAAAAGCAGAATTCTTTAAAAAAAATAAACTGAGATGTTTTAAAGAGAGAAGAGGAGAAAGTTTAATTTCACTCAGCAAACCATTAACCAACCAACCACAGAATCATCAATAAACCTTTCAAAAATAATCAGCTTTTGATCTTGCAACTCGAGCTCTGATCAACCCCCTTTCGTCTCCTTAGTTTCATCTCATTAAAAAAAGTAACCTATAATCTCGTAACCACAGGCACAGACAACTCCAGAACAGTCGAACCTGCGCATTAGAGCCCAGACTTTGGAAAGAATACTTATTCTCTTAAGAAAAACTGTTGAGTTGTGCATAGTTCATCAACTGAGTTGCCAATTAAATGCTGAAACCAAAAGCATCAATTACGTAGTTAAGCTTTTCGCCCCAAACAAAAACATAGGCTGCTCACAGTAACTGCACAAGTGTTGCCTCAGTCATCAAAGCTAGTTAGCGTCATGAACCAGACGCTTTGAAAATTAACGGGCCAAATTCTGCTGTAGCAGAACATCTAATGGTGTCTATTAGCTAGACCAGCGGCTCTCAAAATTTAAAAACAAAAAAACTGCGGATGCTGGAAATCCAAAACAAAAACAGAATTACCTGGAAAAACTCAGCAGGTCTGGCAGCATCGGCGGAGAAGAAAAGAGCTGACGTTTCGAGTCCTCATGACCCTTCGACAGAGTTCTGTCGAAGGGTCATGAGGACTCGAAACGTCAGCTCTTTTCTTCTCCGCCGATGCTGCCAGACCTGCTGAGTTTTTCCAGGTAATTCTGCTCTCAAAATTTGTTGGTTGAAAGACCCTTTTCTAGATGGATTAGTAATCATGGGCTCCCCAACTAAATTAATGTACTATAATCTCCTTGCACATTTACATTTCAGAATGCAAAGTAAATCCCTGCCCTGCTAAAGGGGCTTGCATGAAATCTTGCCAGGGCTGTCTGATATAGTAAACCTTAATTTGATCGGCGATGTGAAAACTTTCAGCTCCCAGCCAGCTGAAAGGCCCCAAAGGCTCAGCAACATGCCTGTTGAATACTGCATGACATCTCCCTGTTCTTGTTGGAGTGGGATTAGGCTCTGTGGTTCCTATTGGTAACCCTTCACTGCCACCTATCACTGCACAGCTGCTGAGTACTGTGTGCCTTTTTACACCCGCACTAGTGTTTCCTGGCCAATCTACACTGGAATTTCGCTCACACACTTGCCAATTTCTGCCATGAGTTACCAGCAGCTGGGACCTCAGCTTTAAGTACTGGTCCTGGACCCCCAGCTGCTCCACACCATTCCAGAGGCACAAGGACAAGGTTGACGTGGCAGTTACCTGCCTACACTACCACAAACCCCCACCACCCTAGCCCTGCGAATCCACTCCCACTGTCTAAGGCCTTTCGCCTCCTCTCAGGATTCTCATTCAGCCCAAGGCCCTGCGTATTTTGTCCATTTCTGGAAACGCCTCAGTCCCCAGTGCTCACCAGGTGATCACTTGCCACCTGCCTCGCTGTGGGTGTGCGCACCCGGGCACAGCAATGAACTTGCTGGTGTGCGAGCTCGCTGCTTCATCCTCTCTATGAAAATAAAATTGTGGCTAACGACACAAGCCTGACCCGATCATGATATTTCATACAGCCCTTGGAAAGTCTTCACAGATCAGGAGCTCAAAATATTACCCACCCCCCCCCCCCCCCCCCCCCCCCCCCCCCCCCCCCCACCACGGGTGTAAAAAGGCCGACAGTACTCATCAGCTGTGCAGTGATAGGTGGCAGTGGAGGGTTACCAACAGGAACCACAGAGCCTAATCCCACTCCAACAAGAACAGGGAGATGTCATGCAGTATTCAACAGGCATGTTGCTGAGCCTTTGGGGCCTTTCAGCTGGCTGGGAGCTGAAAGTTTTCACATCGCCGATCAAATTAAGGTTTACTATATCAGACAGCCCTGGCAAGATTTCATGCAAGCCCCTTTAGCAGGGCAGGGATTTACTTTGCACTCTGAAATGTAAATGTGCAAGGAGATTATAGTACATTAATTTAGTTGGGGAGCCCATGATTACTAATCCATCTAGAAAAGGGTCTTTCAACCAATAAATTTTGAGAGCCGCTGGTACAGGATAAATAATACCTTTACAACTCAATTCTGATTTACAACACCTTGTTAGAAATACGAGTTAAGTACCAGTGTCTGGGTGGTTGCCCAACACTGCCTTTGCCAAGGTGTAAGTTGAAGCCTGATCTGGACACAGTTATAGGTAGATCCTCCCAGGCCTACTGAGCCTCCACCTGCAGGGGAACAAAAGCAGGACAGAGTGCGCGCTGAGCCCACAGTGACTCCTCTCCAAAAGACAAAGCCTCAGCAGCTGGTCCCTGCTCCGACCAAAGGCAAGACCTGCTCCCACAGAGCCAGTTTCCAGTTGCCTGTGGGCCACATCCACCGGCTAGAGCTCAGTGCGCACGGGTCACCGTACAAAGCGTGTCAAGGCTGGAGCACCCGCATACCTGACTGCTCTCGAGGTCCTGGAGTGGCCCTGGACAACAAGATGACCCACATCGTTCCCCTCACCTTTAGCTGGCCATCCACAATGGCAAGGAGCTCAACAAGGTGCTGGGGCGACTCACCATAGCTCAGGGCAGAGTCCTTCCCAACATTCAGGCCCTGCTGTGGCCCAGAAAAAAAAAAACAGGCACCTCAGCAAGGTAAAAGGGCAAGATCAGAAAGAAAAAGCAGGTGGGAAGAGATCTGTGATGGGAGCAGCTACATGAAAGACACAAAATCTGTGACTGGAGGGGCAGTTCCTCCGATTCTGTCTCCCAGGATTGCTGATCTTCCAATTAAAACACACAGTGATGACCTTTCTTAAATTATTTTCTCCCCTTGAGTTTTCAGGAGCTTTTTTGTGAGGTTTCCAGAGTTAATTCTCCTGCCACCCACGTGTATATTGAACCCTACCACAGACCCCAGTTGAGAACCAGAGAGTTAGACCGGACTTAGTGCTTTGGAATGATTTTTATGAGGTAATTTGCTGAAAGAGCAAGCTGATAATGCCACAGTGAGCACACACGCTGAGCAATGACAGCATATCTCCTTAAATGATCAGATTGATGCAATGTGAAATTAACCATGCAGGGGCTAAAAAGAAAGTGTAAACTAGATGGATGAGCTCAAGTGCAATCAGGATACAGAAAGATAAAAGAAAGGAATGAAGGATTAGACTGAGATAAATAGATGAGACAAATATTTAAAAAAAATCAAAACATTTTAAATGTAATATTTTAAAAATTTCCAACAACACTTAAAGCCTGAAGGAATGAGACTGAAATTGTAATAGCTAATTTCCAGTGCCAGTGAGGTTGACTGGCAATTAACATTATCACATTGTTAGAAGGAATGTTAGAAAGGCCTTAGCCTTTTGTAAGTTCAGTTCAAATCTACCGTGTCGTATCTACAACAACATCATGACATTCAATGCATTTCAATGGTGAACTAGATAGTGAGAAACTTTTATACAAATGGCCATCTCTCATGTTTTTAAGATATTGGTTGAGAGAGAAATATTGGCTAGGACAATGGGGACAAGTGCCCTGGTCTTCTTTGAATAGGGCTGTGGAATCCTGAGGGAGGAGACAGAAGATCAACATTTTTCTTTTCCAACCTATTTCCATTATCTTTAAATGTATTTCCATCCATTGCTTTATCTCTACTGTTTAGCTTATTTCGATCCCTTCCCCCCACCCCACCCCCACTAGGGCTACCTGTACCTTGCTCGTCCTGCTTTTTACCCTTAATGTCACCATTAGCACATAGCTAATGTCACCACCATCAACACCTCTTTGTCCTTTTGTCTATGACATCTTTTGGTAATCTCCACCTATCACTGCCCCTTTATCCAGCTCTACCTGTCCCACCCCTCCCCCCTTAAACCAGTTTATATTTCACCTCTTCTATTTTACCTTAGTTCTGATGAAGAGTCATTCGGACTCGAAACGTTAACTGTGTTCCTCTCCGCAGATGCTGTCAGACCTGCTGAGTTTTTCCAGGTATTTTTGTTGTAGAAGGTCAACACTCCCTCAGCATCACACTGGAGTGTCAGTGCACATTAGACGCTGAGCCTGTGAACTGGAACTTGAGCCCATGACATAATGACTTGTGGGGGGTGAACCAATGAGCTAAACCTGACACTTATTTGCAACAGTTTGGGGTATTTCATATTGGGCCAGAGTTCGCTGTCAAAGGGATCAGTGATGATCATGGTACTCATTATGACTTCTGCGCAAATAGCAAACAACATTTGAATTATTTAAAGGATTGGGTTTTCACAGCCAGTTTGCTTTATCAGCAATTTACTTTGTTAATTATTCAGAGATCTGGGTGCCACTAGCTCGGCCAGCATTTATTGCCCATCCCTATTTGCCCCCCGAGAAGATGATGATGAACCTCCTTGAACCGCTGCAGTCCATGTGGCTTAAGTACACCCACGGTGCTATTAGGAAGGTAGTTCCAGGATTTTGACCCAGTGGCAGAAATATATCACCATTCCTTCACTAAGTCAGGATGTTAAGTGGCTTGGAGGGGAAACTGCTGTTGGCGATGCTCCCATGCATCTGCTGCCCTTGTCCTTCTAGATAGTAGAGGTCATTGGTTTGGAAGGTGCTATCAAAAAAGCCTTGGATAGTTTCTGCAGTGCATCTTTTAGATGGTACACACTGCTGCCACTGTGCATCAATGGTGCAGCAAGTGAATGTTTAAGGTGGTGGAAAGGTTGCCAATCACTCAATTTCCAGTAAGCTTCAAGAATTAAACTCAGTAATTGTTTATAAGGGAATGTTTTATGGAGCCAATGTTGAAAACTACAATTTACAGCAAGTAGGTAACATGGTTATTAGTTCAATGACAAAGTTACGCTTCCTTGTAGTTAAGGTTTAAAAAAATCTGATGGTTCAGATAGTGCATTAACCTGCCAGCTTTGAAATGACAATATTAAAGATGCCAGTAGTAAACTACCTAGGCCTCAAGCTCAGGAACTCCCTCCCTAAACCCACCTCTCTTACCTTTTACCAAGTTCCTTGAAGTCAACTTTCTTTAGCAAGTTTTTGGTCAACTATCCTAATATCTCATGAGGCTTGGCATCAAATTTTATTTGATTACACTGTGAAGTGCCTTGGAATGTTTGATTAAATTAAAAGGTGTCATATCCAAATTGCAGTGTGTTGCCCTTCCCTTTATAATAAAAGAGTCCATGAGAAGAGTTACATTTCATATGATCCTTAATACACTGCCTGAAAGGGTGGCGAAAGGAGATTCAATAGTAACTTTCAAATGGGGATTGGGCAAAGGCATTGAAAAAGGGCCATTTAAGACCATAGGGATAGAGCAGGGAAGTGGGACTAATTAGATCAATTCAAGGAGTAGGCACAGACCTGAGCCAAATGGTCTCCTTCTGTGTTGTAAGATTCGATGTTACTATAACTCGACTTCCACTTTTCAGGTTGACAGTAGTGGCAGCAAATTGAAGACAGTCATGTAGAGCATACAGACACCATATCAGTCCACTATCAAGTAGTTTATTGTTTTACTTAAATATAGGTAGGACAAAAAACACAAAACAAATCCTGCAATCACACTTGGGGGGAGATAGTGGTATAATGGCAATGTCACCAGACGAGTAATCCAGAGACCCAAATTAATGCTCTGGAGACATGGGTTCAAATCCCACCATCGCAGCTGGTGGAACTTGAATTCAATTAATAAATCTGGAATATAAAGCCAGTCTCAGTAATGGTGACCATGAAACTATCGATTGTTGCAAAATCCCATCTGGTTCACTAATGTCCTTTAGGAAAGGAGATCTGCTGCCCTTACCTAGCTTGGTCTAAATGTGACTCCAGAACCACCGCAGTGTGGTTGACTCTTAACTTCCCCCTGCAATGCCTGGCAAGCCACTGAGTTCATTTGCAATGAAGGGATGGGCAACAAATGCTGGCCTTACCAATGACACCACATCTCACGTAAGAAAAAAAAAACTTTGCCTCCGTAGTGAGATCCGATATCCAAAATACTGCAATTGTAAATTGCAGAGACCCAGAGTCAGCAAAACCACCGGTTTCTGAGCTGCCTGAAGGGATAGTTAAACCCCTTGCCCTTGACCACCCCTCTCCCAAACTGGACCATATTAAATCCAGTGACCAGACCAGCAGGCGTGGTGAGGAACAGGATGCCTTGGTTGACAGCCCCAAAATTCCTGCCTCAGACAAATATCCTCTCGGTATTGAAAATATATAGAGACTACAGTGCCTCCTAAAGCAGCTCCGCACCATTAAAGATCAACTATTAAAGATAATCCCCCTTTAATGAGACCTCATTTGTACTCCTCATGCTGCTTAAATCTGCATTCCAGTGTCACAATGATTAATCAACTGGGCTAAGAGCGATTTTTTTTTATCTTCCAACACCCAACAGGGATCATGCCTTCAAAACACAGCCACCTCCCTCCTTTCCATATTTCAATTTTATACTCCACCCATCAATGTGCACCCTTCCCCCTTCCCAAAAACCACTATAACCCACCCACCCTCAGCTCCCTCTTGACCATAACAAAACATTTTAAAAGACAGGCGCTCCCAGACAAGCAACACCCACAATTGTCTCATTGTAAGTGCCTATGGCAGGCAAAGAACTCAATTGCATATTTGTGAAAGACAGAGAGGGGAAAAATAGCTTAAAGGTAATGATAATTTGAGTTACTTAACACTTAAGTAGTTTATAATTGTTTGTGATTACAGGTGTGTTACCAGTAACAGTGGGAGGAGCAATTAAATGAAAGACATATTAATAGCATTAAGCAAATATGCTGACAGCATTAAAACGCATTACAGCAGTTACAGCATTTCAAAAGTACTTCATTGGTTGTCGGTGCTTTGAACTTACACCATGAATGATAAATTTATACAGTATCTTCATAATTTTATAACTTTTATAACAAATTATTGCTCCTTTTACGACCTCAGGACATCCCAAGTCACTTTACAAAGTAGTTATTTGGAAGTGTAGTCACCATTGTAATATAGGAAACAGAGCAGCCAATTTGCACACAGCAAGATCCCACAAACAGCAATGTGATGGTAACCAGATAGTGTGTGCACTTAAAAGTGATGTGGGTTGAGGATAAACATTGGCCAGAACATTACCCTAACAGGGTTGAAACTCTGAAACTCCCCTTCTCATGCAGAGGACAGACATAGCCTGGGCTTAACATTTCATCTGAAATAGTGCTTCCAGCACTCCCCCAGTACTGCACTGGAGCCTACATTTGTGTTCCAGTCTCTGCAGTGGGACTTCAACCTACAGCCTACTTGAAGCTGCAGTGGGATATGAACATTTTGACTCAGGGTCGAGTGCGCTGCCAAAAGGCTTGACAGTGGTCTTCGGCTCTCCTTCGACAGTGCGCATACTAACAAAATCTCAGCAATCATCAAATCACTTTAAAGAAAAGGAATCAACTTTCACTCTTAGGCGACAATGAATATGTTTAGCTCTTTGCTATTTAGTTTATACTGAATACCGACCAGTTCAAAAGACAGATCTAGCTCACATAGGATGTTGGGCACAGAAACAGGCTGCTCAATCCAACCAGTCCACGCCAACATTTAGGCTCCACTCATATCGAATCCTATCAGTCTATTATTCCTTTCTCCCCCCACGTGCATATCTAACTTCCCCTTAAATGCATCTGTACTATTTATCTCACTCTCATTAACAAGCCAACAGTAGGGATTGCCAGAACACATGCTGAATAGCCCTTAAAATGCGCACACAAATTAGTGTTAAAGTGCATTTTCACTCCTAAAGCTCAAACTCCTCAGTGCAGTTTAAATAACATGCCACTCAATGGAATGGATACTTTAAAATTACATTTTGTTTAATGAAAGGCTTCTCCCAGCAAGATCCTCAAAATATTATTGCACACATGAAGGTAAAAGCGAGGTTCACTAAGTGACAAAGGGTGAGAGATGTGTGGTGAGAGAGCACTCAAAGTCCCAGCACTGGCTGTCTTCACATAACCTGCATTTTCAGGAGTAGGGTCAACTTGCAGACTAGTTAATGATGACTCCAGCTATTTCTCTCCTGCACAGAGATCAGCCAATTCGCTCTTTTACCAGTCGTCGTCGCAGTGCTGCAGCCATCCTTTTTTTTGGATTTAGTGGATGGTTTTACAGCTGAATGCCCTTGCTGCTGCTAATGCCCTCCATTTATCCAGATGGGAACCAGCCCCAATGCAGACTGGCTTTGCCTGCGCACCAGTGGCTGGGTTCCTAGGCAGCAACATCCTGGAGCGGGACTCAAACTCGGCGCATCCTGGCTCAGAGGGAGATCAGCCAACTCAGCTAACAACTTAACCCGAGACCTTCCTGATTTGCCCAGCAACATGCCAAACTATTGTCAGGAGTCTGCAGGAATATTTGCAGGCTACGGTCTGCACTGCTTCTGTGTGTTCCAAATTGGTGCAAAATAAAGAGAACTGTAAAATAACCAAGTTATTAATAACATTATTTTCCAAACCTTTGGAGAAATTGAGAAGTTTGTAACAAGATCTATTTTGCAAACCGAGGATGGAGATAGAGATTTGTTTTCCACTCCTACATGAGCAACACATACATTCCTTCAAACTTCTAATTTAAATGTAAAAAGACAACTGGTGTTCTCACTGGAATTAATACACCTGCAAATCTGCTCCTGATAATTCAAGATATTTTTTAAAAACGCAAATTAAGCAGCCTTGAATTATTGGTGTGTAGTAAAAATATAACCCCAAGCCAACAGACGTCTAATGCTGTACTGCACAATAAGCTTCCGGTATACTTAGTGGATTATCTCAAATTGATACACCAGTAGGTCATGTTTGAATTGCAAAATAATTTTTAAAATAAGCAATGTAATTAGCATAGCAAAGTGGGAACATAGTGCTAAAAAACAAAAAATTGAATCTTCAGTTTAATTTAAGGGATTCTGAATGGCAAGTCTACACAGTTCTCCCCTGATTCGGAGTTTGGAGGGTGGAATCTAACTGCACAGGGGGTGTTTTTCTCCACAGATGATGGGGACGTGCACTGCAAGCATTTTTCCTTACACAGCACTAAAATCCCACTGATAACACGGACAGACAAGATGCAATTGTGCAAGACTCATGATTGTCAAGACGGTTGCGCTGTCTCTGCATTTCAGGGATCAATGAATGAACAACAACTAGGTAAGAGTTTTAAGAATTGCAAGCAAGCATACGTAGGCACAGGGTAATTATGCTGTTCACAGTTGGCAAAAAAAAAAGTTAGTTGCTAAGTAACTGCTTCACCATTAATGGGAACCTACCGAATAGCTGAGTATTTGAACACAAGTGTTAAGAACTCAGAAAACCAAAATAAAAACACACCAATTAGGAAGAGTCACATTCCCATCACTGAAATATTATTTTTCTCGCTGCCAAGTCCAAGTATTTGGAGTAGATCCCAATTCTCATCACTGGCAAGACATTTCTAAAGAATGAATTACCTTGGGCACAATCAAGGTATATTCCAACTAAAGGGAATGGTAGGGCGAGCAAATCCAGAGCTCCCTGGATGAAAACGCAGATCGAAATTAAGATAAAGAAAAAAAAGTGCGTTTATGACAGATATCAGGTAGAAAATACAATTGAGAACCAAAAGGATTACAGAAAGTTTAGAGGGGAGGTGAAAAAGCATAAGGAAAGCAAAGAGGGGTTATGAGAAAAGACTAGCAGCCAACATATAGAGGAACTCCAAAGTCTTCTATAGACAAAAATACTAAAAGGGTGGTAAAAGGAGGAGTAGGGCCAATTAGGGACCTAAAAGGGAATTTACACATGGCCGAAGGGGCGTTGGCTGAGGTATCAAAAGATAACTTTGCATCCGTCTTTACCAAGGAGGTAGATTCTACTCAGGCCATGTGACAGACGAGGGAACTCTGTCACTAGAAGGGTTCAAAATTGTTAAGGAGGAAGCGCTGAATAGATTGTTGGCACAGAAAATTGACAAGGCACCGGGACCAGACGAGATGCATCCCAGGATATTGAAGGAAGTGAGTGTAGAAATTGCAGCAGCACTGGAGAATTGCAAACGTTATGCCCTTGTTCAAAAATGGTTGTAAGGATAAGCCCAGCAATTACAGGCCAGTCAGTTTAACTTCAGTGGTGGGCAAGATCCTAGAAATAATTATTCAGGATAGAATTAGTAGTGACATGGAAAAGTATGGGTTAATAAGAAAGAGCCAGCATGGATTTCCAAAGGGGAAATCATATTTAACTAGCTTGGAGTTCTTTGAAGAGCAAACAGAAAAGGTCGATGAGGGTAATGCTGTTGACGTGGTGTACATGGACTTTCAAAAGGCATTTGATACAGTGCCACACAACAGACTTGAGAAAATACATTACTCATGGAATAAAAGGGACAGTAGCAACACGGATACAAACTTGGCTGAAAGTAAGGAAGGAGAGAGTAATGATCAATGGGTATTTTTCAGGCTGGAGGAAGGTTTGTAGTGGAGCTCCCCAGGGGTCGGTATTGAGACTCTTGCTTTTCCTGATATACATTAATGATCTGGATCTTGGTGTGCAGGAGACAATTTCAAAGTTTGCAGATGATACGAAGCTTGGGAGTGTTATAAACTGCAAGAACAGTGTCGCACTTCAAAAGGACAGACAAGTTGGTGGAGCAGGCAGATACGTGGCAGATGCAGTTCAATGTGGAGAAGTGTGAAGTGATGCATTTTGGTAGGAAGAACATGAACAGACAAAATAAAATGTGAAATTTTGATGGAGGTGCAAGAGCAGAAAGGCCTGGGTGTATAAGTGCATAGATCATTGAAGGTGGCAGGACAGGTAGAGAGAGCAGTTAATAAAGTATCCTGGGCTTTATTAATAGGGACATAGAGCACAAGAGCAAGGAGGTTATGCTGAATTTATATATGACACTCATTAGGCCCCAGCTGGAGCAGTGTACACAGTTCTGGGTGTCACATTATAGGGAGGATGTGGACACATTGGAGAGTGTACAGAAGAGGTTTACAAGAATGGCTCCAGGGATGAGAAACTTCAGGTACAAAGACAGATTGGAAAGGTTTTAACTGTTGTCCTTGGAGAGAAGGCAGTTGAGAAAAGAATTGATAGAGATGTTCAAACTCATGAGGGGGCTGGACAGAGTGGATAGGGAGAAGCTGTTCCCGCTCATGAAGGATCAAGAACGAGAGTGCACAGATTTAAAGTGATTTGCAAAAGAAGCAAATGTGACATGAGAAAAAAAACTTTTTCACACAGTGGTTCAGGTCTGGAATGCACGGCCTGGAAGTGTGGTGGAGGCAGGTTCAATCGAGGCATTCAAGAGGGTATTAGATAATTAGAAACAATGTGCAGGGGTACAAGGAAAAGGCAGGGCAATGGCACTAGGTCATAATGCTCATTTGGAGAGCCAGTGCTGACACGATGGGCCTCCTGCTGTGCCACTGAAATTCTGTGAATTGTAGGCCCTTCTACCCTCTCTCAAAGCCTGAAGCAACATTAGCAGAATCAAAAACAAAAATAAAAATACCTGGAAAAACTCAGCAGGTCTGACAGCATCTGTGGAGAAGAACACAGTTAACGTTTCGAGTCCGTATGACTCTTCAACAGAAGAATCAAATTGAGGGTCAGGTAGAAGTAAATTACAATAGGATGCCACTGGGTAGATAGGAGCAGGCTGTTTCCTGTAACTGAGGGGTTGTCGATACATGATCAGTAAATCTCTTGCATTTAATAAAGAGGAACTCATTTACACTGAGATGGGAGGCTGTGAAATTCATTTCCCAGCTTGGTGATTTGAAGCAGAAACTAGGCTATCATTCAGGATTAAAACTGACTGGTGGAAGCAAAACAGGGAATATTATGGGTAGATGTGATTAGGAGTATTGTGTTCATGTGAAGGATAAACTCTGATGCAACCTCATCATGGATGCTTCGCCAGGACTGCTGGCATCACTTAGGGCTGTTCTCTACCCTTGGCCTTCGGTATGTGATCCAGCAGTTTTGGAAAGCCAATGTAATATTGGTAACGCTAAATGACAGATGATGCATTAAATGACGTCCATCTGTTCAGATTTCTTTTTTTTTCTCCATTCATTTTTGGGCTGAGAGTCACTGGCTAGGTCAGCATTATTGTGCATCCCTAATTACCTCAAAGATCTGGTGGTGAGTTTTGCATCTCAACGGCTTACTAAGCCACTTCAGAGCGAACCACATTGGCCAGATGAACCGTCAGTGACAAGTTTCCTTCCCTAAAGGGTAAAAAGGGCTTGGTTTTAAAATTCTCATTGTTGTTTTCAAATCCTTCCATGGCCTCTCTCTCTCCCCCATCTCCAACCTCCTCCAGCCCTACAGCTCAGACCTCTGGCCTCTGCCTCATCTCCAATTTTCATTGTTCCACCTCATTCCTCCTCCACCACCATCAGTGGGCATGTCTTCAGTTGCATGGCCCTAAGCTCTGGGATTCATACCATAAACATCTCTCCTCCTTTAAAATGCTCCTTAAAAGAAAAATCTACCTTTGACCAAGCCTTTGGTCACCTGTTGGTGTCAAAACTCTAAAGTGCACTGTGACATTTTACCAATTTAAAAGTGCTATATAAATGCAAGTTTTTATTATTTGTAGTAGGTTTTTAAATGACAGACCAACAGCTTCATGATCACTTTATCTGACACCACCTCAACCAACCAACCCTCCGCAACACCTGTGCTCCTCTAATCCTGGCCTCCTGAGCATTCCCGATTTTAACTGCTCCACCATTGGTGCACGTACGTTCAGTTACCTGGGCCATAAGCTCTGGAGTTCCCTCCCTAAACCTGGAAAACTCACCTTCCTCATTTAAGGTGTGCCTTAAAACCTGCCTTATTGATCAAGCATTTGGCCATCTGTTCACGTGGCTCGGTGTCGTATTTTAGTGTAATAACGTTCCTGTGAAGCGTCTTGGGTTTTACGATGTTAAAAGCATTGCATAAATACAAGTTATTCCAGGTATATTAAAAAAAAAGTTCAAAGATGGTGAAATGAAAACAGAAAATGCTGGAAAAACTCAGCAGACCTGGCAGCATCTGTGGAGAGAGAAAAGAGTGTTAAGGTTTTGAGCCAGTGTGACCCTTCTTCAGAGGACAGGCTTGAGTTTTTCCAGCATTTTCTGTTTTTAATTCAGATTTTCAGCATTCACAGTATTTTGCTTTTGTCCGAGCGTCATGAAGTCTGAGCTCACATTCTCTAGGTTATTAGACCAGTAATATAAATCACTGTAAGACCACACCAATAGATTACAGGGCACTTGTTAAAGCTGGGCAGGGAGGTCGCCTAGATGGTTTTTCAGCTCACTGACATTGGTACCATGCTGCTGTGTAAGGTTACTGCAATGCAGAAGTAATTTGTCGCTTGAAATGTATTGTGAAGGTTTGGCATGACAAAGCACAATGTCATTTTTTAAATATTAAGTCATAGGAAAACCTACTCCACCAGTTTGTCAGCTGGGAGAATGCATATAGTCATGTACACTACCTGCAGAAGCAGTTCAACAACAGGGTGCACGGACGCCAATCTGTTATTTGACACCATGGGCAAAGTGTTAAAGCACAATGACTCTTGATCAAAGTAGAGTAAAGCAGGAAGCTCCAGGCTGTTCAGTGACTTGATCTGCAGAATTTTCCTATCAGGGCATGTGGGAGGGTTTGGCACCTTAAAAAGTTCCCAAATCCTACAACCTAATACTGTACCTGCATTACTAAAATATACACAAAAACCACACTGTACCGATGGAAAAAAATCATTAACAGCTGTTTACTCAAGGTGAAAATGGTGTTTTATGTTCTGTGAATATTTGCCAGCCTCAGCTGACCATTAACCACAAAATTATTTTTTATAATCTGACCTTCACTGCCATTCCTCAGTTTGGAAGTTTCATCCATCTCACAGCACTGTCAGTGATTTGAGGCATTGGATTATATTAAAGATGCTATACCAATGCAATGTTGTTACTTATCTCTCGCATGCTCCAAATGTTACATGTTTCATGGACATGCTATTAATATTGACCTGAAAGTGAAGAGTATGGCATCTAAAAGAGTCATGGCTGAACAGAGAAAGCACCCATATTACACAACAGTACACGCCAAGCACAGGAGAAAACAGATTTGTCTCAAGTCAGGAGTAATTAATTTCAGTTGCAAAGTGCTCTAATAACATTTGTGAAGATGTGTTTAAATTTTATTCAAATTAAGTACTTTCAAAGCGTACAATGTTGTAATGTAGGAAACAAACATACAAACTAAATTCCTTAGCTCATATCACCACCGTCACCACCCCTTTGTCCTTTTGTCTATGACATCTTTGGCAATCTCTTAAAACAAAAACAAAAATACCTGGAAAAACTCAGCAGGTCTGGCAGCATCTGTGGGAGGGAGCACAGTTAACGTTTCGAGTCCGCATGACTCTTCTTGTGGACTCAAAACGTTAACTGTGCTCCCTTGCACAGATGCTGCCAGACCTGCTGAGCTTTTCCAGGTACTTTTGTTTTTGTTTTCGATTTCCAGCATCCGCAGTTTTTTGCTTTTGGCAATATCTTCTTTGCCTCCACCTATCACTGGCCCTCTATCCAGCACTACTTGTCCCCCCCCTCCCCCACCTCAAACAGCTTATATTTCTACTCATTTCTATTTTTCTTTAGTTCTGATGAAGAGTCATATGGACTCGAAACATTAACTGTTCCGCTCCGCAGATGCTGTCAGACCTGCTGAGTTTTTCGAACTATTTTTGTTTCATGCAAACTAGGAGGAGTAGACCATTCAGCCCCTTGAGCCTGCTCCATGATTCAATAAGATCATGCCTGATCCGATTGTGGCCTCAACTCCACATTCCACCTACCCCCGAAAACCTTTGACGTAGAATGCAGCCACCAAATACACACAAAACCAATGTGTTACAATCAGATAGTTTTTTTTATATATATTGAAGTAATGCTGGTTGAGGAATAAACAGAGAATGGCCTGTTTCTCTTCACAACGTGCCTCACATTATTTTACATCCAGGCCGGGATTGGGGAGGGGGGGGGGAGAAGATAGGCAAGGCCTCTATGTTTCATCTGGAAGACAGCACTTCCAACAGTGCAACATTCTCTCAGTACTACACTTGGAACAAGAAAAACCACTTTGGTAATGCAGGAGTTGGATCAATCAGCGTGTTTCCATATAACACATGTAAAGAGCCCTGTCTACGTGTGGATAGTGGATAGATAGGGCTATATTGACAATGCTCACTGGAAACAGAGTGCAGTATCAGGGGTGAAGGCCAGTGTAGCTTTAGTTAATTGTGCAGTGATCTAATCTAATGCACATCAGCTGTTTTGTTCATTTACTTCAAGCATGATCATTTGAATGTTTGCATAGTGTCAGCATGTTACCAGAATACACAACTCATTCTCTGGTAGGATCAATGAGGAGGAAATAACAGCATACCCTGGTAAACAATGAAAGGCATTAATGAAAAATTCAACTACCCCCAAGTACCCATTGTCTATTTATTTTAATTTTGCTCAGCTTTTCTCTGCAGGATTCACAATGAGACAATTAACTTAAGCCCTTCCTTCCATTGATAATATGCGAATCGATGCAGCTTCTGATAGTGCTCTGGCCAACGTGGAACCACTGCTGAGACAACTTTGCATTAAAATAGTAAAAACAGAAAATGCTGGAAATAATCAGCAGGCCAGGCAGCATCTGTGGAGAGAGAAACAGGAGGAAATGGTTCAGTCTGACAACCATTCATCAGAATTGAAAAACATTAAGCGATGTAACAGGTTTTAAGAAAATAGAGACAGGAGTGAGTGAAGGGTGGACTAAAAGGGTGTGTAATAGAGTGGAAGGCAGGGGAGACTGAATGGCAAAATGGATTATGGTGCAAGGTCAAAGTGTGTGGTCGTAATGGGACATGTAAGTATATCAGCAGATGGACTTTAGAGGAGTGTAAATGGAGAGATCAAAACCATTACCAACACCTGTTGTCTGAAAAAAAACAGGTGGCTTGGTTATGCTTTTAAGTTATTGAAATCAATGTTGAGCCCAAAAGGTTGTAAGTTCCTAACTGAAAGATGAGGTGTTGTTCCTCTAGCTTCACTGGCACAGAGGCAGAGAGCAGACATCAGAGTGAGAGAGAGAGAGAGGCAGCAACCAAAAGTTTGGGATCACACTTGCAGACTGAACAGCTGTGTCCAGCAATGTGGTCACCCAATCTGCGATTGGTCTTCCCAATATATAGAGGAGGTCACATAGTAAGCCGCAGCTACAAGCAAATCACTGTTTCACCTGGAAGGAGAGTTTGGGGTCGTAAATGGTGAGGAGGGAGGTGAAAGGACAGGTATTGTATCTCCTTCGCATGGATGGAAAGAAACAAAGGGTGGTCAATCTGAAATATTAACTCAGTTTCGCTCCCCACAGACACAGCTGACCTGCAGAGTCTTTTCAGTATTTTTGTGTTATTTCAGATTTCTATCATCCACAGTACTTTGCACTTGTATTAGGAAATTCTGTCAACCGCATCGACTCCAACAGAGCAGAAGGTGACACTGCAGTGCTCCCCAAACTCATTCCTGATTTGACCCCATTTTAATGCCTCAGACTATGTGATCCCCAGAATGAAAATTGGACAAGAGGAAGGGTGGTTGAATTGGTAGGGGGCTGGGATTGGGGACAGGAGGTTTAAGCCTGCTGGGTTGGCCCTAAAAATAGCAAACATCAATCCTTCTATAGCCTGTGGTTTTAGCAACCTCAGGACAGACAATTAAGCCACACCCAACAGAAAAAAATGTTTAAAGGGGTCACGCAGTTGTCAAAACTCAGGCCGGGTTCCATGGCCACCACAGCTGTCTCAAGAGCTTGCGGCCCCAAAAATCTCATCCCGCGACCTTACTGGGGGTCACGACCCATAATTTGGGAACCCCTGCTCTACTGTCCTATTTACATGGGGCCCCATCTTTGCGACAGGGCACTTACTTTGGAGCCATAAGGTTGTAGGTTCATGCCGTGCTCTGGAAACTTGAGCACATGAGCTAAACTGGCACTCTGAGGATGTGCCATTTCCAGAGGAAACATTAAACCTGGGCCTCGCCTGTCCTCGCAGCTAAACATGAAAAACCCCATGGCTATATTTCGAGGAGCAGACAAGCTCTCCCCAGTTTCCTGGCCAATATTCATCCCTCAACCACAATTACTAAAAGAAAAATTATCTGGTCATTATCATGTTGCTACTTGAGAGCTTGCTGTGCACAAATTGGTTCCTATATTTCCTTGGTACTGGGCAATGTTTCCCTCCCTAGTTTTTCCATTAGGGAATTTTCAGAGCAGGTGCACAATTAGTGCAGTCGATGGTCACATTAATGAGAAAATCACATTTCCTACATTACTGAAAGTACTTAACCAACCGTAAAGCACTTGGGGACTTTCAGAGGTTGTGAAAGATGCAACATAAATGCAAGTCTTCCTTTAGACCACCCCCCCCCCCAAAAAAAAGGGCCATAAAACTACACAACACAAGTGATACATGCGCACCCCACCCCATCTCCACTACACCTGAGCAATGTCAGAATAATGTCACTCAGCTGGACAGGGAAAGGGAATTTTCCATATGGACAGGTTGAGCACTTTACTAGCGTTAAAAAAAACTATGCATACAAGCCTCAGGGTTTCCAATATTGATTACTCCAGTTCAGCTTTTAAAAGATCCGCTTTTAAGTCTATTGTACTGTTAACTGGCTCTAAACGGCAAAGGGCTCTCAATATTCATGACCTTCCCCAGCCACCCTAAAAAAAACAGGTGCAGAGTTCCCATCAGTGTTGAACACTGGGATATAATGTGGGTGCATAGGATTTAACATTTTAAACTTATGAGCAAGGACACCTCAGAACCTAACAAAGCACCTTCGCTTTGTTGTTTTTTTTTAAAAAAGGTACACATTTTGTAGAGATTCGAAAACACAAAAACACTCTCAAGAGCACAAAGCACTTCGTTATGTTAATGAAAGGCGTATTATAAATGCAAACCGATGCTGCTGAGTACAACTCTGCCACAACTGCCTTTCAGACTTCGCCCTCTGAATCCTTTTAAAGATGCAAGTCATTCCGCCTCCCACTAGCATTTCTGCTTCATGACGAGTTCACAACTACCCTCTGCGAGAGAGATGATTGAGAGTCAGGCATTGTCCAACAAGGGGAGGCAAGACAATCAATCCTATATGGCTCTGGCAGTCTCTGCTTTTCACCCATCCACTCCTGCCACTGACCGAAGGCAGACACAGCACAGCACGGTCAGCCAGCTTGGATAGATAATATGAGACAATGAAAGGTTGCATCATTATCACACCTACCATTTTACCATCTCCCCCCTCCCCCGATTCCTACCTAAGCTTTTAAAAACACTCGAGCGCGCGCGCACACACAAAAAGTTCAAGATTCGATCCAAAAACACTTAACATGTTTAGCTTTGAAATGCTGTGTGTAAATCCACAATTGCGCTGCTTAACACATTTCTCTCCCCCACCTCAAAACAGCTGTCATCCCTTCAGACAAATTAATGCTTTAATTATATAGAACACACACACACACACACACACAGTCAGTTGGAGGGGGGGGGGGGGGTGGAATCTTGAATTATCTGGGATCTGACAAAACGAGAAAACAAGCAGCAATGTTTCGGACCCCAGATAAAGGGGCCACTGAGAGACGGAATGAATGCGCTCCCAGGGCTGACAGGCTTGTTTAACCAGACTCTGTAAAGACGCTTTCCACAGAGGCAGTTAATAATAATAAAGAAACCAGGCGACGGCTGCAAATGAATGAATAATAAACAAAAGGCGAAAAAAAACCCGTAACCGTTTCTCCTGAGGTGAGGGAAACAAAGCCAAAAAAAAAAAAGCGAACTCAACGCGACTGGGTGGTGGGGGGGGGGAAGAAGACAGAAAAAATATACAACCAAACCAACGATTAACACAAACCATTCGCAAGTGAAGGGAAAAGGGGTACAAGACACAGAGATTTTAACCCTCCAAATAAAAGTTACGCGTTAATAAAAAGTCACCACCCCCCCCCCCCCCCCCCCCCCCACAAAAAAAAAGTTTGAGATGATCCTGCAGTGAGGGCAGAATAAAAACACGAAGAAACCAGCATCGAGCGAGAGAGCCAGACAGGAGCAAAGGGAGAGAGAATAAAAAGAGCAAGTGGGATACAAGGAAAAAAAAAAAGCAAGTGAGAGAAAAAAAGATCAAACGGGTCCGCCCGGAGGAATGTTTCACTCTTTCCGAAGCCGCCAGGATGAGTTTTTTACCTGCTAACAGGTAGAGCAGAGACACTGTAACCAATCCGCTCCCTCTTGTATCCATTGCTCAGGTTGTTCTGTACACTCCAACCCTACCTGCTCCATCCCACAGGCACCGTCACTTCCGGGCAACATTCCCACAGCGGTGACCTCCCAGCCACTGGACAAATGTAACACAGGGAGGGGGAATGGGGGGGGAAGATGAAGGGGGGGGAGGGGGGGGGAAGATGAAGGGGGGAGGGGGGGGGGAGGGTGAAGGGGGGAGGGGGGGGGAAGGGTGAAGGGGGGGAGGGGGGGGGAAGATGAAGGGGGGGAGGGGGGGGAAGATGAAGGGGGGGAGGGGGGGGAAGATGAAGGGGGGGAGGGGGGGGGAAGGTGAAGGGGAGGGGGGGGAAGATGAAGGGGGGGGGGGGGAAGATGAAGGGGGGAGGGGGGGGGAAGATGAAGGGGGAGGGGGGGGGAAGATGAAGGGGGGAGGGGGGGGGGAAGATGAAGGGGGGAGGGGGGGGAAGATGAAGGGGGGAGGGGGGGGGAAGATGAAGGGGGGAGGGGGGGGGAAGATGAAGGGGGGAGGGGGGGGGGAAGATGAAGGGGGGAGGGGGGGGGAAGATGAAGGGGGGAGGGGGGGGGAAGATGAAGGGGGAGGGGGGGGGAAGATGAAGGGGGGAGGGGGGGGGAAGATGAAGGGGGGAGGGGGGGGAGATGAAGGGGGGAGGGGGGGGGAGATGAAGGGGGGAGGGGGGGGAGATGAAGGGGGGAGGGGGGGGGAGATGAAGGGGGGAGGGGGGGGGGCAGATGAAGGGGGGAGGGGGGGGGAAGATGAAGGGGGGAGGGGGGGGGAAGATGAAGGGGGGAGGGGGGGGGAAGATGAAGGGGGGAGGGGGGGGGAAGATGAAGGGGGGAGGGGGGGGGAAGATGAAAGGGGGAGGGGGGGGGGAAGATGAAGGGGGGGAGGGGGGGGGGAAGATGAAGGGGGGGAGGGGGGGGGGAAGATGAAGGGGGGAGGGGGGGGGAAGATGAAGGGGGGAGGGGGGGGGGAAGATGAAGGGGGAGGGGGAGGGGGGGGGAAGATGAAGGGGGAGGGGGAGGGGGGGGAAGATGAAGGGGGGAGGGGGAGGGGGGGGAAGATGAAGGGGGAGGGGGAGGGGGGGGAAGATGAAGGGGGGAGGGGGGGGAGATGAAGGGGGGAGGGGGGGAGATGAAGGGGGGGGAGGGGGGGGAAGATGAAGGGGGGGAGGGGGGGGGAAGATGAAGGGGGGGAGGGGGGGGAGATGAAGGGGGGGAGGGGGGGGAAGATGAAGGGGGGGAGGGGGGGGAAGATGAAGGGGGGGGAGGGGGGGGAGATGAAGGGGGGGGAGGGGGGGGAAGATGAAGGGGGGGAGGGGAGGGAAGATGAAGGGGGGAGGGGGGGGGAAGATGAAGGAGGGGGAGGGGGGGGAAGATGAAGGGGGGAGGGGGGGGAAGATGAAGGGGGGAGGGGGGGGGAGATGACGGGGGAGGGGGGGGAAGATGAAGGGGGGAGGGGGGAAGATGAAGGGGGGAGGGGGGGGAAGATGAAGGGGGGGGGAAGATGAAGGGGGGAGGGGGGGAAGATGAAGGGGGGGAGGGGGGGGGAGATGAAGGGGGAGGGGGGGGAAGATGAAGGGGGGAGGGGGGAAGATGAAGGGGGGAGGGGGGGAAGATGAAGGGGGGAGGGGGGGAAGATGAAGGGGGGAGGGGGGGGAAAGATGAAGGGGGGAGGGGGGGGGAAGATGAAGGGGGGAGGGGGGGAAGATGAAGGGGGGAGGGGGGGAAGATGAAGGGGGGAGGGGGGGGAAGATGAAGGGGGTTGGGGGGGAGATGAAGGGGGGGAGGGGGGGGGAAGATGAAGGGGGTTGGGGGGGAGATGAAGGGGGGGGAAGATGAAGGGGGGAGGGGGGGGAAGATGAAGGGGGGGGGAGATGAAGGGGGGAGGGGGGAGATGAAGGGGGGGAGGGGGGGAAGATGAAGGGGGGAGGGGGGGAAGATGAAGGGGGGAGGGGGGGTGAAGATGAAGCGGGGGAGGGGGGGAAGATGAAGGGGGGAGGGGGGGAAGATGAAGGGGGGGGGAAGATGAAGGGGGGAGGGGGGGAAGATGAAGGGGGGAGGGGGGGAAGATGAAGGGGGGGGGAGATGAAGGGGAGAAGATGGGGGAAAGGGGGGAATGGAGGGGGAAAAGGGGGGAATGGGGGAAAGGGGAGGGGGAATGGGGTGGAGGGGGGAGCAATGAGGGAAGGGGGAATGGGGGGAATGGGGAGAGCGAGAATGGGGGGAATGGGGAGGGGGGAATAAGGGGAAGGGGGGAATGGGGGAATGGAGGGGAAAGGGAATGGGGGAGGGGGAGGGGGAATGGCGGGGAAGGGGAAGAGAGGAGGGAACGGGGGAGGGGGAATGGGGGGAATATGGGGGGTGGGGAATGGGGAGGGGGAGGGGTTTGGGGGGAATGGAGGGGGTGGAGGGAATGGAGGGGAAGGGGAGGAGGGGAATGGGGGGAGGAGGGGAATAGTGGGTGGGTGGGTGGGGGGAAGGGGGAAAGGGGTGGGGGGGAATGGGGGAAGAAGGGGAGGGGAAGGAGCGGGGAGGAGGGTGGCGGGGGAATGGGGGAAGCTGGGAGGGGAAGTGTGAGGGGAAAGATGGGGGAGGGGAGGAAGGGGAGGGGAAGGAGGGGGAGGGTTAGGAGGGGGGAGGGGGAGGGGAGAAGGAGGAGGGGGGAGGGGAAGGAGAGGGAGGGGAGGAAGGGGGAGGGGAAGGAGGGGGAGGGGAGGAGGGAAGAAGTGGGAGGGGGAAGAAGGGGGGAGGGGGAAGGGGGGGGAAGAAGGGAGGGGGTAAAAGGTGGGAGGGGGAGGGGGGAGAAGGGGGGAGGGGGAAGGACGAGGTAGGGGGGAGGAGGGAGGAGGGGAATGGGGGGGAGGAGGGGAAGGGGTGGAAGTAGGGGAGAAGTGCAGGGTAGGGGGGAAGAAGGAGGGGGAGGAGAGGGAGGGAGGAAGAGGGGGAGGGGTGAGGAGGGGAAGAAGGGGGAGGGGGAAGAAGCGTGGAGGGGGAGGGGGAAGGACGAGGTAGGGGGGAAGAAGGGGGGAGGGGGCAAGGACGGGGTAGGGGGAAGGATGGGGCAGAGGGGATGGGGGAGGAGGGGGGAGAAGGGGGAGGAGGGGGGAGGGAGAGGGAGGGAGGGGGAGGGAGAGGGAGGGGAAGAAGGGGGTAGGGAGGGGGGATGGAGGGTGGAAGGAGGGGGGGGAGAGAGGGGGAAGAAGGGGGGAGGGAAGGGGAAGAAGGAGGATGAGGTGAGGGGGAAGAATGGGGGGAGGAGGGGGAAGAATGGGGGGAGGAGGGGGAAGAAGGGAAGGGGAGGAGGAGCGCGGGGAATAAGCAGAGGTGGGGTGGGGGAGAATAAGGGGGGAAGATGGGGAGGATGGAAGAAGGGGAGGGGGTGAAGAAGGGCAGGGGAGGAGGGGAATGGGGGGGAGGAGGGGAAGGGGTGGAAGTAGGGGAGAAGTGCAGGGTAGGGGGGAAGAAGGAGGGGGAGGAGAGGGAGGAGGGGGAGGGGTGAGGAGGGGAAGGAGGAAGAAGGGGTGAGGGGGGAAAAGGGGGGAGGGGGAGGGGGGAAGAAGGGGGAGGGGGAAGGACGAAGTAGGGGGAAGAAGAGGGGAGGGGGGGGAAGGACGGGGCAGGGGGAGGAGGGGGAGGGGGAGGAGGGGAAGAGGAGGCAGAGAAGGTGGGAGGGGTGGAAGAAGGGGGGAGGGGGGAAGGGCAGGGTAGGGGGGAAGAAGGAGGGGGAGGAGAGGGAGGAGGGGGAGGGGTGAGGAGGGGAAGGAGGAAGAAGGGGTGAGGGGGGAAAAGGGGGGAGGGGGAGGGGGGAAGAAGGGGGAGGGGGAAGGACGAAGTAGGGGGAAGAAGAGGGGAGGGGGGGAAGGACGGGGCAGGGGGGAGGAGGAGGAGGGGAAGAGGAGGCAGAGAAGGTGGGAGGGGTGGAAGAAGGGGGGAGGGGGGAAGGGCAGGGTAGGGGGGAAGAAGGAGGGGGAGGGGGGAGCAGAGGGAAGGAGGAGGAGGGGGAGGGGGTGAGGAGGGGAAGAAGGGGGGAGGGGGGAGGCGGGGGAGGGGGGAAGAAGGGGGAAGGAGGGGGGAGGGGTGAAGGAGGGGAGGAGGGGGGAGGGGGAAGAAGCGTGGAGGGGGAGGGGGAAGGACGAGGTAGGGGAGGAAGAAGGGGGAGAGGGGAAGGAGGGGGAGTGGGGAAGAAGGGGGAGGGGAGAGGGGGAAGAAGCGAGGAAGGGGAGGGGGAAGGACAAGGTAGGGGGGGAAGAAAGGGGGAGGGGGCAAGGACAGGGTAGGGGAAGGAGGGGGGAAGGACGGGGCAGAGGGGATGGTGGAGTAGGGGCGGAGAAGGGGGAGGGTGGAGGGGGAGGAGGGGTGAGGGGAGTGGGGGAAGAAGGGGAGGTGGGAAGGAGAATGGGGAGGGAGGGGGCAAGGGAGGGAGAGGGGGAAGGGAGGGAGAGGGAGGGAGGGGGCGGGGAGGGAGAGGGAGGGAGGGGAAGAAGGGGGTAGGGAGGGAGGAGGGAGGGTGGAAGGAGGGGGAGGGAGGGGGAAGGAGGGGGGAGAGAGGAGGAAGAAGTGGGGAGGGAGGGGGAATAAGAGGGGAGGTAGGGGGGAAGAAGGAGGATGAGGTGAGGGGGAAGAATGGAGGGGAGGATGGGGAAGAAGGGAAGGGGTGGAGGGGCGTGGGGAATAAGCGGAGGTGGGGTGGGGGAGAAGAAGCGGGGAGAAGGGGAGAGGATGAAGAAGGGCAGGGGAGAAGGGGATGGGGGGAGAGGGGGCGGGAGCAAGAAGGGGAATGGGGAGGGGGGAAGAAGGGGAGGGGGAGTGGAGGGGCAGGTAGAAGAGGAGTGAGGGGGAAGAAGGGGGGAAAGAAGGGGAGGGGGGAAGGAGGGGAGGGGAAGAAGGGGGAGGGAGCGGGGGAGAAAGGGGTGGGGGGAAGAAGGGGAGATGGGAAAAAGAGGGGGGAAGGGGAGGGGAGGGAGGGGTAAAGGGGGGAGGGTGGGGGAGGGAGGGGGTAAGAAGGGGGATGGAGGGAGGAAGAAGGGGGACTGAGGTTGAAGAAGGGGGAGGGGGGAAGTAGGGGGAGGGAGGGGGAAGAAGGAGAGGGGGAAGAAGAGGGAGGAGGGTAGGGGGCAAGAAGAGGGGGGAAGAAGTGGGGGGAAGAAGTGGGGGGAGGGGGGAAGAAGAGCGGGGAAGAAGGAGGGGGGTTGGGGGAAGAAGAGGGGAGTGGGGAAGAGAGCGGTGAGGGGGGAAGAAGACGGGGAGAGGAGAGGGGAAGAGGAGGGGGGAAGAAGATGGGAAGGGGGAAGAGGAGGGGGGAAGAAGACAGGGGGAGGGGGGAAGAGGAGGGGTGAAGAACATGGGGGGAGGGGGAAGAGGAGGGGAGAGAAGGGGGGAAAAAGAGGGGGGAGGAGGGAGAAGAAGAGGGGGAGGGGGAGAAGAGGGGAGGGTGGGGGGAAGAAGGGGGGTGGGGGTAGGGAGGGGAGAAGGGGGGAGGGTGGGGGGAAAGAAGAGGGGGAGGAGGAGAAGAGGGGGGAAGAAGGGGGCAGAGGGGGGAAGAAGGGGGAGGAGGGGGGAAGATGAAGGGGGGAGAAGAGAGGGGGAGGGGGAGGGGAGGGGGTAGAAAAGGGGGGGAAGAAGAGGGGGGAGGCGGGGAAGAAGAGGGGGAGGGGGTGAAGAGGAGTGGGGGAAGAAGGGGGGGAGAAGAGGGGGAGGAGGGGGAAGAAGAGGGGCCAGAATGGGGGAGAATGGACGGGGGGGAAGAAGAGGGGGGCGGGGGGGAGAAGTGGGGAGAAGAAGGGGGACGGGGAGGAAGAGGAGGGAGGGGGAAAGAAGTGGGGGAGATGGGGGGAAGAAGAGGGGGGGAGGCGGGAAGAAGAGAGGTGGGAGGGGGAGGGGAGGGGGGAGGAAGAGGGGGAGGGGTCAAGAAGAGGGGGAGGGGGAAGAAGTGGGGGGAAGAGGATGGGGGGAAGAAGATTGGGAGGAGGGGAGAAGGAGAGGGGGGAGGAGGGGGAGAAGAAGGGGGAAGAAGAGGGGGGGAGGAAGGGGAAGAAGAGTGGAGGAGGAGGAGGAAGAAGAGGGGGGAGGAGGGGGCAAGAAGGTGGGGAGAATGGGCGGAGGGGGAGAAGAGGGGGGAAGAAGAGGGGGGAGGGTGGAAGAAGAGGGGTGGAAGAAGGGGGGAGAAGAGGGGGAGGGGGAGGAAGAAGGGGGGAGAAGAGGGGAGGGGGCAGGAGAGGGGGAAAGTAGAGTGGAGGGGGTCAGAAGAGGGGAGGGGGCAGAAGACAGGGAAGAAGAGGAGGGGTCAGAAGAGGGGGAAGAAGAGGGGAGGTGGCAGAAGATGGGGGACTAAGAGGGGAAGGGGTCAGAAGAGGGGGGACTAAGGTGAGGGGGCAGAAGGGGGGAGGGAGTGAATAAGAGGGGAGGGGGAGGAGGGCAGAAGAAGAGTGGAGGGGGCAGGAGGGGGAAAGAAGAGGGGAGGGGGGTGCGGGAAGAAGTGAGGGTGGGGGGTGATGAAGGGAGGGGGAAAAGTTTTGCAAAAACCCACACTGTACTCACCAAGATTCCAGTCCACTGGCTCATTATTCCAAGCATACCAGGTTTTCAAACAAAAAGTTGGTTTTAAGAATACAAGATCAACGACGAGGAAATTCAGTTCCCTGGATAGATTGGAAAAGTTTTGGGCTGTTTTCCTTGCAGCAGAGAATGTTGAGAGGGGATTTGATAAGAGGTGTTCAAATTCATGAGGGCTCTGGACAGCGTCAATAGGGAGAAGCCGTTCCCATGGGCGGAAGGGTCAAGAACAAGCGGGCACAGATTTAAATTAATTGGCAGACGAAGCAATGGCGGTTGGGGGGTGGTGGAAGAGAGAGATCTCCTCACGCTGCAAGCAGTTAGGATCTGGAATGTTCTGCCTGAGAGTGCAGTGGAGGCAGTTTCAATCAAGGCGTCCAAGAGGGAATTGGGTTATTAACTGAAAAGGAAAAACGTGCAGGTATATGGAGAGAAGTCAGGTGAATGGCACTAGGTGCATTGCTCATTCAGAGAGCTGGCACAGAGACCTTCAAGCTAACTGGTCTACAGTTTTCTGTTTGCTGCCTTGCTCCCTTCTTGAATAGACGGGTTATATTTGCTACTTTCCAGCCCGATGTAACCAAAATCTAGGGAATTTTGGAAAATTAACACCAATACATCTATGTACCTCGTTAGCCACCTCTTTTAAGACCCTTGAATGAAGTCCATTGGACCCAGAGACTTGTCAGCCCTCAGCTCCATCAGTTTGCTCAGTATCACTTCCCTGGTGATTACAATCTCACCAAGTTCCCCTCCACCTCCTGATTTATAGCAATAACTGGAATATTCACCAAACACTATCCCCCCTCCCCCCACAAAATCATTGAAAAAGGGAGGAACTTGCATTTATATAGTGCCTTTTATGACTTTGGGATGTTCCAAAGCATTTTAAAGCCAATGATGTACCCTTTGAAGTCTAGTCACTGTCTCAATGTAGCAAACATGGCAGCCAATTTGTGTAAAGCAAAGACCCAAGATCAACAATGAGGGATATGGCAAGATTTTTACTGTTGTTGGTTGAGGAAGAATTATTGGCCATGACAGCGTAGTGTGATTAGCAGTCCCCGAAGCCAACATCTCTGGCCCTGATGACGGTAGAGCAGACCAGCACTGCAATCACAGTGCATATCAGAGTCTTCTGTAAGTTAACTGTAAGACATTATTAACTACTAGAATTATTTACGCATATACAGTGAAGGGTACAAGCTAGGAGCTGTCTCCATGCTCTGGTCTATTCACAGCCCTTTTCTTTTGAAAAATATACTTTATTCATAAAATATCTGAAAGAACATTACAAAACATTTCTAAATGGCCATCACAAACAGTGCAATCAGATTTAACTTTTACACATGGAACACAAGGTGCTTCAATACAATCAATCATGACAGTCATTTTACAGTGTGGTCATTACAGATAATCAGACAGTGCAATGGGGTTGGATACATCGACATACATCATGTTGCACTCTCAGGTGCTTCAATATAATTATGAAACCTTTAGTTTTCGCTACATACATTCTTTGTGAGCTGTACAGCCCGAGGGGTCTATACAATTCCAAGCCCCTCAGTGCACTATGGCAGAAAGGTCTTAGACAGCGAACTTCCCCCATTGCGCCTTTGCGGCGGCTGCCCCAAGCTTTACCGTGTCCCGCAGCACGTAGCCCAGGACCTTGGAATGTGCCAGTCTGCAACACTCGGTCGGGGACAACTCTTTGCACTGGAAGAGCAACAAGGTTTGGGCAGATCAAAGAGTGCCTTTCACTGAATTGATGACCCTCCAGCTGCAGTTGATGTTTGTCTCGGTGTGTGTCCCTGGGAACAGCCCGTAGAGCACAGAGTCCTGTGTCACAGAACTGCTCGGGATGAACGTCGACAGAAACCACTGCATCTCTCTCCAGACCTTCTTTGCAAAGGCACAATCCACAAGGAGGTGAACAACGGTCTCTTCCCCACCACAGCCACCTCGAGGGCAACGTGCAGAGGGGGTGAGACTCCTGGCATGTTGGAAGGATCTGACGGGGAGGGCCTTTCTCACCACCAGCCAAGCTACATCTTGGTGCTTGTTGGAAAAGTTCTGGCGATGAGGCATTCTGCCAAATGACTTTGACAGTCTGCTCGGTGAACCATCCCACAGGATCCACCCTCTCCTTTCCTTCAGGGCCTCTATGACGTTATGTGCCGACAGCTGCCTGATGGACTTGTGGTCAAAGGTGTTTCTCTGCATAAATTTCTCCACGAGGGACAGGTGGTACAGCACGGTCCAACTACTTGGAGCGTTCCGCGGCAGTATGGCCAGACCCATCCTTCGCAACACCGGGGACAGGTAGAATGTCAGCACGGAGTGACACTTGGTGTTTGCGTACCAGGGGTCTACGCACAACCTGATGCAGCCGCACACAAAGGTGGCCATCAGGATGAGGGCGATGTTGGGCACGTTTTTTCCCCCTTTATCCAAAGGCTTGTACATTCACGTCCCTGCTCAACACCACACTGACCCTGAGTCTGGGTCATATGCCTTCTTACATCATTGTGTGGGCAATACTGCACTCAGTCCCACTTTAACGCTATATGTGCCAGACCCTTATACCATTTTTCATTTGGCAGCCATGCCTTCGGCTGTCTAGGCCCTAAGTTCTGGAATTCTCTCAATCAACCTTTCCTTCTCTCTCCTCCTTAAAACCTAACACTTGACCGCGCTTTTAATCATCTCTTTGGTTAGGCTTCTGTGAAGCACCTTGGAAATGTTTTCTGTGTTAACGCTGCAACAGCTACCTTGCCACAGTAAAACATTTAAGCATAAAATGCTTTGGGACACCTTGAGGTCCTGAAAGGCAATGGATAATTCTTGTAGGTGTCACTTAAGCTCTACATTCATACTGTGTACCGCTGACATCTACTGACAATCTCCAGTACTGCAGCCTTAACATTGTCTCTCCATAGAAACTGGGGAATTTCCATAGGCTTGCGGTATAAAAATAAAATAGGTTGGAGTACAAAGCGAGCTGCTCCTCTTGCTACTCCCCAATGGGAAAGTGAAAGTGTATGAAGGTGCATTTAAACAAATCCATTGCAGTTCATTTATTACTTTACATTGATACTTTTACAGGTATTAATTTCCCCACTCGTCTGTTGAGACCTTCCAGAATCTCAGGCTGGTCCCTGCACCTCTTTCTGCAACTTTTGGACTGGCTCATTTCACCAAAGCATCGAGCAGCTGTTCAATTTGGAAATAAAAGCAGCTTTACCTTCTCGACAAAACAAGTTAATCTCCAGGTTGAAAAGGAGCCTCTCACTTTCCAAAGATTCCTTTGGAATTTCCCAGTGTTGTTCACCACAAAATGTGCCATCATTTGGAAAACAAAGAACTAAAGCAGTCAACAGTAAAGAAACACTTGCCGACACCATTGTGGGAACATTGGAACAAGTAGGAAGCCATTCAGCCCCTTGAGTCTGTTTCATCATTCAGTTAGATCATGGCTGATCTGTACATCAGCTTATATTTCACCCCTTTCCTAATATTCACTATGTTCTGTTGAAGGGTCATGAGGACTCGAAACGTCAACTCTTTTCTTCTCCGCCGATGCTGCCAGACCTGCTGAGTTTTTCCAGGTAATTCTGTTTTTGTTTTGGATTTCCAGCATCCGCAGTTTTTTGTTTTTATCTGTACATCAAGCCCTATTTACATGTCATTCTCCCATATCCCTTAATACTCTTACCTAACAAGAAACGACCAACCTGAGTCTTGAAAGTTTCACTGGATTGCCAGCATCCATACCCATTTAGCAGTGTGAATTACAGATTACTACAACGGTTGGTGTGAAAACAGTCTTCCTGATTTTACATCTGAGCAATCTGGCCCCAATCTTTCATAATATCCTCTGGTTCTGGGTTCCCCCATAAGAAGAAATAATTTCCCTGTATCTACCCCATCAAACCTGCAACCATTTAAAACATGCTGATTAGGTCACCTATAATACGCAGGATTCTGAGGGGCTTGACAGGGTAGATGATGGTTGGGTGTTTCCCCTCCTAGGGGAATCTAGAACTAGGGGGCATGGTTTAACAGTAAGGAGTCTCCCATTTCAGATGGAGAAGGAGATGTTAAAACCATATCTTCTAGCATAATAATTTCTGTTGAATTATGCAAGGACATTGCATTATCTGGACACTTGGAAGCTGACCTGGATGTTTTTAAAAAGGGCCTTAAGTTCCCCTTGGACTGCCAACAATCATGGCTTATCTAGGAAACCACATAACTTCAGCTAACTGAATAGCATCGCCCTTGAGGGGTGAGAGCTCTTTGCTTATTTGAACTCCAATTACTTTAATGATGTGAAGAAAAATTGGTTTAAAGGAAAAGACTAGTGATTTATTGGAGATCACCTGCTGGAGATAAGCTTTAAGTTTTGAACTTGGCTTTTTTTGCACTCGTTTGGGAATAAACTGAGAAAGTGAAGCTGCCCAGCTCACGCTCTACTTGCCTTGCCTGAAATAGAGTGGTTTTGAGTACCCAGTTAGGAATCCAAATCTCATCGGAAGTTGTCAGCCTTTGGAAACCCGAGGGGCTAAGATGAGAAGGATTAATCCGGCTCTATCCTACTCCAGGCGAAGCTCCATTGATGAGAATCTCCAGGCATCTATTGGAACTAGCGACACGTCTTTACATGAGAGAGCTCCAGATCGACAGTGCCAAAACCCTGTGAACTTTATCCTTTGTTTTATTAAGTATTTTCTGCAACCACCCGTTTCTCGTGACCCTATCTGTGTGTGTATGTGTGTGTGTGTGTGTGTGGTGCTGGGGAATTTAAAGAGGGTTAGATAGTTACACTTCCAGGTTATAAATTATGTCTTAAACAATTCTTGCAACTTGTCTCAAAAAAGAAGTTTTGTTTTATAATGGATCAATCATTCTGAGTTTATTGTAAGAAGCTTGGTTAAAGTCTCTTTCATTCTGGGTCTAACAGTAGCGAAGGTAAATCATTGGCTATTTTTGTGGGTGAGTTAAAATTTCAAACTAATGCTGCAACCTGTGGAGTAGATAAACTGCGTGCTCCTCCCATCCCAACCGTAACAGGGAGAAATTTCTTGGATGGGGAGAAACTATTGCCAATCGTGAAAGGATCGAGAACATGAGGGCACAGATTTCAAGTAATTTTCAAAAGAAGCAAAAGTGATATGAGAAAGTAACTTTTTCAAGCAGCGAGTGGTTAAAGGCTGCCTGAGAGCGTGGCGGAGGCAAGTTCAATCGAGTATGCAAAAAGAAATTAGACTGTTAGTGAAAAGGAAGAATGTGCAGAGTTATGGGGAGAAAGCTGAAGAATGACACTAATGAGATAGCTTATTCAGACAGCAGGTGCAGACACAATGGGCTGAATAGCCTCCTTCTGTGATTCCGGGTATCTCACCGTTAAGAAGATCGTCCAGTTTGTCTTTCCTGAATCTAAGGATGATGCTCTCATGCTTCCTCATGTTAAACACCATCTGCCATAATGTTTCTCATTCATATCTTTGGCATTCCTTCATGGGATGTGGGCATCACTGGCAAGGCCAACATTTATTGCCCATCTCTTATGGCCCTTGAGAAGTTGCTGGTGAACCACCTTCTTGAAATGCTGCTGTCCGTATGATGTAAGTGCAGCCAGGGTGCTGTTAGGGAGAGTGCTCCAGGATTTTGACCCAATGACAGTGAAGAAACAGTGATATCGTTTAAAGTCAGAATGGTGGGTGACTTGGAGAGGTGATTGCAGATATTCCCTCACGCCCGCTGCCCTTGTCCTTTTAAAAGGTAGAGCTCATGGGTTTGGGAGGTGCTGTCAAAGGAACCTGAGTACATTGCTGCATTGGAATATAGGAATAAGAGTAGGCCATTTAGCTCCTCAAGCCTGTTCCACTATTTACTGAGATCATAGCTGGGCTGTGGCCTAACTCCATAAACCTGCCTTTGTCCCATAAGCCTTAATACCTTTGGTTAACAAAAATGCATTTACCTCAGATTTAAAATTAACAATTGATTGAGCATCAATTGCTATTAGCAAGAGGGTTCCAAACGTCTACCATCTTTTGATTATATGTGTTTCCTTACTTCATTCTTGAAAGAATTGGCTCTATTTTTTGGTTTATACCCCTTAGTGTTAGACACCCCAAGCAACAGAGACAGCTTTTGTCGATCTACTGAGAGTGTTGTGGGAGGATTGAGGATCAGGGAACATTAATTCAGTTCAGGCACAGAGAGATCGACAGGACATCACTAAAAAAACTACAGAGTGAACAAGCAGCGTCATAACCAAGGAGCTAGAGCTGAGCCCTGGGTATTATACTCCTGATAGCCAGTTGATGAAGGAAGAAACCAGAGCCAGTCTTTACTTGTAATAGATTTTATTCACAGAATGAAACGTTTAGGTACATATCTCCTGACTCCACTTGGCTTTTGTGTCAGTGTCTCTTTATATGTGCTCAAGTAACTATCCAATCAATGCCCTTCACCTGTATGTACTTAATCTCAATTGATACAATTAATACTAAGGAGTTAAGATCACTATTGAGGCAAGGATATAAGATAAGGAACTAGAATGATTAAACTGGGTTTGAAAAATGTGAAGTTTTACATTTTAAATTTTAAGTTTTTAAGTCTTACTTTTATTTCTCATCATTTTAGTTAGTGGTCTAATAAATAGAAACATTATACAACCTCAACTCCATTAACATGCATCTGTGTCACGTGGGAACTCCAGAATGCTTCTTCTGTCCTGGAAAAAAACACATGTGTAGCAAGTGTCATTAGCAAGGAGTTCAAGTTTTGGAAATAGAATAACAGCTGGACTATTTGTGGATCCTCCACAAGATACAACACACATTTCAGGTGGACTGCTGCACCTTAAGAGTGTGCAGGCAAAGAAGGAATGGGTAACTTCCAGATAGACATGGAGGACCAGGCAGGTAGTGCCAAAGTTCCCTGAGTGCATCTCTCTCTCTCTAACTTACCTGGCAGGGGAGAGACTGTGATGGTCTTCCCAGGAGGAGTGTGAGTTGCAATTCTTTGAGTGATATTTTATTTTGGAGGGAGGGGTTTCTCTGTGTGGGCTTCAGCCTTTTATCCTGTTAGGGTTGGAGCTCTCCTGTGGTTGTTGTTTTCATTGAAGCCTGTCCTGTGAAGACATAAGCAATGGCTACAACCAATGGCCAAGCCGCAAGCCAAGGATGTGTAACACCATTTGGGTGGCGGTGATAAACAGCGAAGGAGGTGCACCCATCAATCGTACCTTCTTCAAATCCTTTTCCAATTCTGTAAAGCTGCAGCTACCTTCTGCCTGCAGGATTTTCCCAGCAGCGGATCCTTCGAAGTGGGATTTACAATATTCCTGGAGGTGTTCAAGAGGGAGGAAACCTCATGGTGATCCTCACGGGGTAGTCGCTCTTTCTGCTGCTGGTGCATTGGAATCGTGTTATGACCATCCACTTTAACAACCCCAATGTTCCTGTGATCGATCTGCTCACTTGGTAGTAACTTGCACTGAGTGCTAAAACTCTGGAAATATTTTTAAATGCCTCTATTCAGTAGACTGCTGTGTAAACTTACAAGGAATAACATTAAGATTTGTCCCTGATTTGATCAGAAAAAGAAACACCTGCTTTGGAAAGACTGAAAGATCCACCAGTCAGAAAACATGTTGGCTTTCTGCCATCACTCGTACCTGATGGTCCCTCCAACTGTTTCCCCTCAGGATCACTCCCTCTGCATACCTGTAGATGGTATACACTGCTGCCACTGTGCGTCGGGTGAATGCGGTGGATGGGGTGCCAATCAAGTGGGCTGCTTTGTCCTGGATGGTGTCGAGCTTCTTGAGTATTGTTGGGGCTGCACTCATCCAGGCAACTGGAGAGTTTTCCATCACACTCCTGACTTGTGTCTTGTAAATGGTGGACAGTTAGGAGGTCAATTACTCTTCGCAGAATTCCCAGCCTCTGACCTACTCTTGTAGCCACAGTATTTACATGGCTGGTCAGTTCAGTTTCTGGTCAATGGTAACCACCAGGATGTTGATAGTGGGGGATTCAGCACCTCAGTGATGCCCAGGTTTGAGCTGCTGGATCAGTTCTGAAACTGTTCCATTTAGCACAGTCATATTGCAACATGACACAAAGGAGGATTTCTACTCATTCTGATTAAGTACATTAATAACTTTGTGCTCCCTCACACACAATCACTGTGCCTTCTAACTTACTGTTATCTACAAACTTAGATAAACAACTCTACATTCCTCTACCCAAGTCCTTAACATAGATAGTGAAAAGTTAAGGCCACTTGCCTGTGGAACACCACTTGTTATATCTAGCCAATTAGTAACAAGCCTAGTATCCAAACTCTGTGTTTCTAAATTAAGAGAGCTCCCATGCTCCTTTTCAAATGGTGCCAAGGGATCATTTATGTCCACCTGAAAGGGTAGGAGTGGCCTTGATTTAACATCTCATCTGATAAATGGTATCTCTGTCATTGTTCCCTCAGTAACTCTACTGGGAGTGCCAACCTAAATTTAAGTGCTTGAATTTCTGGACAGGGATTCTGGACAGCTTTCTGGGTGGAATCATTCCAAATTTGCACTAAGTGCGGTAGTGGGCGTGAAAAATGTCATTTTACCTGCCAGACACATTGGCGGGTTTTCACACCATATCGTCCCCTTCCTGGCCTCATTATTAATGCATTCACAGGAACCATCCCAGATCGCCAGGTGGTTGGGCTCAGATTTGCCTGTGACCTCAGTGCTTCATCGCTCCGGGCACTGTATTTAAAGTGCACCAAGGCACATGCCTGCTTCATATCTACAGATCAGGCCTGCTCCAGGCAACAGGTGGCCCCAAACGTAAAGAAAACAGCAGCCCCCCAAATTTAGTGACGCCTCTCTGGGGTGCCTGCTGAACTCAGTGGACGGCCACTGCAATGCCCTCTAACACCACTCTGGTCACAGCAGGTCCACCAGAGTCACCAATCCGGCCTGGGAGGTGGTGGCAGCGATGGTCAGTGCCAGCGATGGTCCTCTCACACAGAGCAGGTTTGGTTCCTTTCACCACTTCTCCCAGTTCTGCAAAGATCTCAGCCTCTGAGAGGATGACGTCACCTGACTCCCTCATAGCACAGAGGAGGTCAGCCATCCAGTGCAGAAAAGGGTGAATGGTCTCATCTGTTCAGCCAGGGTAAGTCAACCATTTCATCACTCTCAACTCACACATTCGCAAACCCCTCACATATTCACAGGGATCTCACACATCAAGGGGACAAAACCACTAATTCTCACACACACCCTCACATCTCCATCAGGCTCATACCCTCTGGAGATCATATCCTCATCCCGCCCATGGCTCCGCTCAGCACACAAACATTCCACTCAGTGCCATGCGTCCTGCTCACACTCTCTCCATCTGCTTTTATGCAGAAGATGCTGGCTCACAACAGCAGGGAGAGCTCCCAGACCGGAGGTGGAGTGGCCCACATTAGACCCCTCACTCTCCTTGAGGAGTGTGCCATCGCACTGACTGCTGTGGGTGTGGACGTTACCTGTGGCGAACACCTACATGAAGATCCTGCACCACATCATCCCCCTTTCAATGCAAGTGTGAGTGCTCCCTCTCCTGTTTTTGACTCTGCTGCCATGCACTAATTACCTCTACTTTGGTTCACACGGAGCTCTGCCAAGTGATTGATGCCCTCAGCCAGCCAATGTCTCAGCTCCATACAGGTCCTCACTTCCAGTGAAGAGGACATCTTCTCCGTTGAAGAACTGGACATAAGCAGCCTGGAAGACCCATCATAGCACTTACCCACACCCTTCACCAGCACAGAGACACACACCTCGGTGGGAACTAGATCTAGAGCGGGCTCAGATTCACAATCTGGTGGTCACTACATGGACATGTTTCTGCAAGAAGAGGAGGCAGGTTCAGCCGAGCTCCCGGCACTCGGAAGACTGCTGGGGAAGAGACATCTGTGAGGTCTGAGTCAGGTGACAAGCCTCTGGATTTAGCCTTCCAACTCATCCTGGAGAGTCAGCAGAAGGCAGAGAACATCAGGCAGGGCTGTTAGAAGCCCTCAACAGAGTGGCACATGAGTTGGAGGAGTGCATCCGTCTGCTCTCTGGTGAAATGGTGCCCACATGTACACATATGAGGTCTCCTTGGGAAGGTTGGTGGATGCCATGGAGACCCTGGGCCAGCAGAATGCAGAGATGCATGTATACCTGCACTCCATTGTGTTAGCCGTGGGTGAGCTCCTGTTGTGGCAACCTGAGGGGGAAATGGGACATCTCAACGTCCCTCCAGGTGCTCCTACCCCTCAAGGATCAGGCCAGGGCACTCCAGCACCTGAAGGGAGGAGGAGCAGCAGCTGGATACCCCTGGGTCATCCACACAGGAATCTCACAGGCTGTCTGCTCCCTCTGAGTCCCATTTGCCTGTGACCCCCCTCAACCTCGTTCTCTGTCACTGCAGGAGAAGCAGCTAGCCAACAGGACAGCCAAGGCAGCAAGGGGCCCTCAAGGCCTCAGCTCTCCACAGGACACATGCTGAGGCAACAGGGTAAACCATTGCACAGGCTGTCTCCACCCCTGCTGCAGATGTCAGGGCAGCACCTAGAAGTGGTAGGCCTAGAAAAGTTAAGAAATTCTGATCGCAAGTTGTTGCACGGGTGAACACATTTTGACACTTTATAATCTGAAAATATATTCACTTTTGCTGAATAATATGTAATGATGTCTTTCAGCTTTATTTACAGGCTTCACGAGTCCTCCCATTGCATCTCCCCCCCACCCCCACTAGCAGTTCAGCTGCATATAGTGCAGTGTGTGTCTGGCTGGGCCTTTCGGAGCCTTGTGCAAGCATTCGCCCATGCATGCAGACCCTTCCTCCATCACATCTCACTGTGCTGGGCATTTGTCCATCTGAGCTGACCTGCATCTCCGTCCACCCACTGTTCATAATCCCATACAGCACGTGTGCCCGTCCAACTTGAGGCTCCGTTCACTTTCAATTTCGACAATCATGGTCTTGGCGAAGTATATTGTTCACTTCCCTGTCCTTTCCCCTCCCCCAGTCACCCATGCCCTTTCTCCCATCACTGTCGACCCCCCTGGCATCACCTTCCACATCCCCACCGTCACCTACTAACCTCAAACCTTGTCTTTCCAGGATGTCCAGGTGAATGTGCATGTTCCCTTCCTTCTTCAGAATTCCACCCCCATCTACACTGACCTCCCTGAACTCCTTTCCACTCCTGGGGTCTGTTTCTGCATCCAAGTTCCCACCAACCATACTTGCTGTCCCTTCTGCTGCTACCGATGCACCCTCACCCTCTCACCCTACCGCCTTCCTATGCCTCCTCTCATACTCACCATTCCCTTCTACCATGTCCACTCTTGTTCACTCCCCAGGAGTCAGTCATTGACTCCACAGACCCCTTCCTCGCATGCTCACCTGGACAACCCCACCCTTACTCCCTCCTCCACCCTTACTCTCTCCTCCGTACCCGTGCACCTTCCCCCTCCGAACTCCTTCCTCCCCCGGGACAGTTCCCCCTTCTGAACTCCCTCCTCCCCCCAGATACCTCCCCCCCACTCCGAACTCCCTCTTCCCCCCGGACACCTCCCCCACTCTGAACTCGCCTCTCCCCCTCTGAACAGCCTCCTACCCCAGATACCTTCCCCCTTCGAACTCCTTGCCCCCCTGCCCCAAACTCCCTCCTTACACTTTCCTCCCCCCTTACAAATACCTCCCCACTTGCTGCACTCTCCCCCATTACACTGTCCTCCCCCATACTCCCTCCTCCCCTTCCCAACCTCACCCCCCTCCCCGTACACCTCCCTCTCCCACCCCACCTCATACGCCTTCCTCTCCCACTCACAGCTAGAACTTCCTGTCCCCTCCCACCTCATCAATCATGCATGGCAGCGCCCGGCCAAGGCCGTGATATTCCAAAGCAGGCCCCGAGACATCAACAGAGACCTTCCGCCTTCCGTGAGCTGCTTCGCGGTGGACCCACATCCATCAGGATCCACCCAGCACGTGATGTGTGTACTCCTCCAGTGTCCGGTAGCTGCAGGACTCCAACAGTTTATTTACCTTGGACGTCCGTGATCTGAGTGAGGCCCCTAATGGTAAGTCCTGACTTCAGCATGTCACGCTTGTCCAGGTGTATTCTGGGCCAGCATGTTTTCCCGCCAGCAGGATGCAAATCGGGTTCATGCCGGCCTCCGGCGGGACTCACGTTCTGTCCGCACCATCAGATGATCCCGCTGTGCTGTCACGCCACGTGAAACTGATTACTGCCCCGCCCCCACCACCTCCGGTGGATTGCCCCACCCCCGCCCTCCATGACGCCCGCTACCAACGGGACCAGGCGATTCCGCTCTTGGTCTCAGAAAGGGACAGTGCGACTCACAGAGCCACAGCTGACACTGCAGTGACAACCTCAAACTCACTGGTGGAATGTTCAGGCTGGACACAGTTATATCCATCCCATTGAAACACTTCAAATCACTTTACCTGATTAGTGCCACTTTTCGGTTCCGTTATGTTAGCAAAGCAGCTCTTGTCAAAGATATAATTACATCCTACGTGACTGTGACAAAGGTAAACAAAGGTAAGCTAAATCCCTCCCCATCCTTCTCAGCCTGCCTGCAGCCTTTGACACAATTGTTTGCATCATCGTCCTCTAACACCTCTTCACTGGGTGGGACTGCACTCGCCTCGTTCCATTCTTATCTATCTAATCACGACCAGGGTATCACCTGCAATGGCTTCTCTCCCTGTTCATGCACAGTTACATCTGGTGTCCCCCAAGAATCCAACCTTGGCCCCTCCCATTTCTTATCTTCATGCCCCCTTGGTGACATCATCTGAAAATACAGCTTCAGTTTTCACATTGTTACGATCCTCAGATCAAAAACTTTGAAAAAAACAGGTGAATTTCCCAGTGATCAACAGAAATAACCAAAGGACAGGATTCCACATTTTAGACTTTTACTGTAACAAACAAATTAAATTCAACAATGATCAAACATTATTTGACTGGCCTCTAATACATCAAACTACAGGAAAGAGAAGATATTTTGCATTAAATAACTAACACAATCGAGGTATGTTTTATAACACATTTTGCCATGCACCACACTTGTGGTAGTTATATAACCTTACAGGTATTGTCCCTCTGCAACTCCTAGCTCCCCATCAGCTCGCGTGTCCCTGCCATGCTAGGTCAAAATTTCCAGTGTCCTTTGAAAATTATTCCACTCAACCTGAGTCTTCCAGGTCCAATTTCCACCAACCAGGTCCACAGTGACAACTCTTTGTTCCTCAAAACTCCAAAAGTCTGATTGGTTCTGCCCCCTTCCATTCAAACAGAAGAGCAAATCTTACATACATCCTGCTTGGTTATCAACACCAAAATGGTTCTCCCTGCTCCTTGCTCCCACAAATGTAGCTTCTTTATCTCTCTCTATCTCTCTCTCTCTTTCTCTGCCACCTCCACCTCCTCTCTGTTTCAAAAAGCAGTTGTCTCAGGTGTGAAAACTGTCACTTGATATTTCAATAGGTTTCTGTGTGAGTTTCTCCCATGGTCACCAGATCACGTGGGACTGTCTCGGACCAGAGGTGTTTAGTATGACCCCACCACCCCCCTTTCCAGAATATTCTGTTTCACCTTAAATCACAGGAGACATTTTAAGACATAACCATCTTGTAACGTCCAGCGCTCGTAGAGCATGTACATTAACAATCCCTAGCTCTACCTCAGGACCACCTCTCTTGACTCCTCCACTATTGTTACATTATCAGACTGCTTATCCAACAGCCAGTACTGGATGAGCAGAGTTTTTCTCCAATTAAATATTTGGAAGACTGAGACCATTGAGTGGAATCGTGCCAGATTTGCACCAAGTTGGGTAGCTGGCAGGAAAAAGAAGACATTTTACTTGCCGGCTGCAATGGCGGCTTTTCACTCCATATCATCCCAAACCCACTACATTAATTATGCATTCCCGGGATACTCACAGGCTCCGATTCACCTGCCATGCTGTCACCTCGCCGCTTCATCATGCCAGGCACCACATTTAAAGAGCAGCTGCGCTCACTGCTTCCAGCCCAGGACTGCAGCAAAGAAGACATGGCCCCAAAAGGCAAGAAGACTGCAGACCTCAAGCAAATTTTGGATGTCATGGAGGCCTGCTGTGATGTCCTCAAACCCCGCTCTGGCCGCAGGAGGGCAGCAACATTACCACTCCGGCTTGGTAGGCGATGACAGTGGTGATCGGTGCCAGTGCTGCGCAATGTCATGGGTGATTTTAATCTGCATATTGACTGGACTAATCAGGTTGGCAGGGGTAACATGGAAGACAAATTTGTAGAGTGCATCAGGGATTGTTTCTTAGAGCAATACATTGCAGAACCTACCTGGGAATAGGCTGTTTTGGATCCAGTAATATGTAATGAGGTGGCATTAATTAAAAGATATCGTAGTTAAGGATCCTCTAGGGGGTAGCGAACACAACATGGTAGAATTTCAAATTTAGTTTGAGGGCGAGCAACTCGGGTCTCAAACCAGTGTCCTCAACTTAAATAAGGGCAGTTACAGAGGTATGAAGTAGGAGTTGTCTAAAGCGGGCTGGGAAAATAGACTGAGGGGAAGGTCAGTGGATGACAGTTGCAGACATTTAAGCAGATATTTCATAAAGCTCAGCAAACATTTATCCTGGTCAAAAAGAAGGACTCGATGAGAAGGTTGAACCACCCATGGTTAACAAAGGTGGTCAAGGAGAGTATCCAATCAAAAACTAAGGTATACAAAGCATACTAGTGGTAGGCCAGAGGATTGGGAATTTTTTAGGAACCAGCAGTGGATGACTAAAAAGCTAATAAAGAGGGAGGAAATTGATTATGAAAGTAAGTTGACAAGAAATATAAAAACCAATAGTAAGAGTTTCTACAGGTTTATAAAAAGAATGAGAGTGGTTAAAGTGAGCGTGGGACCCTTGGAGGATGCGACTGGAGAATTGATAATGAGGAACAGGGAAATGGCAGATAATTTAAACCAATATTTTGCATCGGTCTTCACAGTGGAGGCCACTATAAGCATCCCAAAGATATCAGATAATCAAGGTGCTAATGGGAGGAAAGATCTTGTAACAGTCTCTATCATAAGGGACAAAGTATTTGACAAGCTAATGGAACAAAAGGCAGACAAGTCACCAGGACCTGATGGCCTGCATCCAAGGGTTTTAAAGGAAGTGGCTGCAGAGATAGTGGAGACATTGGTCAAAATATTCCAGAAATCTCTGGATTCCGGGAGGGTTCCAGTGGGTTGAATTTTACCCCCGTCAAGGGGGAAGTTGATGGGCGGGTGCGTGTGGGTGCGCTTCCGATTGGCGCCCCCATTCAGAGGCGTGGCGTCATTTTACGTGGGTAGGCCAATTAAGGCCTGCCCATCATGACATCCGCTGGGAAGCGCTATGCACTTCCTGTGTGGGCCGGGGGGGGGGGGGTGGAATGCCTAAAATCGAGAGTGTGCACTTTTGCGCACGCACACGATAGAGCGCACTCATCTCCCTGTGGCTAAGTGCTGCCTCAGGGAGATCACCTCTACTTTCAAAAATATTAAAAATAGAAAAAAAACATTCCCTTACATGTGAGTTGGAACATGTTCATAGTTTCCAAAAAAACTTTATTAAAATTTTTAAAACCCTACATGAACCCTCATCCTGCCGGTGGATGAGGTTTCATATTTTCTCTATTCCCCGCCGGGGCTCCTGGCTGACCTGCCAGCCTTAAGGTTGGACGGGCAGGTCCTTTAATTGTTTAAATGATCCTGTCAATGGCCTCAATTGGCCATTGACAGGTCGGCGGGTGTGCAGCTGATTTTGCTGCACCCCTGCCTTGCTGAAAATTTAAATGGGGTGAGGTGACATCGATGAGTTCCATCCGATGTCACCATGCATCATTATACATGTCGGTGAGTAGGCTCCGCCCCCGCCTGCCGACGGTAAAATCCAGCCCAGTGGATTGGAAAACCTCTAATGTAACACCTCTGTTCAAGAAGGGAGGGGGAGGCAGGAAACTATAGGCCAGTCAGCCTAACATCTGTCGTTGAGAAAATGCTAGAGTCCATTATTAAGGAAGAAATAGCAGGACATTTAGAAAAGCTTAACACAATTAAACATAGTCAGCATGGTTTTGTGAAAGGGAAATCTATCCTGTCAAGTCCCCTCAGAATCTTGTACATTTCAATAAGATCCCTCATTCTTCTGAACTCTAATGAATAAAGCCCTAACCTGTTTAGCCGTTCTTGATAAGTCAACCCCTTCATCCAAGGAATCAGCCTAGTGAATCTCTTTTGAACTGCTAATTCTTTGAGGATATAACAAGAGTTGATAAAGGGGAACCAGTAGATGTAGTGTATTTGGATTTCCAGAAGGCATTCGATAAGGTGCCACATAAAAGGTTATCACACAAGATAGGACCTCATGATAATGTATGGATTGAGGACTGGGTAACACAGAGAAGACAGAGAGTTGGGATCAATGGGTCTTTTTCCGATTGGAAAGACATAACTAGTGGAGTGCCACAAGGATCAGTCCTAGGGCCTCAGTTATTTACTATCTATATTAATGACATGGAGCAGGAGGCAGAGTGTAATGTAATCCAAATTTGCTAACAATACAAAAATAGATGGGAGGGCATGGTGTGATGAGGATACAAGGAATCTGCAAGGGGATATGGATAGGTTGAATGAGTGGGCAAAAACTTGGCAGATGGTTTTAATGTAGGAAAATGTGAGGTCATGCACTTTGGTAGGAAGAATCAAAAGGCAGACTGTTATTTAATGGAGAGAGACTCAAAAAAAGTGCAGCACAGAAGGATCTGGGTGTTCTTGTGCATGAAGCAAAAAAAGTTAGCATGCAGGTGCAGCAAGTAATTAAGAAGGCAAATGGAATTTTGGTCTGCATTGCTAGGGGATTGGAGTTTAAAAATAGGGAAGTCTTGTTACAACTGTACAGGGTGTTGGTGAGGCCGCACCTGGAGTACTGTGTACAGTTCTTGTCCCCGTATTTAAGAAAGGATATACTGGCATTGCTGGCAGTTCAAAAGAGATTCACTAGGCTGATTCCTTGGATGAAGGGGTTGACTTGTCAAGAACGGCTAAACAGGTTAGGGCTTTATTCATTAGAGTTCAGAAGAATGAGGGATCTTATTGAAACGTATAAGATTCTGAGGGGGCTTGACAGGGTAGATGTTGAGAAGATGTTTCCACTGGTGGGGGAATCTTGAACAAGGGGACATAGTTATAGAATAAAGGGACACTCATTTAAAACTGAGATGTAAAGGGATTTCTTCTCTCAGAGGACAGTGAATATCTGGAATTCTCTACCCCAGAGAGTTGTGGAGGCTCGATCACTAAAATTATTTAAAGAGGAGGTAGATAGATTTTGAAATATGGCACGAAAGAGGAGTTGAGGCCTAGGGCAGATCAGCCATGATCTTATTGAATGGTGCGGCAGGCTTGAGGGGCTGAATGGCCTACTCCTGCTCCTATTTCTTATGTTCTACAGTCCTGTCACATCGAATTGTGAATGGTGATGGGCAATTAAACAACGAACTAGAGGAGGAGGTTCCACAAATATCCCCATCCTCAACACTGGTGTACGACAGCACACCAGTGCAAAAGATAAGGCTGAAGCATTTGAAACCATCTTCAGCCAGAAGTGCCGAGTGGATAATCTATCTCAGCCTCCTCCTGAGGTCCCCAGCATCACACATGCCAATGTTCAGCCAATTTCATTCACACCACGTGATATTAAGCAACAGCTGAAGGCACTGGATACTATAAAGGCTATAGGCACTGACAACATTCCGTCAATAGTACCAAAGACTTGTGCTCCAGAACTTGCCACGCCCCTGGTCAAACTGTTCCAGAACAATTACAATACTGGCATCTACCCAACAATGTGGAAAATGGCCCAGGCATGACCGATACTCAAAAATCAGGACAAATCCAACGCAGCCAATTACCACCCTATCTACTCTTGATCATTAGTAAAATGATGAAAGGTGTCATCAACAGTGCTGTCAAGCAGCTCTGGCTTAGCAATTACCTGCTCATTGATGCCCAGCTTGGGTTCTGCCAGGGCCACTCAGCTCCTGACCTCGTTACAGCCTTGGTTCAAACATGGACAAAAGAGCTGAACTCCAGAGGTGAGGTGAGACCGCCTTTGACATCAAGGCAGCATTTGACCAAGCGTGGGATCAAGGAGCCCTAGCAAAACTGGAGGCAATGGGAATCAGGGGGGGAAACTCTCTGCTGGTTGGAGTCATACAAAGGAAAATGGTTATGGCTGTTGGAGATCAATCATCTCAGTCCTGGGACATCATTGCAGTAGTTCCTCAATGCAGTGTCCTCGGCCTAAATATCTTCAGCTGCTTCATCAATGACCTTCCTTCCATCATAAGTTCGGAAGTGGGGATTTTCACTAATTGGGGAGAATTTTCTCCCTGTCAGGCAGGTGGTTCGGGAATGGGCACAGGCAGGTGCATAGCTCATCGCCACCCGTGATCGGCTGTGCACCGTCATTTTGCATGGACAGGCCAATTAAGACCTGCCCAGCTTGGCACTACCTGTGCGGGCGGGGGGAGGAGGGAGAGTCGGGGTCTGGATTCTTTCGTGCATGTACGTGAAAGAGCGCAGAAATCTCCCTGATGTCTCAGGGAGAAGCTGCCTCAGGGAGAATAATTTGATTTGGAAAACTTGAGACAAAGAAACAAAAAAATTGTTCAGACATGTCCCCTCATGTGACAGTGTCACATGAGCTGGGACATGTCAATGAATTTTATTACATTTATAAACCCTTCATGAAACATCATCACGTCTGTGGATGAGGTTCCATAAAAAATACAGAGGCCGCCTGGGCTCTTCGCCTGCCCGTCAACCTTAAGGTTGGATGGGCCGCCCTGTTAATTGTTTCAATTGGTATTTAAATGGCCTTAATAGGCCTTTGACAGTTCGTTGGGTGTGCAGCTGACTCCGCTGTGCGCCCACTGAACCGAAGATTGAAATGACGCGCGGTGATGTCGGGACACACACCCGCCCCCACACTCCGACCAGATGATTCAGGCCATTATTGCACAATGCTTAAGAGAGAATCCAACCATCTCCCCTTGACATTTAATGCCTGTACCATCACTGAACCCCCCACTGTCAACATTCTGGGGGTTACCATTGACCAGAAGATGAACTGGACTAGCCATATAAATACTGTAGCTACAAGAGAAGGTCTGAGGCTGGGAGTTCTACACCAAGTAACTCGCCTCCTGGCTCCCCAAAGCCTGTCCACCATCTACAAAGTACAAGTCAGGAGTGTGATGGAAATCTCTCCACTTGCCTGGATGAGTGCAGCTCCCACACTAGTCAAGAAGCTCAACGCCACCCAGGACAAAGCAGCCTGTTTGATTGACACCCCGTGCACCAGGTCAACATCTAATATCTCCACAACCAACACACAGTGTACAAGATGCACTGCAGCAACTCCATAAGACCATGACACGTAGCAGCCAAAGTAGGCCATTTGGCCCATCGAGTGTGTTCTGTTATTCAATGAGGTCATGGCGGATCTGATAATCCTCAATTGCACTTTCCTGCCTTTTTCCCATAACCCTTGATTCTCTTAGTGAGTAAAAACCTGTCTATCTCAGCCTATAATATACTTAACAACCTAACCTCTACAGTCCTCTGTGGTAAAAAATTCCACAGATTGACTACCCTCTGAGAGAAGAAATTCCTTCTCACCTTTGTTTTAAATAGGTGCCCCCTTACTCTGAGATTATGCCCTCTGGTCCTAGACTCTCCCACGAGGGGAAACAACCTCTCAGCATCCACACTGTCAAGCCGCCTAAGAATCTTATATGTTTCAAGAAGGCCACCTCTCATTCTTCTAAACTCTGAGTACAGACCCAACCTACTCAAACTCTCCTCATAAGAAAATCCCCCCATGCCTGGGATCAACCTAGTGAACCTTCTCTGGACTGCCTCCAATGCCAGTATATCTTTCCTTAGATAACGGAACCAAAACTGTTCACAGTATTCTAGGTGTGGTCTAACTAGTGCTTTGTATAGTTTTAGCAAGACTTCTTTATTTTTACACTCCATTCACTTTGAAATAAAGGCCAACATTTCATTTGCCTTCCCTATCACCAGCTGATCTTGTGTGTTAGCTTTTTGGGATTCATGCACAAGGACCCTCAAATCCCTCTGTGCTGCAGCTTTCTGCAGTGTTTCTCCATTTAAATAATATTCAGCTCCTCTATTCTTCCTGCCAAAGTGCATAACCTCACATTTTCCCACATTATATTCCATCTGCTAAGTTTTTGCCCACTCACTTAACCTGTCTATATCCCTCTGTAAACTCTTTGTGTCATCCTCACCACTTGCCTTCCCATCTATTTTTGTGTCATCCACAAACTTGGCGATAGTACATTCACTTCCCTCCTTTAAGTCATTAATATGTATTGCAAATAATTGAGGTCCCAGCACTGATCTCTGTGGCACCCCATCAGTTACAGGTTGCCACCCTGAAAATGCCCCCCTTTTCCCAACTCCCTGTCTTCCATTAGTTAGCCAATCCTCTATCCATGCCCCAACACCATGAGCTCTTACCTTATTAAATAGCCTCACATGTGGTACCTCATCAAACACCTTTTGGAAATCCAAATATATTACATCTACTCATTTCCCTTTATCTATCCTGCTTGCTACCTCCTCAAAGTATTCTAATAAATTTGTTAGGCATAATCTCCCCTTCATGAGGCCGTGCAGACTCTGCTTGATTAGATTACAATTGTTACATTGGCCGTTCTTCAATCTTCTGGGACTTTTCCAGAATCTAAGGATTCTTGGAAGATTAATGCCAGTGCATCCACTCTCTCTGTCGCTACATCCTAGGATGCAACCCATCAGGTCCAGGGGGCCGAACAGCCTTTAGCCCCATTAGTTTCCCTAGTACTTTTTCTCTAGTGATAGTTATTGTATTTATTCCCTCCCCCTTTTGCCCCTTGATTATTTAGTATTTTTGTAAAGCTATTAGTATCTTCTACCATGAAGACTGAAGCAAAATATTTATTCAGCTCCTCTGCCATTTCCTGATTCCCCATTATTATTTCCTCAGTCTCATTCTCTAACCGGCCTATGTTCACTTTGGCCTCTCTCTTCCTTCTCATATATTTACAGATGCTCTTACTGTCCATTTTTATATTAGTTGCTAGTTTACCCTCAAAGTTTATTTTCTCCCTCTTTATTTTAATTTGGTCATCTTTTGTTGGTTTTTAAAACTTTCCCAATCCTATGCCTTACCACTAATCTTTGCCACATTGTTTTTTTTCTTTCAATTTGACACTATCCTTAACTTTCTTGGTTAACCATGATTGGTTTATCCCCTCCTTTGAATCCTTTTTCCTCATTGGGATATATCTTCCACTCACTCACTCACCACAGCTCCTTCTAAAGCCACGACATCTACCACCTGGAAGGATAAGGCAGCAGATGCAATAGGACTACCACCTCCTGCAATTTTGCCTCCAAACCACTCACCATCCTGACTTGGAAATATATCGCCGTTCCTCCACTGTTGCTGGGTCACAATCCTGGAACTCCCTCACTAGCAGCACAGTAAATGTACCTACACCACATGGTTCAAGAAGGAGGTTCATCATCACCTTCTCAAGGGCAGTTAGGGATGGGCAATAAATACTGGCCTGACCAGTGATGCCCACAGCCTGTAAAATAATTTTTGAAGAACTGATGGGAATTGACAGGAACAAGTACCTGGTGCCCTCCGGCAATGACAAAACATGAGGTAGTCATCCATACAAACTGGAAGGAACATTTGTTTCCAAGACAGGGTAGCAAGTCTTTCTTCCCAAAGACAATCCCACTAGGGAATAAGCTGCCAAAGGGAACAGTCACAGCCCCATCGCTTGAAATCTTCAAGACCCTTCCTTGCATTATTTCCATTTATAAGATTTCATTATCAGCACTTTGATATCAGCGGGTCAGGCCTCGTTTAACTCGTGTTACCTATATAAATGTTGGTGGGGTATGGATATTACTCTGTGATGCTGACCACAACTGCAGCAGAAAGAGAAACAGAGAGCAGTGCAGATCTGGAAAGCTCTCCTCCAAAAGGCTGTGGATGTGTGGGACAATTAAAGCTTTCAGTGCTGAGATCGATAGATTTTTGTTGGGTAAGAATATCGAGAGATCATGGAGCTAAGTGGAGTTGAGATACAGATTGGAATTTATCTAAATTGGCAGGACTGGCTCGAGGGGCAGAATGACCTTGTTCTGTTCCTAATATTCCTAAAAAGAAGCAAACTACCCTTTGCCCTGGGATCACAGATGATGTGAAGATTTCCAGGCAAGCTGTCTTGGATTGTATCTTCAAGGAACTCAGTACCTCCAGGGGATAGCTCGAGAAGTCACGACAGACAAGTGAGCTGAAATTCTGCATCTACCACAGGAGGGAGCATTTGCACCGTGCTAATTCTTGTGCCCTGGAGCAAGGAGAGATTTTACAATCTCACCTGCGGCCCTACAGCCTGAAAAAATTGGATAAGGCTCAAAAACGGGTGCGGGGATCAGGCTGTGTGATTAACCCAAACCCGTTCATCACAATGCGAACCATATGCAAGCTTTGAGCAGCCTGCTAACATAAATGATAGCAGCCTGCAGTCCAAGTATCATAAACACTGCTGAGTGTCTGTCTGCTTCAACAGGGAGACCAGGTTTGTGCAAGGCAAGAACTACGCAGAGCCAGCCTGTACCCCTTAAATCGGCATTCTGGCTGCAGAAGGTGGTGTAAGTGGAGGAGCTGGTGGCATTGTGGCATTGTCACTGGGCTAGTATTCCAGAGACCCAGGGTAACCCTCTGGGGACCCGGTTCTAATCCAACCGCGGCAGATGGTGAAATCTGAATTCAATACAAATCTGGAATTAAATGTCTGATGATGACCATGAAACCATTGTCGATTGTTGTAAAAACCCACCTGGTTGACTAATGCCCTTTAGGGAGGGGAAATCTGCTGTCCTTACCTGGTCTGGACTCCGGACCCACAGCAATGTGCTTGACTCTTAACTGCCCTCTGAACGAGGGCAATTAGGGATGGGCTGTCAATGCTGGCTGGGCCAGTGTTGCCCACGTCCCACCAACAAATTTTTAAAAAGTGGCTGAGGGAGAATGTCTGACGTCCAAGAAGAGTGAAATGCCACAGAGGAGGCCATTTGGCCCATCATGTCTGCACCAGCTCTGCGAATGAGCATAATGGCCTACTGCTGTTGCCCTGCCCTTTCCCCATGCCCCAGCACACTGTTTCCATTCAGATAATCATCTAATGTCCTCCCTAAATGCCTTGATTGAACCTGCCCCCACCACACGTCCAGGCCCTGCTTTCCAGACCCAAACCACTCGTGTGAAAAACTCACGCTTGCTTCTTTTGCAAATCACTTTAAATCTGTGCCACCTCGTTCTTGATCCTTTTACGAGCAGGAACAGCTTCTCCCTATCCACTCTGTCCAGCCCCCCCTCATGATTTTGAACATCTCTTTCAAACCTTCTCTCAGTCTTCTTCCCTCCAAGGAGAACAGTCCCAACCTTTGCAATCTATCCTCATGCCTGAAGTTTCTCAGCCCTGGAATCATTCTTATAAACCTCTTCTGCACTCTCTCCAATATGTTCACATCCTTCCTACAATGTGGCACCCAGAACTGTACACAATACTCTAGCTGAGGTCTAATGACTTTCTTATACAAATTCAACATAACTTCCCTGCTCTTGCACTCTATGCCCCTATTAATAAAGCTCAGGATGCTACATAGTTTATTAACTGCTCTCTCCACTTGACCTGCCACCTTCAATGATCTATGCACATATATACCCAAGTCTTTCTGCTCCTGCACACACTTCAAAACTCCACCCCTTATTTTATATTGTCTGTCCACGTTCTTCCTACCAAAATGCATCACCTCACACTTCTCTGCATTGAACTTCATCTGCCACCTATCTGCCCACTCCACCAAATAATCTACCACCTCTTGAAGTTCTACACTGTCCTCCTCACAGTTCCCAAACATCGTACCATCCACAAACTTTGAAATTATCCCTTGCGCACCAAGATCTCAATCATTAATATATATCAGGAAAAGCAAGGGTCCCAATACCGACCCCTGGGGAACTCCACTACAAACCTTCCTCCAGCCTGAAAAATATCCATTAACCATTACTCTCTGCTTCCTATTTTTCAGCCAATTTTGTATCCACATTGCTACTGTCCCTTTCTTTCCATGAGCAATGCCTTTTCTCAAGTCTGTTGTGTGGCACTGTATCAAATGACTTTTGAAAGTCCATGTACACCACATCAATAGCATTACCCTAATTGATCTTTTCTGTTACCTCTTCAAAAAGCTCCAGCCAGTTAGTTAAACATGATTTTCCCTTTAGGAGTCCATGCTGGCTGTTCCTTATCAACCCATATTTTTCCATGTGACTACTAGTTCTATCCCAAATAATTGTTTCTAGAATCTTTCCCACCACTGAAGTTAAATTGGTCTGTAATTACTGGGCTTATCCTTACAACCCTTTTTGAACAATAGCGTAATATTTGCAATTTTCCAATCCTCTGGCACCCCCCACCCCCCAACACACCAACCCCCCACCCCCCGGAGTCTAGGGAAACTGAAAAATGATGGCCAGTGCCCCTGCAATTTCTACTCTCACTTCCTTTAATATACTTGGCTGCATCTTGTCCAGTCCCAGTGCCTTATCAATTTTAAGTACTGGCAGTTTATCCAACACTTCCTGCTTATCAATTCTGGACCCTTCTCGTGACAGAGTTTCCTTATCTGTCACCATAGCTGGGTAGCATCTACCTCCTTGGTAAAAATGGATGCAAAATATTCATTTAATACTTCAGCCATGGCCCCTTCATCTATATGTAAATTTCCTTTTAGGTCCCTAATTGGCCCTAATTCTCCTTTTACCATCTTTTTACTATTTATATGTCTATACAAGACTTTGGGATTCCCCTTTATGTTGGCTGCCAGTCTTTTCTCATAATCCCTCTTCGTTTCTCTAATATGCTTTTTCACTTCCTCTCTGAACCTTCTGTATTCCTCTTGGTTCTCAATTGTACTTTCTACCTGACGCCTGTCATAAAGCACACTTTTTCTTCTTTATCCTAATTTCTGTCTCCTTCTTCATCCAGGAAGCTCTGGATTTGCTTGCCCTACCTTTCCCTTTCGATGGAATATACCTTGACTGTGCCTGAAACAATTATTTTTTGAAGGTAGCCCATTCTACAGCTACAGTTTTTCCCACCAGTCTTTTGTTCCAGTCCATCTGGCCCAGCCTGTTCTTGCCCCATCGAAGTCAACTCTCGTCCAGTTAATTATTTTTACTCTGGATTGCCTATCATCCTTTTCTATCATCATCCTAAAACATGCAATAGAATGATCACTGCCTTATAAATGTTACCCCACTGACACTTGATCTACTTGGCCCACCTCATTTCCAAGAACCAGGTCCAACAGTGCATCTTTTCTTGTTGGATTGAACACATACTGTAGAAAATTATCCTGAACACAATCGAAGGGGTTTTGCCCTTCTCCGCCTTTTACATGACCAGTGTCCCAGTCTACATTCGGGTAATTAAAGTCCCCATTATAACTACCTTATAATGGTTGCATCTCTCTGTAATTTCCCTGCAGATTTGTTCTTCTACGTCCTTCTCACTATTTGGCAGTCTATAGACTACACCGAGCAATGTAATTGTTCCTTTTTGTTCCTTAGCTCTAGCCAAATTGATCCTGTCTTTGAACCCTCTGGGACATCCTCTTTCTCTATGCTCTCCTTAACTAATAATGCCACCCCTCCTCCTGTCCTTCCTTTCCTATCTCTTCCGAACACCTTGTCCCCGGGAATATTTAACACCCAGTTCTGCCCTTCCTTGAGCCAGGTCTCTGTTATCACCACAACATCATATTTCCACATGGCAATCTGCACCTGTAACTCCCCAATCTCATTTACCCTACTCCCTGCATTCACATACATGCATAGTAACCCTGACTTAGATTTTGTTACTTTCTCCCTTACCCCGACTTTACTATTAACTTACTATTCTCTATTCTTCTGTTAACTGTCTCTCCCAGTATTTTATGCACCCTGGTATTCCTCTCTGATATTCTCTCCTGGTTCCTATACCCCTGCTGAGTTAGTTTAAAGCCCTCCCAACAGCATTAGCAAAACGCCCTGCAAAGAACTCAGTCCCAGCTCTGTTCAAGTGCAGCCCATCCAGTTTGTACAGGTTCCATCTCCCCCAGAGCCAGTCCCAGTGTCCCAGGAATCTAAAGCCCTCCCTCCTGCACCACCTTTCCAGCCACACATTCACCTGCGTTATCCTCCTATTTTTTTTTATTTGTTCACAGGATGCGAATGTCACTGGCTAGGCCAGCATTTATTGCACTTCCCTAACCACCCTTATTCAGAGGGCATTTAAGTGTCAACCATATTATTGTGGATCTGGAGGCACATGTAGGCCAGACCAGGTACAGATGGCAGATTTCCTTCCCTAAAGGACATTAGCGAACCACGGGTACGTAGCACTGGGAGTAATCCAGAGGTTACTGCATGTGAGGTCCTGCTTGCTAATTTTCTACCCAGCTCCCTAATTTCTGATTGCAGGACCATATCCCCTTTCTTGCCAAAGTCATTTATACCAAGTACACCATGGCCTCTGGCTGTTCACCCTCCCTCAGAAGAATGTCCTGCAGCTGCTCTGTGACATCCTTGACTCTGGCACCAGGGAGACAATATACCACCCTGGAGTCACGCCTATGATCACAGAAATGCCCATCTGTTCCTGTAACCAATGAATCCTCTATCACTATAGCTTTTCCTTTTCTCCTCCTCCCCTCCCGTCCAGCCGAGCTGCTGGTGGTACTACAAACTTGCCTTTGGCTGCACTCCTCTGAAGAGCCAACACCCTCACCCAGTTTCCAAACCAGAAAACCGACTGGTGAGCGGGACCCCAGGACACTCCTGCACTACCTGCCTCCTTCTCTTGGATTGCCTGGTGGTCACCCATTCTCTCTCTGTCTCCAGGCCCTGAAGCTGTGGTGTGACCACCTCTCTGAATGTGCTATCCATGTAGCTCTCAGCCTCATGTTGTGCCACAGTGACTCGAGCTCTGAAATCCGGTGCTCAAGCTTCTACAGTTTTGTCCTTCTCCGCCCTTTACACTTCCACTGTCCCAGTCTATCTTTGGGTAATTAAAGTGCTCCATTATAACTGCTCTATAATACTTGCAATTCTCTGTAATTTCCCTGCAGATTTGTTCTTCTACATCCTTCTCACTATCTGACAGTCTATAGGCTACACCAGGCAATGTAATTGCACCCTTTTTGTTCCTTAGCTCTAGCCAAATTGATTGCTGCACATGTGGTCGTCTAGGATACAGGTAGTATTCATGACTTCACACATATTGCAGGACACGCATGAGCTGCCCTGCCATGTCTTAACTCTACTTCCATTGCGTTAACTTTATTCTACTTTGGATCATTTATATTACTTTATTATATTGGTCCTAAGTTTCCCCTATTCCTGGTGCTTCTCAGTTAAATGCAAGTATAGCTACTTGTTTAAAAATATTGCACTTTTCTAATTTACTCACTAGGCCCTACTTACCAAGGCCACAGCTGAGGAAAGGTAGAAAAGGAAAGGGGCACTTCGTCCTCCTCACTGAACTCCCTCAGTCACCTTTGCTCTCAAACTGTTGCTGCTCTCGCACTGTTTTATAGCTCCGCTGCTCTTCTTTGGGACCTGCTGACTGTCTGTCCCAGGGTCCTCCTCTCACACTCTCCTCTAGGTGCTGCTGACTGTCCCAGGGTCCTCCTCTCACACTCTCCTCTAGGTGCTGCTGACTGCCTGTCCCAGGGTCCTCCTCTCACACTCTCCTCTAGGTGCTGCTGACTGTCCCAGGGTCCTCCTCTCACACTCTCCTCTAGGTGCTGCTGATTGGCTGTCCCAGGGTCCTCCTCTCACACTCTCCTCTAGGTGCTGCTGACTGTCCCAGGGTCCTCCTCTCACACTCTCCTCTCGGTGCTGCTGACTGCCTGTCCCAGGGTCCTCCTCTCACACTCTCCTCTAGGTGCTGCTGACTGGCTGTCCCAGGGTCCTCCTCTCACACTCTCCTCTAGGTGCTGCTGACTGTCCCAGGGTCCTCCTCTCACACTCTCCTCTAGGTGCTGCTGACTGGCTGTCCCAGGGTCCTCCTCTCACACTCTCCTCTAGGTGCTGCTGACTGTCTCAGGGTCCTCCTCTCACACTCTCCTCTCGGTGCTGCTGACTGCCTGTCCCAGGGTCCTCCTCTCACACTCTCCTCTAGGTGCTGCTGACTGTCCCAGGGTCCTCCTCTCACACTCTCCTCTAGGTGCTGCTGACTGTCCCAGGGTCCTCCTCTCACACTCTCCTCTAGGTGCTGCTGACTGGCTGTCCCAGGGTCCTCCTCTCACACTCTCCTCTAGGGGCTGCTGACTGTCCCAGGGTCCTCCTCTCACACTCTCCTCTAGGTGCTGCTGACTGTCCCAGGGTCCTCCTCTCACACTCTCCTCTAGGTGCTGCTGACTGCCTGTCCCAGGGTCCTCCTCTCACACTCTCCTCTAGGTGCTGCTGGCTGTCCCAGGGTCCTCCTCTCACACTCTCCTCTAGGTGCTGCTGACTGTCCCAGGGTCCTCCTCTCACACTCTCCTCTAGGTGCTGCTGACTGGCTGTCCCAGGGTCCTCCTCTCACACTCTCCTCTAGGTGCTGCTGACTGTCCCAGGGTCCTCCTCTCACACTCTCCTCTAGGTGCTGCTGATTGGCTGTCCCAGGGTCCTCCTCTCACACTCTCCTCTAGGTGCTGCTGACTGTCCCAGGGTCCTCCTCTCACACTCTCCTCTCGGTGCTGCTGACTGCCTGTCCCAGGGTCCTCCTCTCACACTCTCCTCTAGGTGCTGCTGACTGGCTGTCCCAGGGTCCTCCTCTCACACTCTCCTCTAGGTGCTGCTGACTGTCCCAGGGTCCTCCTCTCACACTCTCCTCTAGGTGCTGCTGACTGGCTGTCCCAGGGTCCTCCTTTCACACTCTCCTCTAGGTGCTGCTGACTGTCCCAGGGTCCTCCTCTCACACTCTCCTCTCGGTGCTGCTGACTGCCTGTCCCAGGGTCCTCCTCTCACACTCTCCTCTAGGTGCTGCTGACTGTCCCAGGGTCCTCCTCTCACACTCTCCTCTAGGTGCTGCTGACTGTCCCAGGGTCCTCCTCTCACACTCTCCTCTAGGTGCTGCTGACTGGCTGTCCCAGGGTCCTCCTCTCACACTCTCCTCTAGGTGCTGCTGACTGTCCCAGGGTCCTCCTCTCACACTCTCCTCTCGGTGCTGCTGACTGCCTGTCCCAGGGTCCTCCTCTCACACTCTCCTCTAGGTGCTGCTGACTGTCCCAGGGTCCTCCTCTCACACTCTCCTCTAGGTGCTGCTGACTGCCTGTCCCAGGGTCCTCCTCTCACACTCTCCTCTAGGTGCTGCTGACTGCCTTTCCCAGGGACCTCCTCTCACACTCTCCTCTAGGTGCTGCTGACTGGCTGTCCCAGGGTCCTCCTCTCACACTCTCCTCTAGGTGCTGCTGACTGCCTTTCCCAGGGTCCTCCTCTCACACTCTCCTCTAGGTGCTGCTGACTGCCTGTCCCAGGGTCCCCCTCTCGCACTCTCCTCTAGGTGCTGCTGACTGCCTGTCCCAGGGTCCTCCTCTCACACTCTCCTCTAGGTGCTGCTGACTGTCGCAGGGTCCTCCTCTCACACTCTCCTCTAGGTGCTGCTGACTGCCTGTCCCAGGGTCCTCCTCTCACACTCTCCTCTAGGTGCTGCTGACTGTCCCAGGGTCCTCCTCTCACACTCTCCTCTAGGTGCTGCTGACTGTCCCAGGGTCCTCCTCTCACACTCTCCTCTAGGTGCTGCTGACTGTCCCAGGGTCCTCCTCTCACACTCTCCTCTAGGTGCTGCTGACTGCCTGTCCCAGGGTCCTCCTCTCACACTCTCCTCTAGGTGCTGCTGACTGTCCCAGGGTCCTCCTCTCACACTCTCCTCTAGGTGCTGCTGACTGTCCCAGGGTCCTCCTCTCACACTCTCCTCGCGGTGCTGCTGACTGGCTGTCCCAGGGTCCTCCTCTCACACTCTCCTCTAGGTGCTGCTGACTGTCCCAGGGTCCTCCTCTCACACTCTCCTCTAGGTGCTGCTGACTGTCTGTCCCAGGGTCCTCCTCTCACACTCTCCTCTAGGTGCTGCTGACTGTCCCAGGATCCTCCTCTCACACTCTCCTCTAGGTGCTGCTGACTGTCCCAGGGTCCTCCTCTCACACTCTCCTCTAGGTGCTGCTGACTGCCTGTCCCAGGGTCCCCCTCTCACACTCTCCTCTAGGTGCTGCTGACTGCCTGTCCCAGGGTCCTCCTCTCACACTCTCCTCTAGGTGCTGCTGACTGTCCCAGGGTCCTCCTCTCACGCTCTCCTCTAGGTGCTGCTGACTGTCCCAGGGTCCTCCTCTCACACTCTCCTCTAGGTGCTGCTGACTGTCCCAGGGTCCTCCTCTCACACTCTCCTCTAGGTGCTGCTGACTGTCCCAGGGTCCTTCTCTCACACTCTCCTCTAGGTGCTGCTGACTGTCCCAGGGTCCTCCTCTCACACTCTCCTCTAGGTGCTGCTGACTGTCCCAGGGTCCTCCTCTCACACTCTCCTCTAGGTGCTGCTGACTGTCCCAGGGCCCTCCTCTCACACTCTCCTCTAGGTGCTGCTGACTGCCTGTCCCAGGGTCCTCCTCTCACACTCTCCTCTAGGTGCTGCTGACTGTCCCAGGGTCCTCCTCTCACACTCTCCTCTCGGTGCTGCTGACTGCCTGTCCCAGGGTCCTCCTCTCACACTCTCCTCTAGGTGCTGCTGACTGTCCCAGGGTCCTCCTCTCACACTCTCCTCTAGGTGCTGCTGACTGTCCCAGGGTCCTCCTCTCACACTCTCCTCTAGGTGCTGCTGACTGGCTGTCCCAGGGTCCTCCTCTCACACTCTCCTCTAGGTGCTGCTGACTGTCCCAGGGTCCTCCTCTCACACTCTCTTCTAGGTGCTGCTGACTGTCCCAGGGTCCTCCTCTCACACTCTCCTCTAGGTGCTGCTGACTGCCTGTCCCAGGGTCCTCCTCTCACACTCTCCTCTAGGTGCTGCTGGCTGTCCCAGGGTCTTCCTCTCACACTCTCCTCTAGGTGCTGCTGGCTGTCCCAGGGTCCTCCTCTCACACTCTCCTCTAGGTGCTGCTGACTGTCCCAGGGTCCTCCTCTCACACTCTCCTCTAGGTGCTGCTGACTGGCTGTCCCAGGGTCCTCCTCTCACACTCTCCTCTAGGTGCTGCGGATTGGCTGTCCCAGGGTCCTCCTCTCACACTCTCCTCTAGGTGCTGCTGACTGTCCCAGGGTCCTCCTCTCACACTCTCCTCTCGGTGCTGCTGACTGCCTGTCCCAGGGTCCTCCTCTCACACTCTCCTCTAGGTGCTGCTGACTGGCTGTCCCAGGGTCCTCCTCTCACACTCTCCTCTAGGTGCTGCTGACTATCCCAGGGTCCTCCTCTCACACTCTCCTCTAGGTGCTGCTGACTGGCTGTCCCAGGGTCCTCCTCTCACACTCTCCTCTAGGTGCTGCTGACTGTCCCAGGGTCCTCCTCTCACACTCTCCTCACGGTGCTGCTGACTGCCTGTCCCAGGGTCCTCCTCTCACACTCTCCTCTAGGTGCTGCTGACTGTCCCAGGGTCCTCCTCTCACACTCTCCTCTAGGTGCTGCTGATTGTGCCAGGGTCCTCCTCTCACACTCTCCTCCAGGTGCTGCTGACTGGCTGTCCCAGGGTCCTCCTCTCACACTCTCCTCTAGGTGCTGCTGACTGTCCCAGGGTCCTCCTCTCACACTCTCCTCTAGGTGCTGCTGACTGCCTTTCCCAGGGTCCTCCTCTCACACTCTCCTCTAGGTGCTGCTGACTGCCTGTCCCAGGGTCCTCCTCTCACACTCTCCTCTAGGTGCTGCTGACTGCCTTTCCCAGGGTCCTCCTCTCACACTCTCCTCTAGGTGCTGCTGACTGCCTGTCCCAGGGTCCCCCTCTCGCACTCTCCTCTAGCTGCTGCTGACTGCCTGTCCCAGGGTCCTCCTCTCACACTCTCCTCTAGGTGCTGCTGACTGTCCCAGGGTCCTCCTCTCACACTCTCCTCTAGGTGCTGCTGACTGCCTGTCCCAGGGTCCTCCTCTCACACTCTCCTCTAGGTGCTGCTGATGTCCCAGGGTCCTCCTCTCACACTCTCCTCTAGGTGCTGCTGACTGTCCCAGGGTCCTCCTCTCACACTCTCCTCTAGGTGCTGCTGACTGTCCCAGGGTCCTCCTCTCACACTCTCCTCTAGGTGCTGCTGACTGCCTGTCCCAGGGTCCTCCTCTCACACTCTCTTCTAGGTGCTGCTGACTGTCCCAGGGTCCTCCTCTCACACTCTCCTCTAGGTGCTGCTGACTGTCCCAGGGTCCTCCTCTCACACTCTCCTCGCGGTGCTGCTGACTGGCTGTCCCAGGGTCCTCCTCTCACACTCTCCTCTAGGTGCTGCTGACTGTCCCAGGGTCCTCCTCTCACACTCTCCTCTAGGTGCTGCTGACTGTCTGTCCCAGGGTCCTCCTCTCACACTCTCCTCTAGGTGCTGCTGACTGTCCCAGGATCCTCCTCTCACACTCTCCTCTAGGTGCTGCTGACTGCCTGTCCCAGGGTCCTCCTCTCACACTCTCCTCTAGGTGCTGCTGACTGTCCCAGGATCCTCCTCTCACACTCTCCTCTAGGTGCTGCTGACTGCCTGTCCCAGAGTCCTCCTCTCACACTCTCCTCTAGGTGCTGCTGACTGTCCAGGGTCCTCCTCTCACACTCTCCTCTAGGTGCTGCTGACTGTCTGTCCCAGGGTCCTCCTCTCACACTCTCCTCTAGGTGCTGCTGACTGTCCCAGGGTCCTCCTCTCACACTCTCCTCTAGGTGCTGCTGACTGCCTGTCCCAGGGTCCTCCTCTCACACTCTCCTCTAGGTGCTGCTGACTGTCCCAGGGTCCTCCTCTCACACTCTCCTCTAGGTGCTGATGACTGTCCCAGGGTCCTCCTCTCACACTCTCCTCTAGGTGCTGCTGACTGTCCCAGGGTCCTCCTCTCACACTCTCCTCTATTTGCTGCTGACTGTCACAGGGCCCTCCTCTCACACTCTCCTCTAGGTGCTGCTGACTGCCTGTCCCAGGGTCCTCCTCTCACACTCTCCTCTAGGTGCTGCTGACTGCCTGTCCCAGGGTCCTCCTCTCACACTCTCCTCTCGGTGCTGCTGACTGTCCCAGGGTCCTCCTCTCACACTCTCCTCTAGGTGCTGCTGACTGTCCCAGGGTCCTCCTCTCACACTCTCCTCTAGGTGCTGCTGACTGTCCCAGGGTCCTCCTCTCACACTCTCCTCTAGGTGCTGCTGACTGTCCCAGGGTCCTCCTCTCACACTCTCCTCTAGGTGCTGCTGACTGTCCCAGGGTCCTCCTCTCACACTCTCCTCTAGGTGCTGCTGACTGCCTGTCCCAGGGTCCTCCTCTCACACTCTCCTCTAGGTGCTGCTGACTGTCCCAGGGTCCTCCTCTCACACTCTCCTCTAGGTGCTGCTGACTGTCCCAGGGTCCTCCTCTCACACTCTCCTCTAGGTGCTGCTGACTGTCCCAGGGTCCTCCTCTCACACTCTCCTCTAGGTGCTGCTGACTGTCTGTCCCAGGGTCCTCCTCTCACACTCTCCTCTAGGTGCTGCTGACTGTCCCAGGGTCCTCCTCTCACACTCTCCTCTAGGTGCTGCTGACTGTCCCAGGGTCCTCCTCTCACACTCTCCTCTAGGTGCTGCTGACTGTCCCAGGGTCCTTCTCTCACACTCTCCTCTAGGTGCTGCTGACTGTCCCAGGGTCCTCCTCTCACACTCTCCTCTAGGTGCTGCTGACTGTCCCACGGTCCTCCTCTCACACTCTCCTCTAGGTGCTGCTGACTGTCCCAGGGCCCTCCTCTCACACTCTCCTCTAGGTGCTGCTGACTGCCTGTCCCAGGGTCCTCCTCTCACACTCTCCTCGCGGTGCTGCTGACTGGCTGTCCCAGGGTCCTCCTCTCACACTCTCCTCTAGGTGCTGCTGACTGTCCCAGGGTCCTCCTCTCACACTCTCCTCTAGGTGCTGCTGACTGCCTGTCCCAGGGTCCTCCTCTCACACTCTCCTCTAGGTGCTGCTGACTGTCCCAGGGTCCTCCTCTCACACTCTCCTCTAGGTGCTGCTGACTGTCCCAGGGTCCTCCTCTCACACTCTCCTCTAGGTGCTGCTGACTGTCCCAGGGTCCTCCTCTCACAATCTCCTCTAGGTGCTGCTGACTGCCTGTCCCAGGGTCCTCCTCTCACACTCTCCTCTAGGTGCTGCTGACTGTCCCAGGGTCCTCCTCTCACACTCTCCTCTAGGTGCTGCTGACTGCCTGTCCCAGGGTCCCCTCTCACACTCTCCTCTAGGTTCTGCTGACTGTCCCAGGGTCCTCCTCTCACACTCTCCTCTAGGTGCTGCTGACTGTCCCAGGGTCCTCCTCTCACACTCTCCTCTAGGTGCTGCTGACTGTCCCAGGATCCTCCTCTCACACTCTCCTCTAGGTGCTGCTGACTGTCCCAGGGTCCTCCTCTCACACTCTCCTCTAGGTGCTGCTGACTGTCCCAGGGTCCTCCTCTCACACTCTCCTCTAGGTGCTGCTGACTGCCTGTCCCAGGGTCCTCCTCTCACACTCTCCTCTAGGTGCTGCTGACTTTCCCAGGGTCCTCCTCTCACACTCTCCTCTAGGTGCTGCTGACTGTCCCAGGGTCCTCCTCTCACACTCTCCTCTAGGTGCTGCTGACTGTCCCAGGGTCCTCCTCTCACACTCTCCTCTAGGTGCTGCTGACTGTCAGTCCCAGGGTCCTCCTCTCACACTCTCCTCTAGGTGCTGCTGACTGTCCCAGGGTCCTCCTCTCACACTCTCCTCTAGGTGCTGCTGATTGTCCCAGGGTCCTCCTCTCACACTCTCCTCTAGGTGCTGCTGACTGCCTGTCCCAGGGTCCTCCTCTCACACTCTCCTCTAGGTGCTGCTGACTGTCCCAGGGTCCTCCTCTCACACTCTCCTCTAGGTGCTGCTGACTGCCTGTCCCAGGGTCCTCCTCTCACACTCTCCTCTAGGTGCTGCTGACTGTCCCAGGGTCCTCCTCTCACACTCTCCTCTAGGTGCTGCTGACTGCCTGTCCCAGGGTCCTCCTCTCACACTCTCCTCTAGGTGCTGCTGACTGTCCCAGGGTCCTCCTCTCACACTCTCCTCTAGGTGCTGCTGACTGTCCCAGGGTCCTCCTCTCACACTCTCCTCTAGGTGCTGCTGACTGTCCCAGGGTCCTCCTCTCACACTCTCCTCTAGGTGCTGCTGACTGCCTGTCCCAGGGTCCTCCTCTCACACTCTCCTCTAGGTGCTGCTGACTGTCCCAGGGTCCTCCTCTCACACTCTCCTCTAGGTGCTGCTGACTGTCCCAGGGTCCTCCTCTCACACTCTCCTCTAGGTGCTGCTGACTGTCCCAGGGTCCTCCTCTCACACTCTCCTCTAGGTGCTGCTGACTGTCTGTCCCAGGGTCCTCCTCTCACACTCTCCTCTAGGTGCTGCTGACTGTCCCAGGGTCCTCCTCTCACACTCTCCTCTAGGTGCTGCTGACTGTCCCAGGGTCCTCCTCTCACACTCTCCTCTAGGTGCTGCTGACTGTCCCAGGGTCCTTCTCTCACACTCTCCTCTAGGTGCTGCTGACTGTCCCAGGGTCCTCCTCTCACACTCTCCTCTAGGTGCTGCTGACTGTCCCAGGGTCCTCCTCTCACACTCTCCTCTAGGTGCTGCTGACTGTCCCAGGGCCCTCCTCTCACACTCTCCTCGCGGTGCTGCTGACTGGCTGTCCCAGGGTCCTCCTCTCACACTCTCCTCTAGGTGCTGCTGACTGTCCCAGGGTCCTCCTCTCACACTCTCCTCTAGGTGCTGCTGATTGGCTGTCCCAGGGTCCTCCTCTCACACTCTCCTCTAGGTGCTGCTGACTGTCCCAGGGTCCTCCTCTCACACTCTCCTCTCGGTGCTGCTGACTGCCTGTCCCAGGGTCCTCCTCTCACACTCTCCTCTAGGTGCTGCTGACTGTCCCAGGGTCCTCCTCTCACACTCTCGTTTAGGTGCTGCTGACTGCCTGTCCCAGGGTCCTCCTCTCACACTCTCGTTTAGGTGCTGCTGACTGCCTGTCCCAGGGTCCTCCTCTCACACTCTCCTCTAGGTGCTGCTGACTGCCTGTCCCAGGGTCCTCCTCTCACACTCTCCTCTAGGTGCTGCTGACTGTCCCAGGGTCCTCCTCTCACACTCTCCTCTAGGTGCTGCTGACTGTCCCAGGGTCCTCCTCTCACACTCTCCTCTCGGTGCTGCTGACTGCCTGTCCCAGGGTCCTCCTCTCACACTCTCCTCTAGGTGCTGGTCCCTGTCCCAGGGTCCTCCTCTCACACTATCCTCTAGGTGCTGCTGACTGTCCCAGGGTCCTCCTCTCACACTCTCCTCTAGGTGCTGCTGACTGGCTGTCCCAGGGTCCTCCTCTCACACTCTCCTCTAGGTGCTGCTGACTGTCCCAGGGTCCTCCTCTCACACTCTCCTCTCGGTGCTGCTGACTGCCTGTCCCAGGGTCCTCCTCTCACACGCTCCTCTAGGTGCTGCTGACTGGCTGTCCCAGGGTCCTCCTCTCACACTCTCCTCTAGGTGCTGCTGACTGTCCCAGGGTCCTCCTATCACACTCTCCTCTAGGTGCTGCTGACTGGCTGTCCCAGGGTCCTCCTCTCACACTCTCCTCTAGGTGCTGCTGACTGTCCCAGGGTCCTCCTCTCACACTCTCCTCTCGGTGCTGCTGACTGCCTGTCCCAGGGTCCTCCTCTCACACTCTCCTCTAGGTGCTGCTGACTGTCCCAGGGTCCTCCTCTCACACTCTCCTCTAGGTGCTGCTGACTGCCTGTCCCAGGGTCCTCCTCTCACACTCTCCTCTAGGTGCTGCTGACTGCCTTTCCCAGGGTCCTCCTCTCACACTCTCCTCTAGGTGCTGCTGACTGCCTGTCCCAGGGTCCTCCTCTCACCCTCTCCTCTAGGTGCTGCTGACTGTCCCAGGGTCCTCCTCTCACACTCTCCTCTAGGTGCTGCTGACTGTCCCAGGGTCCTCCTCTCACACTCTCCTCTCGGTGCTGCTGACTGGCTGTCCCAGGGTCCTCCTCTCACACTCTCCTCTAGGTGCTGCTGACTGTCCCAGGGTCCTCCTCTCACACTCTCCTCTCGGTGCTGCTGACTGTCCCAGGGTCCTCCTCTCACACTCTCCTCTCGGTGCTGCTGACTGCCTGTCCCAGGGTCCTCCTCTCACACTCTCCTCTAGGTGCTGCTGACTGTCCCAGGGTCCTCCTCTCACACTCTCCTCTAGGTGCTGCTGACTGTCCCAGGGTCCTCCTCTCACACTCTCCTCTAGGTGCTGCTGACTGCCTGTCCCAGGGTCCTCCTCTCACACTCTCCTCTAGGTGCTGCTGACTGTCCCAGGGTCCTCCTCTCACACTCTCCTCTAGGTGCTGCTGACTGTCCCAGGGTCCTCCTCTCACACTCTCCTCTAGGTGCTGCTGACTGTCCCAGGGTCCTCCTCTCACACTCTCCTCTAGGTGCTGCTGACTGTCCCAGGGTCCTCCTCTCACACTCTCCTCTAGGTGCTGCTGACTGTCCCAGGGTCCTCCTCTCACACTCTCCTCTAGGTGCTGCTGACTGCCTGTCCCAGGGTCCTCCTCTCACACTCTCCTCTAGGTGCTGCTGACTTTCCCAGGGTCCTCCTCTCACACTCTCCTCTAGGTGCTGCTGACTGTCCCAGGGTCCTCCTCTCACACTCTCCTCTAGGTGCTGCTGACTGTCCCAGGGTCCTCCTCTCACACTCTCCTCTAGGTGCTGCTGACTGTCAGTCCCAGGGTCCTCCTCTCACACTCTCCTCTAGGTGCTGCTGACTGTCCCAGGGTCCTCCTCTCACACTCTCCTCTAGGTGCTGCTGATTGTCCCAGGGTCCTCCTCTCACACTCTCCTCTAGGTGCTGCTGACTGCCTGTCCCAGGGTCCTCCTCTCACACTCTCCTCTAGGTGCTGCTGACTGTCCCAGGGTCCTCCTCTCACACTCTCCTCTAGGTGCTGCTGACTGCCTGTCCCAGGGTCCTCCTCTCACACTCTCCTCTAGGTGCTGCTGACTGACCCAGGGTCCTCCTCTCACACTCTCCTCTAGGTGCTGCTGACTGCCTGGCCCAGGGTCCTCCTCTCACACTCTCCTCTAGGTGCTGCTGACTGTCCCAGGGTCCTCCTCTCACACTCTCCTCTAGGTGCTGCTGACTGTCCCAGGGTCCTCCTCTCACACTCTCCTCTAGGTGCTGCTGACTGTCCCAGGGTCCTCCTCTCACACTCTCCTCTAGGTGCTGCTGACTGCCTGTCCCAGGGTCCTCCTCTCACACTCTCCTCTAGGTGCTGCTGACTGTCCCAGGGTCCTCCTCTCACACTCTCCTCTAGGTGCTGCTGACTGTCCCAGGGTCCTCCTCTCACAATCTCCTCTAGGTGCTGCTGACTGCCTGTCCCAGGGTCCTCCTCTCACACTCTCCTCTAGGTGCTGCTGACTGTCCCAGGGTCCTCCTCTCACACTCTCCTCTAGGTGCTGCTGACTGCCTGTCCCAGGGTCCTCCTCTCACACTCTCCTCTAGGTTCTGCTGACTGTCCCAGGGTCCTCCTCTCACACTCTCCTCTAGGTGCTGCTGACTGTCCCAGGGTCCTCCTCTCACACTCTCCTCTAGGTGCTGCTGACTGTCCCAGGGTCCTCCTCTCACACTCTCCTCTAGGTGCTGCTGACTGTCCCAGGGTCCTCCTCTCACACTCTCCTCTAGGTGCTGCTGACTGTCCCAGGGTCCTCCTCTCACACTCTCCTCTAGGTGCTGCTGACTGCCTGTCCCAGGGTCCTCCTCTCACACTCTCCTCTAGGTGCTGCTGACTTTCCCAGGGTCCTCCTCTCACACTCTCCTCTAGGTGCTGCTGACTGTCCCAGGGTCCTCCTCTCACACTCTCCTCTAGGTGCTGCTGACTGTCCCAGGGTCCTCCTCTCACACTCTCCTCTAGGTGCTGCTGACTGTCAGTCCCAGGGTCCTCCTCTCACACTCTCCTCTAGGTGCTGCTGACTGTCCCAGGGTCCTCCTCTCACACTCTCCTCTAGGTGCTGCTGATTGTCCCAGGGTCCTCCTCTCACACTCTCCTCTAGGTGCTGCTGACTGCCTGTCCCAGGGTCCTCCTCTCACACTCTCCTCTAGGTGCTGCTGACTGTCCCAGGGTCCTCCTCTCACACTCTCCTCTAGGTGCTGCTGACTGCCTGTCCCAGGGTCCTCCTCTCACACTCTCCTCTAGGTGCTGCTGACTGTCCCAGGGTCCTCCTCTCACACTCTCCTCTAGGTGCTGCTGACTGCCTGTCCCAGGGTCCTCCTCTCACACTCTCCTCTAGGTGCTGCTGACTGTCCCAGGGTCCTCCTCTCACACTCTCCTCTAGGTGCTGCTGACTGTCCCAGGGTCCTCCTCTCACACTCTCCTCTAGGTGCTGCTGACTGTCCCAGGGTCCTCCTCTCACACTCTCCTCTAGGTGCTGCTGACTGCCTGTCCCAGGGTCCTCCTCTCACACTCTCCTCTAGGTGCTGCTGACTGTCCCAGGGTCCTCCTCTCACACTCTCCTCTAGGTGCTGCTGACTGTCCCAGGGTCCTCCTCTCACACTCTCCTCTAGGTGCTGCTGACTGTCCCAGGGTCCTCCTCTCACACTCTCCTCTAGGTGCTGCTGACTGTCTGTCCCAGGGTCCTCCTCTCACACTCTCCTCTAGGTGCTGCTGACTGTCCCAGGGTCCTCCTCTCACACTCTCCTCTAGGTGCTGCTGACTGTCCCAGGGTCCTCCTCTCACACTCTCCTCTAGGTGCTGCTGACTGTCCCAGGGTCCTTCTCTCACACTCTCCTCTAGGTGCTGCTGACTGTCCCAGGGTCCTCCTCTCACACTCTCCTCTAGGTGCTGCTGACTGTCCCAGGGTCCTCCTCTCACACTCTCCTCTAGGTGCTGCTGACTGTCCCAGGGCCCTCCTCTCACACTCTCCTCGCGGTGCTGCTGACTGGCTGTCCCAGGGTCCTCCTCTCACACTCTCCTCTAGGTGCTGCTGACTGTCCCAGGGTCCTCCTCTCACACTCTCCTCTAGGTGCTGCTGACTGGCTGTCCCAGGGTCCTCCTCTCACACTCTCCTCTAGGTGCTGCTGACTGTCCCAGGGTCCTCCTCTCACACTCTCCTCTCGGTGCTGCTGACTGCCTGTCCCAGGGTCCTCCTCTCACACTCTCCTCTAGGTGCTGCTGACTGTCCCAGGGTCCTCCTCTCACACTCTCGTTTAGGTGCTGCTGACTGCCTGTCCCAGGGTCCTCCTCTCACACTCTCGTTTAGGTGCTGCTGACTGCCTGTCCCAGGGTCCTCCTCTCACACTCTCCTCTAGGTGCTGCTGACTGCCTGTCCCAGGGTCCTCCTCTCACACTCTCCTCTAGGTGCTGCTGACTGTCCCAGGGTCCTCCTCTCACACTCTCCTCTAGGTGCTGCTGACTGTCCCAGGGTCCTCCTCTCACACTCTCCTCTCGGTGCTGCTGACTGCCTGTCCCAGGGTCCTCCTCTCACACTCTCCTCTAGGTGCTGCTCACTGTCCCAGGGTCCTCCTCTCACACTCTCCTCTAGGTGCTGCTGACTGTCCCAGGGTCCTCCTCTCACACTCTCCTCTAGGTGCTGCTGACTGGCTGTCCCAGGGTCCTCCTCTCACACTCTCCTCTAGGTGCTGCTGACTGTCCCAGGGTCCTCCTCTCACACTCTCCTCTCGGTGCTGCTGACTGCCTGTCCCAGGGTCCTCCTCTCACACGCTCCTCTAGGTGCTGCTGACTGGCTGTCCCAGGGTCCTCCTCTCACACTCTCCTCTAGGTGCTGCTGACTGTCCCAGGGTCCTCCTATCACACTCTCCTCTAGGTGCTGCTGACTGGCTGTCCCAGGGTCCTCCTCTCACACTCTCCTCTAGGTGCTGCTGACTGTCCCAGGGTCCTCCTCTCACACTCTCCTCTCGGTGCTGCTGACTGCCTGTCCCAGGGTCCTCCTCTCACACTCTCCTCTAGGTGCTGCTGACTGTCCCAGGGTCCTCCTCTCACACTCTCCTCTAGGTGCTGCTGACTGCCTGTCCCAGGGTCCTCCTCTCACACTCTCCTCTAGGTGCTGCTGACTGCCTTTCCCAGGGTCCTCCTCTCACACTCTCCTCTAGGTGCTGCTGACTGCCTGTCCCAGGGTCCTCCTCTCACCCTCTCCTCTAGGTGCTGCTGACTGTCCCAGGGTCCTCCTCTCACACTCTCCTCTAGGTGCTGCTGACTGTCCCAGGGTCCTCCTCTCACACTCTCCTCTCGGTGCTGCTGACTGGCTGTCCCAGGGTCCTCCTCTCACACTCTCCTCTAGGTGCTGCTGACTGTCCCAGGGTCCTCCTCTCACACTCTCCTCTCGGTGCTGCTGACTGTCCCAGGGTCCTCCTCTCACACTCTCCTCTCGGTGCTGCTGACTGCCTGTCCCAGGGTCCTCCTCTCACACTCTCCTCTAGGTGCTGCTGACTGTCCCAGGGTCCTCCTCTCACACTCTCCTCTAGGTGCTGCTGACTGTCCCAGGGTCCTCCTCTCACACTCTCCTCTAGGTGCTGCTGACTGCCTGTCCCAGGGTCCTCCTCTCACACTCTCCTCTAGGTGCTGCTGACTGTCCCAGGGTCCTCCTCTCACACTCTCCTCTAGGTGCTGCTGACTGTCCCAGGGTCCTCCTCTCACACTCTCCTCTAGGTGCTGCTGACTGTCCCAGGGTCCTCCTCTCACACTCTCCTCTAGGTGCTGCTGACTGTCCCAGGGTCCTCCTCTCACACTCTCCTCTAGGTGCTGCTGACTGTCCCAGGGTCCTCCTCTCACACTCTCCTCTAGGTGCTGCTGACTGCCTGTCCCAGGGTCCTCCTCTCACACTCTCCTCTAGGTGCTGCTGACTTTCCCAGGGTCCTCCTCTCACACTCTCCTCTAGGTGCTGCTGACTGTCCCAGGGTCCTCCTCTCACACTCTCCTCTAGGTGCTGCTGACTGTCCCAGGGTCCTCCTCTCACACTCTCCTCTAGGTGCTGCTGACTGTCAGTCCCAGGGTCCTCCTCTCACACTCTCCTCTAGGTGCTGCTGACTGTCCCAGGGTCCTCCTCTCACACTCTCCTCTAGGTGCTGCTGATTGTCCCAGGGTCCTCCTCTCACACTCTCCTCTAGGTGCTGCTGACTGCCTGTCCCAGGGTCCTCCTCTCACACTCTCCTCTAGGTGCTGCTGACTGTCCCAGGGTCCTCCTCTCACACTCTCCTCTAGGTGCTGCTGACTGCCTGTCCCAGGGTCCTCCTCTCACACTCTCCTCTAGGTGCTGCTGACTGTCCCAGGGTCCTCCTCTCACACTCTCCTCTAGGTGCTGCTGACTGCCTGTCCCAGGGTCCTCCTCTCACACTCTCCTCTAGGTGCTGCTGACTGTCCCAGGGTCCTCCTCTCACACTCTCCTCTAGGTGCTGCTGACTGTCCCAGGGTCCTCCTCTCACACTCTCCTCTAGGTGCTGCTGACTGTCCCAGGGTCCTCCTCTCACACTCTCCTCTAGGTGCTGCTGACTGCCTGTCCCAGGGTCCTCCTCTCACACTCTCCTCTAGGTGCTGCTGACTGTCCCAGGGTCCTCCTCTCACACTCTCCTCTAGGTGCTGCTGACTGTCCCAGGGTCCTCCTCTCACACTCTCCTCTAGGTGCTGCTGACTGTCCCAGGGTCCTCCTCTCACACTCTCCTCTAGGTGCTGCTGACTGTCTGTCCCAGGGACCTCCTCTCACACTCTCCTCTAGGTGCTGCTGACTGTCCCAGGGTCCTCCTCTCACACTCTCCTCTAGGTGCTGCTGACTGTCCCAGGATCCTCCTCTCACACTCTCCTCTAGGTGCTGCTGACTGTCCCAGGGTCCTTCTCTCACACTCTCCTCTAGGTGCTGCTGACTGTCCCAGGGTCCTCCTCTCACACTCTCCTCTAGGTGCTGCTGACTGTCCCAGGGTCCTCCTCTCACACTCTCCTCTAGGTGCTGCTGACTGTCCCAGGGTCCTCCTCTCACACTCTCCTTGCGGTGCTGCTGACTGGCTGTCCCAGGGTCCTCCTCTCACACTCTCCTCTAGGTGCTGCTGACTGTCCCAGGGTCCTCCTCTCACACTCTCCTCTAGGTGCTGCTGACTGGCTGTCCCAGGGTCCTCCTCTCACACTCTCCTCTAGGTGCTGCTGACTGTCCCAGGGTCCTCCTCTCACACTCTCCTCTCGGTGCTGCTGACTGCCTGTCCCAGGGTCCTCCTCTCACACTCTCCTCTAGGTGCTGCTGACTGGCTGTCCCAGGGTCCTCCTCTCACACTCTCCTCTAGGTGCTGCTGACTGTCCCAGGGTCCTCCTATCACACTCTCCTCTAGGTGCTGCTGACTGGCTGTCCCAGGGTCCTCCTCTCACACTCTCCTCTAGGTGCTGCTGACTGTCCCAGGGTCCTCCTCTCACACTCTCCTCTCGGTGCTGCTGACTGCCTGTCCCAGGGTCCTCCTCTCACACTCTCCTCTAGGTGCTGCTGACTGTCCCAGGGTCCTCTTCTCACACTCTCCTCTAGGTGCTGCTGACTGCCTGTCCCAGGGTCCTCCTCTCACACTCTCCTCTAGGTGCTGCTGACTGCCTTTCCCAGGGTCCTCCTCTCACACTCTCCTCTAGGTGCTGCTGACTGCCTGTCCCAGGGTCCTCCTCTCACCCTCTCCTCTAGGTGCTGCTGACTGTCCCAGGGTCCTCCTCTCACACTCTCCTCTAGGTGCTGCTGACTGTCCCAGGGTCCTCCTCTCACACTCTCCTCTCGGTGCTGCTGACTGGCTGTCCCAGGGTCCTCCTCTCACACTCTCCTCTAGGTGCTGCTGACTGTCCCAGGGTCCTCCTCTCACACTCTCCTCTCGGTGCTGCTGACTGTCCCAGGGTCCTCCTCTCACACTCTCCTCTCGGTGCTGCTGACTGCCTGTCCCAGGGTCCTCCTCTCACACTCTCCTCTAGGTGCTGCTGACTGTCCCAGGGTCCTCCTCTCACACTCTCCTCTAGGTGCTGCTGACTGTCCCAGGGTCCTCCTCTCACACTCTCCTCTAGGTGCTGCTGACTGTCTGTCCCAGGGTCCTCCTCTCACACTCTCCTCTAGGTGCTGCTGACTGTCCCAGGGTCCTCCTCTCACACTCTCCTCTAGGTGCTGCTGACTGTCCCAGGGTCCTCCTCTCACACTCTCCTCTAGGTGCTGCTGACAGTCACAGGGTCCTCCTCTCACACTCTCCTCTAGGTGCTGCTGACTGTCTGTCCCAGGGTCCTCCTCTCACACTCTCCTCTAGGTGCTGCTGACTGTCCCAGGGTCCTCCGCTCTCACTCTCCTCTATGTGCTGCTGACTGCCTGTCCCTGGGTCCTCCTTTCACATTCTCCTCTAGGTGCTACTGACTTTCCCAGGGTCCCCCTCTCACTCTCTCCTCTAGGTGCTACTGACTGTCCCAGGGTCCTCCTCTCACACTCTCCTCTAGGTGCTGCTGACTGTCCCAGGGTCCTCCTCTCACACTCTCCTCTAGGTGCTGCTGACTGTCAGTCCCAGGGTCCTCCTCTCACACTCTCCTCTAGGTGCTGCTGACTGCCTGTCCCAGGGTCCTCCTCTCACACTCTCCTCTAGGTGCTGCTGACTGTCCCAGGGTCCTCCTCTCACACTCTCCTCTAGGTGCTGCTGACTGCCTGTCCCAGGGTCCTCCTCTCACACTCTCCTCTAGGTGCTGCTGACTGTCCCAGGGTCCTCCTCTCACACTCTCCTCTAGGTGCTGCTGACTGCCTGTCCCAGGGTCCTCCTCTCACACTCTCCTCTAGGTGCTGCTGACTGTCCCAGGGTCCCCCTCTCACACTCTCCTCTAGGTGCTACTGACTGTCCCAGGGTCCTCCTCTCACACTCTCCTCTAGGTGCTGCTGACTGTCCCAGGGTCCTCCTCTCACTCTCTCCTCTAGGTGCTGCTGACTGCCTGTCCCAGGGTCCTCCTCTCACACTCTCCTCTAGGTGCTGCTGACTGTCCCAGGGTCCTCCTCTCACACTCTCCTCTAGGTGCTGCTGACTGTCCCAGGGTCCTCCTCTCACACTCTCCTCTAGGTGCTGCTGACTGTCCCAGGGTCCTCCTCTCACACTCTCCTCTAGGTGCTGCTGACTGTCTGTCCCAGGGACCTCCTCTCACACTCTCCTCTAGGTGCTGCTGACTGTCCCAGGGTCCTCCTCTCACACTCTCCTCTAGGTGCTGCTGACTGTCCCAGGGTCCTCCTCTCACACTCTCCTCTAGGTGCTGCTGACTGTCCCAGGGTCCTTCTCTCACACTCTCCTCTAGGTGCTGCTGACTGTCCCAGGGTCCTCCTCTCACACTCTCCTCTAGGTGCTGCTGACTGTCCCAGGGTCCTCCTCTCACACTCTCCTCTAGGTGCTGCTGACTGTCCCAGGGCCCTCCTCTCACACTCTCCTCGCGGTGCTGCTGACTGGCTGTCCCAGGGTCCTCCTCTCACACTCTCCTCTAGGTGCTGCTGACTGTCCCAGGGTCCTCCTCTCACACTCTCCTCTAGGTGCTGCTGACTGGCTGTCCCAGGGTCCTCCTCTCACACTCTCCTCTAGGTGCTGCTGACTGTCCCAGGGTCCTCCTCTCACACTCTCCTCTCGGTGCTGCTGACTGCCTGTCCCAGGGTCCTCCTCTCACACTCTCCTCTAGGTGCTGCTGACTGGCTGTCCCAGGGTCCTCCTCTCACACTCTCCTCTAGGTGCTGCTGACTGTCCCAGGGTCCTCCTATCACACTCTCCTCTAGGTGCTGCTGACTGGCTGTCCCAGGGTCCTCCTCTCACACTCTCCTCTAGGTGCTGCTGACTGTCCCAGGGTCCTCCTCTCACACTCTCCTCTCGGTGCTGCTGACTGCCTGTCCCAGGGTCCTCCTCTCACACTCTCCTCTAGGTGCTGCTGACTGTCCCAGGGTCCTCTTCTCACACTCTCCTCTAGGTGCTGCTGACTGCCTGTCCCAGGGTCCTCCTCTCACACTCTCCTCTAGGTGCTGCTGACTGCCTTTCCCAGGGTCCTCCTCTCACACTCTCCTCTAGGTGCTGCTGACTGCCTGTCCCAGGGTCCTCCTCTCACCCTCTCCTCTAGGTGCTGCTGACTGTCCCAGGGTCCTCCTCTCACACTCTCCTCTAGGTGCTGCTGACTGTCCCAGGGTCCTCCTCTCACACTCTCCTCTCGGTGCTGCTGACTGGCTGTCCCAGGGTCCTCCTCTCACACTCTCCTCTAGGTGCTGCTGACTGTCCCAGGGTCCTCCTCTCACACTCTCCTCTCGGTGCTGCTGACTGTCCCAGGGTCCTCCTCTCACACTCTCCTCTCGGTGCTGCTGACTGCCTGTCCCAGGGTCCTCCTCTCACACTCTCCTCTAGGTGCTGCTGACTGTCCCAGGGTCCTCCTCTCACACTCTCCTCTAGGTGCTGCTGACTGTCCCAGGGTCCTCCTCTCACACTCTCCTCTAGGTGCTGCTGACTGCCTGTCCCAGGGTCCTCCTCTCACACTCTCCTCTAGGTGCTGCTGACTGTCCCAGGGTCCTCCTCTCACACTCTCCTCTAGGTGCTGCTGACTGTCCCAGGGTCCTCCTCTCACACTCTCCTCTAGGTGCTGCTGACTGTCCCAGGGTCCTCCTCTCACACTCTCCTCTAGGTGCTGCTGACTGTCCCAGGGTCCTCCTCTCACACTCTCCTCTAGGTGCTGCTGACTGTCCCAGGGTCCTCCTCTCACACTCTCCTCTAGGTGCTGCTGACTGCCTGTCCCAGGGTCCTCCTCTCACACTCTCCTCTAGGTGCTGCTGACTTTCCCAGGGTCCTCCTCTCACACTCTCCTCTAGGTGCTGCTGACTGTCCCAGGGTCCTCCTCTCACACTCTCCTCTAGGTGCTGCTGACTGTCCCAGGGTCCTCCTCTCACACTCTCCTCTAGGTGCTGCTGACTGTCAGTCCCAGGGTCCTCCTCTCACACTCTCCTCTAGGTGCTGCTGACTGTCCCAGGGTCCTCCTCTCACACTCTCCTCTAGGTGCTGCTGATTGTCCCAGGGTCCTCCTCTCACACTCTCCTCTAGGTGCTGCTGACTGCCTGTCCCAGGGTCCTCCTCTCACACTCTCCTCTAGGTGCTGCTGACTGTCCCAGGGTCCTCCTCTCACACTCTCCTCTAGGTGCTGCTGACTGCCTGTCCCAGGGTCCTCCTCTCACACTCTCCTCTAGGTGCTGCTGACTGTCCCAGGGTCCTCCTCTCACACTCTCCTCTAGGTGCTGCTGACTGCCTGTCCCAGGGTCCTCCTCTCACACTCTCCTCTAGGTGCTGCTGACTGTCCCAGGGTCCTCCTCTCACACTCTCCTCTAGGTGCTGCTGACTGTCCCAGGGTCCTCCTCTCACACTCTCCTCTAGGTGCTGCTGACTGTCCCAGGGTCCTCCTCTCACACTCTCCTCTAGGTGCTGCTGACTGCCTGTCCCAGGGTCCTCCTCTCACACTCTCCTCTAGGTGCTGCTGACTGTCCCAGGGTCCTCCTCTCACACTCTCCTCTAGGTGCTGCTGACTGTCCCAGGGTCCTCCTCTCACACTCTCCTCTAGGTGCTGCTGACTGTCCCAGGGTCCTCCTCTCACACTCTCCTCTAGGTGCTGCTGACTGTCTGTCCCAGGGTCCTCCTCTCACACTCTCCTCTAGGTGCTGCTGACTGTCCCAGGGTCCTCCTCTCACACTCTCCTCTAGGTGCTGCTGACTGTCCCAGGGTCCTCCTCTCACACTCTCCTCTAGGTGCTGCTGACTGTCCCAGGGTCCTTCTCTCACACTCTCCTCTAGGTGCTGCTGACTGTCCCAGGGTCCTCCTCTCACACTCTCCTCTAGGTGCTGCTGACTGTCCCAGGGTCCTCCTCTCACACTCTCCTCTAGGTGCTGCTGACTGTCCCAGGGCCCTCCTCTCACACTCTCCTCGCGGTGCTGCTGACTGGCTGTCCCAGGGTCCTCCTCTCACACTCTCCTCTAGGTGCTGCTGACTGTCCCAGGGTCCTCCTCTCACACTCTCCTCTAGGTGCTGCTGACTGGCTGTCCCAGGGTCCTCCTCTCACACTCTCCTCTAGGTGCTGCTGACTGTCCCAGGGTCCTCCTCTCACACTCTCCTCTCGGTGCTGCTGACTGCCTGTCCCAGGGTCCTCCTCTCACACTCTCCTCTAGGTGCTGCTGACTGTCCCAGGGTCCTCCTCTCACACTCTCGTTTAGGTGCTGCTGACTGCCTGTCCCAGGGTCCTCCTCTCACACTCTCGTTTAGGTGCTGCTGACTGCCTGTCCCAGGGTCCTCCTCTCACACTCTCCTCTAGGTGCTGCTGACTGCCTGTCCCAGGGTCCTCTTCTCACACTCTCCTCTAGGTGCTGCTGACTGTCCCAGGGTCCTCCTCTCACACTCTCCTCTAGGTGCTGCTGACTGTCCCAGGGTCCTCCTCTCACACTCTCCTCTCGGTGCTGCTGACTGCCTGTCCCAGGGTCCTCCTCTCACACTCTCCTCTAGGTGCTGCTCACTGTCCCAGGGTCCTCCTCTCACACTCTCCTCTAGGTGCTGCTGACTGTCCCAGGGTCCTCCTCTCACACTCTCCTCTAGGTGCTGCTGACTGGCTGTCCCAGGGTCCTCCTCTCACACTCTCCTCTAGGTGCTGCTGACTGTCCCAGGGTCCTCCTCTCACACTCTCCTCTCGGTGCTGCTGACTGCCTGTCCCAGGGTCCTCCTCTCACACGCTCCTCTAGGTGCTGCTGACTGGCTGTCCCAGGGTCCTCCTCTCACACTCTCCTCTAGGTGCTGCTGACTGTCCCAGGGTCCTCCTATCACACTCTCCTCTAGGTGCTGCTGACTGGCTGTCCCAGGGTCCTCCTCTCACACTCTCCTCTAGGTGCTGCTGACTGTCCCAGGGTCCTCCTCTCACACTCTCCTCTCGGTGCTGCTGACTGCCTGTCCCAGGGTCCTCCTCTCACACTCTCCTCTAGGTGCTGCTGACTGTCCCAGGGTCCTCCTCTCACACTCTCCTCTCGGTGCTGCTGACTGTCCCAGGGTCCTCCTCTCACACTCTCCTCTCGGTGCTGCTGACTGCCTGTCCCAGGGTCCTCCTCTCACACTCTCCTCTAGGTGCTGCTGACTGTCCCAGGGTCCTCCTCTCACACTCTCCTCTAGGTGCTGCTGACTGTCCCAGGGTCCTCCTCTCACACTCTCCTCTCGGTGCTTCTGACTGCCTGTCCCAGGGTCCTTCTCTCACACTCTCCTCTAGGTGCTGCTGACTGCCTGTCCCAGGGACCTCCTCTCACACTCTCCTCTAGGTGCTGCTGACTGTCCCAGGGTCCTCCTCTCACACTCTCCTCTAGGTGCTGCTGACTGGCTGTCCCAGGGTCGTCCTCTCACACTCTCCTCTAGGTGCTGCTGACTGTCCCAGTGTCCTCCTCTCACACTCTCCTCTCGGTGCTGCTGACTGCCTGTCCCAGGGTCCTCCTCTCACACTCTCCTCTAGGTGCTGCTGACTGTCCCAGGGTCCTCCTCTCACACTCTCCTCTAGGTGCTGCTGACTGTCCCAGGGTCCTCCTCTCACACTCTCCTCTAGGTGCTACTGACTGTCTGTCCCAGGGTCCTCCTCTCACACTCTCCTCTAGGTGCTGCTGACTGTCCTAGGGTCCTCTTCTCACACTCTCCTCTAGGTGCTGCTGACTGTCTGTCCCAGGGTCCTCCTCTCACACTCTCCTCTAGGTGCTGCTGACTGCCTGTCCCAGGGTCCTCCTCTCACACTCTCCTCTAGGTGCTGCTGACTGCCTGTCCCAGGGTCCTCCTCTCACACTCTGCTCTAGGTGCTGCTGACTGTCCCAGGGTCCTCCTCTCACACTCTCCTCTAGGTGCTGCTGACTGTCCCAGGGTCCTCCTCTCACACTCTCCTCTAGGTGCTGCTGACTGGCTGTCCCAGGGTCCTCCTCTCACACTCTCCTCTAGTTGCTGCTGACTGTCCCAGGGTCCTCCTCTCACACTCTCCTCTAGGTGCTGCTGACTGTCCCAGGGTCCGCCTCTCACACTCTCCTCTAGGTGCTGCTGACTGGCTGTCCCAGGGTCCTCCTCTCACACTCTCCTCTAGGTGCTGCTGACTGTCCCAGGGTCCTCCTCTCACACTCTCCTCTAGGTGCTGCTGACTGGCTGTCCCAGGGTCCTCCTCTCACACTCTCCTCTAGGTGCTGCTGACTGTCCCAGGGTCCTCCTCTCACACTCTCCTCTCGGTGCTGCTGACTGCCTGTCCCAGGGTCCTCCTCTCACACTCTCCTCTAGGTGCTGCTGACTGTCCCAGGGTCCTCCTCTCACACTCTCCTCTAGGTGCTGCTGACTGGCTGTCCCAGGGTCCTCCTCTCACACTCTCCTCTAGGTGCTGCTGACTGTCCCAGGGTCCTCCTCTCACACTCTCCTCTCGGTGCTGCTGACTGCCTGTCCCAGGGTCCTCCTCTCACACTCTCCTCTAGGTGCTGCTGACTGGCTGTCCCAGGGTCCTCCTCTCACACTCTCCTCTAGGTGCTGCTGACTGTCCCAGGGTCCTCCTATCACACTCTCCTCTAGGTGCTGCTGACTGGCTGTCCCAGGGTCCTCCTCTCACACTCTCCTCTAGGTGCTGCTGACTGTCCCAGGGTCCTCCTCTCACACTCTCTTCTCGGTGCTGCTGACTGCCTGTCCCAGGGTCCTCCTCTCACACTCTCCTCTAGGTGCTGCTGACTGTCCCAGGGTCCTCCTCTCACACTCTCCTCTAGGTGCTGCTGACTGCCTGTCCCAGGGTCCTCCTCTCACACTCTCCTCTAGGTGCTGCTGACTGCCTTTCCCAGGGTCCTCCTCTCACACTCTCCTCTAGGTGCTGCTGACTGCCTGTCCCAGGGTCCTCCTCTCACCCTCTCCTCTAGGTGCTGCTGACTGTCCCAGGGTCCTCCTCTCACACTCTCCTCTAGGTGCTGCTGACTGCCTGTCCCAGGGTCCTCCTCTCACACTCTCCTCTAGGTGCTGCTGACTGCCTTTCCCAGGGTCCTCCTCTCACACTCTCCTCTAGGTGCTGCTGACTGCCTGTCCCAGGGTCCCCCTCTCGCACTCTCCTCTAGGTGCTGCTGACTGTCCCAGGGTCCTCCTCTCACACTCTCCTCTAGGTGCTGCTGACTGTCTGTCCCAGGGTCCTCCTCTCACACTCTCCTCTAGGTGCTGCTGACTGTCCCAGGGTCCTCCTCTCACACTCTCCTCTAGGTGCTGCTGACTGCCTTTCCCAGGGTCCTCCTCTCACACTCTCCTCTAGGTGCTGCTGACTGCCTGTCCCAGGGTCCTCCTCTCACACTCTCCTCTAGGTGCTGCTGACTGCCTGTCCCAGGGTCCTCCTCTCACCCTCTCCTCTAGGTGCTGCTGACTGTCCCAGGGTCCTCCTCTCACACTCTCCTCTAGGTGCTGCTGACTGCCTGTCCCAGGGTCCTCCTCTCACACTCTCCTCTAGGTGCTGCTGACTGCCTTTCCCAGGGTCCTCCTCTCACACTCTCCTCTAGGTGCTGCTGACTGCCTGTCCCAGGGTCCCCCTCTCGCACTCTCCTCTAGGTGCTGCTGACTGTCCCAGGGTCCTCCTCTCACACTCTCCTCTAGGTGCTGCTGACTGTCTGTCCCAGGGTCCTCCTCTCACACTCTCCTCTAGGTGCTGCTGACTGTCCCAGGGTCCTCCTCTCACACTCTCCTCTAGGTGCTGCTGACTGCCTGTCCCAGGGTCCTCCTCTCACACTCTCCTCTAGGTGCTGCTGACTGCCTTTCCCAGGGTCCTCCTCTCACACTCTCCTCTAGGTGCTGCTGACTGCCTGTCCCAGGGTCCTCCTCTCACACTCTCCTCTAGGTGCTGCTGACTGTCCCAGGGTCCTCCTCTCACACTCTCCTCTAGGTGCTGCTGACAGTCTGTCCCAGGGTCCTCCTCTCACACTCTCCTCTAGGTGCTGCTGACTGTCCCAGGTCCTCCTCTCACACTCTCCTCTAGGTGCTGCTGACTGTCCCAGGGTCCTCCTCTCACACTCTCCTCTAGGTGCTGCTGACTGGCTGTCCCATGGTCCTCCTCTCACACTCTCCTCTAGGTGCTGCTGACTGTCCCAGGGTCCTCCTCTCACACTCTCCTCTAGGTGCTGCTGACTGGCTGTCCCAGGGTCCTCCTCTCACACTCTCCTCTAGGTGCTGCTGACTGTCCCAGGGTCCTCCTCTCACACTCTCCTCTCGGTGCTGCTGACTGGCTGTCCCAGGGTCCTCCTCTCACACTCTCCTCTAGTTGCTGCTGACTGTCCCAGGGTCCTCCTCTCACACTCTCCTCTAGGTGCTGCTGACTGTCCCAGGGTCCGCCTCTCACACTCTCCTCTAGGTGCTGCTGACTGGCTGTCCCAGGGTCCTCCTCTCACACTCTCCTCTAGGTGCTGCTGACTGTCCCAGGGTCCTCCTCTCACACTCTCCTCTAGGTGCTGCTGACTGGCTGTCCCAGGGTCCTCCTCTCACACTCTCCTCTAGGTGCTGCTGACTGTCCCAGGGTCCTCCTCTCACACTCTCCTCTCGGTGCTGCTGACTGCCTGTCCCAGGGTCCTCCTCTCACACTCTCCTCTAGGTGCTGCTGACTGTCCCAGGGTCCTCCTCTCACACTCTCCTCTAGGTGCTGCTGACTGGCTGTCCCAGGGTCCTCCTCTCACACTCTCCTCTAGGTGCTGCTGACTGTCCCAGGGTCCTCCTCTCACACTCTCCTCTCGGTGCTGCTGACTGCCTGTCCCAGGGTCCTCCTCTCACACTCTCCTCTAGGTGCTGCTGACTGGCTGTCCCAGGGTCCTCCTCTCACACTCTCCTCTAGGTGCTGCTGACTGTCCCAGGGTCCTCCTATCACACTCTCCTCTAGGTGCTGCTGACTGGCTGTCCCAGGGTCCTCCTCTCACACTCTCCTCTAGGTGCTGCTGACTGTCCCAGGGTCCTCCTCTCACACTCTCTTCTCGGTGCTGCTGACTGCCTGTCCCAGGGTCCTCCTCTCACACTCTCCTCTAGGTGCTGCTGACTGTCCCAGGGTCCTCCTCTCACACTCTCCTCTAGGTGCTGCTGACTGCCTGTCCCAGGGTCCTCCTCTCACACTCTCCTCTAGGTGCTGCTGACTGCCTTTCCCAGGGTCCTCCTCTCACACTCTCCTCTAGGTGCTGCTGACTGCCTGTCCCAGGGTCCTCCTCTCACCCTCTCCTCTAGGTGCTGCTGACTGTCCCAGGGTCCTCCTCTCACACTCTCCTCTAGGTGCTGCTGACTGCCTGTCCCAGGGTCCTCCTCTCACACTCTCCTCTAGGTGCTGCTGACTGCCTTTCCCAGGGTCCTCCTCTCACACTCTCCTCTAGGTGCTGCTGACTGCCTGTCCCAGGGTCCCCCTCTCGCACTCTCCTCTAGGTGCTGCTGACTGTCCCAGGGTCCTCCTCTCACACTCTCCTCTAGGTGCTGCTGACTGTCTGTCCCAGGGTCCTCCTCTCACACTCTCCTCTAGGTGCTGCTGACTGACCCAGGGTCCTCCTCTCACACTCTCCTCTAGGTGCTGCTGACTGCCTGTCCCAGGGTCCTCCTCTCACACTCTCCTCTAGGTGCTGCTGACTGCCTTTCCCAGGGTCCTCCTCTCACACTCTCCTCTAGGTGCTGCTGACTGCCTGTCCCAGGGTCCTCCTCTCACACTCTCCTCTAGGTGCTGCTGACTGCCTGTCCCAGGGTCCTCCTCTCACCCTCCCCTCTAGGTGCTGCTGACTGTCCCAGGGTCCTCCTCTCACACTCTCCTCTAGGTGCTGCTGACTGCCTGTCCCAGGGTCCTCCTCTCACACTCTCCTCTAGGTGCTGCTGACTGCCTTTCCCAGGGTCCTCCTCTCACACTCTCCTCTAGGTGCTGCTGACTGCCTGTCCCAGGGTCCCCCTCTCGCACTCTCCTCTAGGTGCTGCTGACTGTCCCAGGGTCCTCCTCTCACACTCTCCTCTAGGTGCTGCTGACTGTCTGTCCCAGGGTCCTCCTCTCACACTCTCCTCTAGGTGCTGCTGACTGTCCCAGGGTCCTCCTCTCACACTCTCCTCTAGGTGCTGCTGACTGCCTGTCCCAGGGTCCTCCTCTCACACTCTCCTCTAGGTGCTGCTGACTGCCTTTCCCAGGGTCCTCCTCTCACACTCTCCTCTAGGTGCTGCTGACTGCCTGTCCCAGGGTCCTCCTCTCACACTCTCCTCTAGGTGCTGCTGACTGTCCCAGGGTCCTCCTCTCACACTCTCCTCTAGGTGCTGCTGACTGTCTGTCCCAGGGTCCTCCTCTCACACTCTCCTCTAGGTGCTGCTGACTGTCCCAGGTCCTCCTCTCACACTCTCCTCTAGGTGCTGCTGACTGTCCCAGGGTCCTCCTCTCACACTCTCCTCTAGGTGCTGCTGACTGGCTGTCCCATGGTCCTCCTCTCACACTCTCCTCTAGGTGCTGCTGACTGTCCCAGGGTCCTCCTCTCACACTCTCCTCTAGGTGCTGCTGACTGGCTGTCCCAGGGTCCTCCTCTCACACTCTCCTCTAGGTGCTGCTGACTGTCCCAGGGTCCTCCTCTCACACTCTCCTATCGGTGCTGCTGACTGCCTGTCCCAGGGTCCTCCTCTCACACTCTCCTCTAGGTGCTGCTGACTGTCCCAGGGTCCTCCTCTCACACTCTCCTCTAGGTGCTGCTGTCTGTCCCAGGGTCCTCCTCTCACACTCTCCTCTAGGTGCTGCTGACTGGCTGTCCCAGGGTCCTCCTCTCACACTCTCCTCTAGGTGCTGCTGACTGTCCCAGGGTCCTCCTCTCACACTCTCCTCTCGGTGCTGCTGACTGCCTGTCCCAGGGTCCTCCTCTCACACTCTCCTCTAGGTGCTGCTGACTGGCTGTCCCAGGGTCCTCCTCTCACACTCTACTCTAGGTGCTGCTGACTGTCCCAGGGTCCTCCTATCACACTCTCCTCTAGGTGCTGCTGACTGGCTGTCCCAGGGTCCTCCTCTCACACTCTCCTCTAGGTGCTGCTGACTGTCCCAGGGTCCTCCTCTCACACTCTCCTCTAGGTGCTGCTGACTGCCTGTCCCAGGGTCCTCCTCTCACACTCTCCTCTAGGTGCTGCTGACTGCCTGTCCCAGGGTCCTCCTCTCACACTCTCCTCTAGGTGCTGCTGACTGCCTTTTCCAGGGTCCTCCTCTCACACTCTCCTCTAGGTGCTGCTGACTGCCTGTCCCAGGGTCCTCCTCTCACACTCTCCTCTAGGTGCTGCTGACTGTCCCAGGGTCCTCCTCTCACACTCTCCTCTAGGTGCTGCTGACTGCCTGTCCCAGGGTCCTCCTCTCACACTCTCCTCTAGGTGCTGCTGACTGCCTTTCCCAGGGTCCTCCTCTCACACTCTCCTCTAGGTGCTGCTGACTGCCTGTCCCAGGGTCCCCCTCTCGCACTCTCCTCTAGGTGCTGCTGACTGTCCCAGGGTCCTCCTCTCACACTCTCCTCTAGGTGCTGCTGACTGTCTGTCCCAGGGTCCTCCTCTCACACTCTCCTCTAGGTGCTGCTGACTGTCCCAGGGTCCTCCTCTCACACTCTCCTCTAGGTGCTGCTGACTGTCCCAGGGTCCTCCTCTCACACTCTCCTCTAGGTGCTGCTGACTGTCCCAGTGTCCTCCTCTCACACTCTCCTCTAGGTGCTGCTGACTGTCCCAGGGTCCTCCTCTCACACTCTCCTCTAGGTGCTGCTGACTGCCTGTCCCAGGGTCCTCCTCTCACACTCTCCTCTAGGTGCTGCTGACTGTCCCAGGGTCCTCCTCTCACACTCTCCTCTAGGTGCTGCTGACTGTCCCAGGGTCCTCCTCTCACACTCTCCTCTAGGTGCTGCTGACTGACCCAGGGTCCTCCTCTCACACTCTCCTCTAGGTGCTGCTGACTGTCCCAGGGGCCTCCTCTCACACTCTCCTCTAGGTGCTGCTGACTGCCTGTCCCAGGGTACTACTCTCACACTCTCCTCGCGGTGCTGCTGACTGCCTGTCCCAGGGTCCTCCTCTCACACTCTCCTCTAGGTGCTGCTGACTGTCCCAGGGTCCTCCTCTCACACTCTCCTCTACGTGCTGCTGACTGTCTGTCCCAGGGTCCTCCTCTCACACTCTCCTCTAGGTGCTTCTGACTGTCCCAGGATCCTCCTCTCACACTCTCCTCTAGGTGCTGCTGACTGGCTGTCCCAGGGTCCTCCTCTCACACTCTCCTCTAGGTGCTGCTGACTGTCCCAGGATCCTCCTCTCACACTCTCCTCTAGGTGCTGCTGACTGCCTGTCCCAGGGTCCTCCTCTCACACTCTCCACTAGGTGCTGCTGACTGCCTTTCCAGGGTCCTCCTCTCACACTCTCCTCTAGGTGCTGCTGACTGCCTGTCCCAGGGTCCCCCTCTCGCACTCTCCTCTAGGTGCTGCTGACTGTCCCAGGGTCCTCCTCTCACACTCTCCTCTAGGTGCTGCTGACTGTCTGTCCCAGGGTCCTCCTCTCACACTCTCCTCTAGGTGCTGCTGACTGTCCCAGGGTCCTCCTCTCACACTCTCCTCTAGGTGCTGCTGACTGTCTGTCCCAGGGTCCTCCTCTCACACTCTCCTCTAGGTGCTGCTGACTGTCCCAGGGTCCTCCTCTCACACTCTCCTCTAGGTGCTGCTGACTGCCTGTCCCAGGGTCCTCCTCTCACACTCTCCTCTAGGTGCTGCTGACTGCCTTTCCCAGGGTCCTCCTCTCACACTCTCCTCTAGGTGCTGCTGACTGCCTGTCCCAGGGTCCTCCTCTCACACTCTCCTCTAGGTGCTGCTGACTGTCCCAGGGTCCTCCTCTCACACTCTCCTCTAGGTGCTGCTGACTGTATG